>NC_135237.1:93911714-94511714 GCF_051348905.1 Ranitomeya variabilis
GTGCAAATACTGTGGTATCAGTGGGGTCTGTAGCATAGCATAGCATGGCTGAGCTGTGACACATCTCCTCTGTCAGATGTTTAATTATACAGCGTCACTAGGTGCATCTGAGCATGCTCGAAAGACAGCATTAGAATTACTGGAGGATGGATCCAGTGGAAACAGAAGGTAAAGAAAGTCCAGGGAGATAATGATTAGTATGTGATAGCTGCAAATCAGTGCACCTTGTATAGGCTAATAAAGAATAATAAGACAATAATAGATAATAAATAAAATAGGTATTAGCACAGACAATTAAGTATATGTACAAAAACTGAGAGCACATTATGATTTTGGGAATGACCCTTTAATATATTTTCTAAAATTGTTTTAAATTGATTGACCCTATGCTTTAGCATTCCTTGCTACATTCTTTAATAAGTAGAGATATTCCATCGAGCCTGTAGATCAGCTGCAGTAATATCTATTAATTCATTGGATGAATATCAAAGGCAGGATAAATGAACAGAATTGTATAAAGGTCAGGCAGCGACAGCGTGCAGCTTCAAGTTTGTACAATTAGATTACTAGTTGGGTTTGTGCCACAAGAATGCATAATGGAAAGGAATTTATTTTGTATCATATTTTGCTGCTGCTCATACCCCGTGGCTTGATCGGACAAAGATGTTTTCTTGTCATGTATATAAACTACTGCTAAGGAATGCATAACATGAAATACGAAACATGGTTTGTTAATTTTACATGATAGTCATGTTTTGTGACTAATCAAACAAATTGAAAAATCTAGGAAAATTAGAGGCATCAGAGATATCAGCTCATGAGGCTTGCACTAGAGTCCTCATACCGATGCACGGGTGCATGAGCGTGTTAAACAATAACGATGACACAATATTCAGCACTCGGTTAGTAGACTATAATTTTCAAATTTATTTTAGCAGCATAACTATAGACAAAATGACTTAGCCATGAAAAGCAATGCATTTCAACCACAGGTTCTTAAATCTTAGTCAAGGTTCATGATTAAGACCCTCTGGTCGAAATGCTTTGACTTTGCTGACTAAGTCTGTTTTGGAGAAAAGTGGGTTATGCATCTTATAGTCCAGATGTATGTTATATACATGTCTCCCGTGGCTGTGGATGGGAGAGGAGCGGCAGCCGTGGATGAGCAGATCACAGGAGGCTGGAGCTGGCGACTGCAGCTAACACTGTGCCCACTGTTAAAGAAAATTAATGTTCATTGCTCCCCATGCCCATAGTCCCTCCCTCCTCTATGCACTGAAGCAGATGCTGAGTGGTAGGAGGGACTATAAGCGTGTGGTGGAGTGAATATTAATTTTCTTTAATAGCGGGCACACTGTCAGCCCCATCTGCAGCGGCTGGGCATTCACGTGTGCCCACTATTAAAGATAATTAATTTTCACTGCACCCCACACCTGTCTTATATAGACAGGTATGTGTCTTTCCAAATAAAGTCCTACCAGTTTAATTAAACACAGCTGGACTCCAATGAACCATCTCAAGGAGGATCACAAGGAAATGGACAGCATGCGACTTAAATATGAATGTCTGAGCAAAGGGTCTGAATACTTATGACCATGTGATTTCAGTTTTTCTTTTTTAATACATTTTCAAAAATTACTACATTTCTGGGTTTTTTCAGTCAAGATGGGGTGCAGAGTGTACATTAATTAAATAAAAAAAAAACTTTTTTGAATTTACCAAATGGCTGCAATAAAACAAAGAGAGAAAATTTTTAAAGGGTCTGAATACTTTCTGTACCCACTAAATTACAGCTCATGACTCCAAGAACACCATCCCCACAGTGAAACATGATGGTGGCAGCTTCAATGTGTGTGGATGGTTTTTGGCTGTAGGGACAGAGAAAATAGTCAGATTTGAGGGGAAGATTTATGGTTCTAAATACAGAGATATACTTCACCCCTTTACAACATACGCTGTACTAGTACTGAGCTTGTTGTCTCCCCCTTTGATGTTGGCTCTGGCAGTGAGCCCACATCTTTTACGGCACATGTCAGCTGTTTTGAACAGCTGACATGTGCCCGAAACAGCTGCGGGTGGATCGAGATCCACCTGCGGCTGTTAACCCATTAAATGCTGCTGTCAAACACTGACAGTGGCATTTAACATGCGCTTCTGGTAATCAAGCCGGAAATCCCTCCCTCACGTGATCGCGGGTCATCGATGGGGCAGCATGACAACTAGAGGTATCCTGAAGACCTCTTTGGTTATCACTGCCGTATTGCTATGAGTGTTGCCCAGTGGTCGGCGCTCATAGCAAGTCAGCAATTCTGCTTCATGCAGGCGATTTGCCCATCACCTGTATGTAGCAGAGCCGATCAGGTTATGGCAGCTTCTAGTCTCCCCTGGAGACTATTGAAGCATGCCAAAAGTTAAAAAACAAAGTTTGTACAAATATAAAAAAATATATATATATAAAAGTTCAAATCACCCCCCTTTTGCCGCATTCAAAATAAAACAGTAAAAAAACAAACATACACATATTCGGTATAGCCGCATTCAGAATCACCCGATCTATCAATATAAAAAAATAATTAACCTGATCGCTAAACGGCGCAACAAGTAAAAACTCCAGAATTACATTTTTTGTGGTCGCCACAACATTGCATTAAAATGCAATAACAGGAGATCAAAAGATCGTATCTGCACCAAAATGGTATCATTAAAAACATCAGCTTGGCACGCAAAAAAATAAGCCCTTAACCAACCCGAGATCACAAAAAATGGAGATGCTACAGGTCTCGGGAAATGACACCATTTTTTTTTTTAACAAAGTTTGGATTTTTTTTTCATAAATGAAGTAAAAAAGAACCTAGAAATGTTTGATGTCTATGAACTCATAATGACCTGGAGAATCATATTGGCAGGTCAGTTTTCGCATTTGATAAACATGGTAAAAAAAATCCAAAAAACAGTTGTGGAATTGCACTTTTTTTCCAATTTCACCGAACTTGGATTTTTTTCCCTTTTTTGAGTACATGATATGGTAAAACCAATGATGTCGTTCAAAAGTACAACTTGTTCCGCAAAAAACAACCCTCACATGGCCAAATTGATGGGAAAATAAAAAGTTATGGCTCTGGGAGAAGGGGAGAGAAAAGCATAAACGCAAAAATGAAAAAGGGCTCCATCATAAAGGGGTTGAGCAAAATCTTTTTTCAGTCTGTCAGTGATTTGAAACTGGGACAGAGGTCCACTTTCCAATAAGACAATAACCCAAAGTATACGGTTAAAGCAACACTTGAGTGGTTTCAGGGGAAACGTTTAAATGTTTTGGAGTGGCCTAGTGGTCAGACCTTCATCCAATTGAGAATTTGTGGTCATACTTCAAGATTGTTGTTCACCATAGGAAATCATCTAACTTGAAGGAACTGGAGCAGTTTTGCCTTGAGGAATGGGCAAAAATTCCAGCGGCAAAATGTGGAAAGCTTTAGAGACTTATGCAAAGTGTCTTGCATCTGTAATTGTTACAAAAGGAGGCTGTACACAGTACTGACTTTAGAGGGGTGACTTGTTATGCACACTATAGTTTTCAGTTATTTTATCCTATTTGCTGTTTGCCTCACAATAAGAAGAAAACCAAATGTTCACAGATGTAGACATGTTCCTTACATGAACTGATAGAAACCCTAAAAAAATAGTGAAATGCCAGGTTGTGAGGGAGGAAAACGTGAAGAATGGCAACATGTGTGTGGGGTGAAAACCTTAGCAAGATACTGTATATGCATACATTTAGCATTATTATATGGAAACCAACAAAAAACAAGGTTGCAGAATAATGAAAGTATTGTCCTCTACGTTTGTTGCACAGAAAAAAAACAGTTTATTGGCATGACGAAGCACCTCCATACAAGGTCCGTGCCTACGGCTGAGATTGAGATGAAAAGGGCTGGAGTATCATCCATATTGAAGCATTCATAATCTGTATACAGTGCAATCATTATGTATTTTACATAATAAGCATTGCCTTTCCTCTGGTGGCAAATTATAATTTTTTTTCTCACAGTCAACAACAAAGCTTTTAGAATTTCAGTAGCAAAAGCAAAATTGCCTTCTGGTCAAGGCTATTTCTTGACAAGAGACAAAACAGAATAAGCCCCCAATGAACAGCACGGAGCATCAACCTGACTCAGCAGAGCCCCATATTTAGCTGAATTGATAATCATTTACTTAACAGTAACTTTCCATTTAGCATTACACAGCAATTAATTGGTGTCTAGTGTGATTATCGAACTTTTTTTCTTATATATTTTTACATTTATAAATCAAATACTTAAGCACTTTACAGTGTAATCACATAAGTAAACCATTTTACATACCATTATTATAAGATTAAATAGGTAACAGAATGCATTATATTTCCCCAAGCTATTAATTAGCTTTCTTCTTCTCTAGCTAAAGGCAGACAACAAATGAAAAAAAGCTGATGAAAATATAAATTACTTTTAATGGTCATATCTACAGGTGCAGCTCACAAAATTAACATATCATCAAAAAGTTAATTTATTTCAGTTCTTCAATATGCAAAGTGAAACTCATATATTAGATAGAGCCATTACAAATAGAGTGACCCAAAAGTCAATATCTCAGTAAATTAGAATATTTTATAACACTAGCTTGAAAAAATGATTTTAGCATCCGAAATGTTGGCCTACTGAAATGTATGTTCAGTAAACGCACTCAATACTTGGTCAGGGCTCCTTTTGCATCAATTACTGCATAAATGCGGTGTGGTTTGGAGACGATCAGTCTGTTGCACTGCTGAGGTGTTATGGAAGCCCAGGCTACTTTGATAGCAGCCTTCGGCTTGTCTGCATTGTTGGGTCTGGTGTCTCTCATCTTCGTCTTGACAATATCCTATAGTTTCTCTATGGGGTTAAGGTCAAACGAGTTTGCTGGCCAATCAAGCACAGTGATACTGCTGTTTTTAAACCAGGTATTGGTACTTTTGGCAGTGTGGACAGGTGCCAAGTCCTGCTGGAGAATGAAATTTCCTTCTCCAAAAAGCTTGTCAGCAGAGGGAAGCATGAAGTGCTCTAAAATTTCCTGGTACACATATGCACTGACTTTGGTTTTGATAAAACACAGTGGACCTAAACCAGCAGATGACATGGCTCCCGAAACCATCACTGATTGTGGATACTTCACACTAGACCTTGGAAATCAAGGTTCCAGAGTCTGGAGGTAGAGTGGAAGAGACAAACTATCCAAGCTGCTTGAGGTCTAGTGTGAAGTTTCCACAATCAATGATCGCTTGGGGAGCTATGTCATCTGCTGGCATAGGTACACTGTGTTTTATCAAGACTAAAGTCAGCGCAGCCGTCTACCAGGAAATTTTAGAGCACTTCATGCTTCCCGCTGCTGACATGCATTTTGGAGATGGAAATTTAATTCTCCAGCAGGACTTGGCACCTGTCCACGCTGCCAAAAGTACCAATAACTGGTTTAAAAACAACAGTATCACTGTTCTTGATAGGCCAGCAAACTCGTCTCACTTCAACCAACCCCATAGAGAATCTATTGAATATTGTCAAGAGGAAGATGAGACACACAACACCCAAAAATGCAGACGAGCTGACACAGCTATCAAAGCAACTTGGGCTTCCATAACACCTCAGCAGTGCCACAGACTGATCGCCTCCATTCCACGCCGCATTGATGCAGTAATTGATGCAAAATAAGCCCCAACCAGGTATTGAGTGCATTTATTGAACATACATTTCAGTAGGCAAACATTTTGCATGTTAAAATTATTTTTTCAAGTTGGTGTTAAAAAGTATTCTAATTTACTGAGATAATGACTTTTGGGTTTTCATTGGCTGTAAGCCATAATCCTCAAGATTAACAGAGATAAACACTTGAAATACATCGCTTTATTTGTAATGACTCTATCTAATATATGAGTTTCACTTTCATATTGAAGAACTGAAATAAATTAACGTTTTCATGATATTCTAATTTTGAGAGATACACCTGTATATTAAAAATTAATTTTCACCATTAACACTCTACAAGCCTTGAAATATATGAGAGTGAATGAGCAATACCCCCCATATCCATGTCCAATGGCGTACAATGTTCAGTGATATACGGTATAATACACTTTTAATTTCTTGATGAAAGGTGAAATAGAATGATTTTTTTGTATACACAGTCCTGAGATAAACACTCAGCTTTGGCGCAAATCTCTGGCTCAAAGTAAATCAAGTAGGAGGCAAGATATCATCGACTGCTTTTATTTTGGAGTATTTTATGAATGCTAAAGTGCTTCTGTTTTCTTTTTTCTCGTTTATCATATTTTGTGTGCCTTTTTTAACAGTTTGGTGCCGTTTGTCAGTTGGGATTAATTTCAGAAAAAGGCAAAGGGGTTTCTATGAGTGAAAAAGTTTGCTAAATTTATCATTTGCAATTTTTTAAAGTGTCAAAAAATGTGAATTCTTGTAAAAATTTTAATTCTCTCCAGTCACCAGGTTGCATAAAACTACAGTTACCTAACATTTTGCACACGTAATTTACGTACGAATAAATTGGGCTTCAAATGTTAAATAATTATACGTCTATATTAGACATACCTTCCCCAATAAAGCCTTTCAGTGGCGTTTGAAATACACATTTTTTTCTTTAATCTTCATGCAGTAGAAAGCATGCACAATAAACCAAGTACAACAAAAATATGTTTATTGGATATATAATAAAACGCTGCAGAGTAGCAAGATAATATTTAAAAATGAATTTGCATGGTAGAGACAGAGAACTGGTCAGAAAGAGGAAGCACCATAGCTACATGTGATGTCACAGAGTGAATCCCCCAGAGGAAGGTATGTTTGCCAAAACGTACGTTGGGCTGGTGGCAACACAGCTTCCAGGTAAATATGCTCTGCACTGATTAAATTAGTTCACTTCATATTCCAATTTATGTATGTGTTAGTTCCCTCTGGAAATTTGAGTTACTGCTCACCATGCTTGAGTTTTTCTACTGACACATCAGTATTTATATTTTATAACTTTTCACATAATATTGTGCATCATTATGTTTACCCCATTCTGTGACATCACGTATAGATGTGGTGCTTCCTCTTTCTGACCGGTTCTCTGTCTCTACCATGCAAATTCATTTTTAAATATTATCTTGCTACTCTGCAGCGTTTTATTGTATATGCAATAAACATCATATTATTGTACTTGGTTTACTGTGCATGTTTTTTCTTATATGCTTTTCATTGCTTCTCTTGCATTATAGCCTGTAATGTATTTCCTTACTTTGAGACAGGGTCACTTGATGGTTTACATTTCCCCTGTTCTCATTTAGCCCATATTCTTTTTTATGCAGTAGAAAGCAGCAAGTCAACACAATTATTTTTCATAGAAACAAAAAAGTGTGAGTATTACAAACAACTTTTTTGCATACCTGGTTTAAAAGTCAATTTTCATATCTGTACACACCACTCCAGGCATACGCAAACTGCAGCCAGCTGGCCACATCCAGCCCTATGACTATTCCTATCCAGCCCATGGACCAGAACAGCAAAAGGGCTTGAAACAATGGGTAATGCCTGCACCACGTAGCTAGTCTCCCCATCCCGATGTCTCGATTTCACAGAAATCCGCATCTAAAGAATACATATAACAGTGAATACAATTGTCGAACAGGAAGCAGTTGTCTCTCTCTCTTTTGCACCATTCAGCTTGTGCAACTGAGTCTTGGTGCAGCAAGCATGATGACAGCCACAGTCCTCACACAGCATAGACCGGAGCAGCACACCAAGAATATGGGGCAAGGTGAGTACTATTTTCTCTTTTTATAACCATTAACTTGTGGGAAAATATGGGGGCTGTGGGGTATACAGTTTGGAGGGCTATTTGGGATCATACTATGTAGGAGGCTGGGAGTATCATACTGTATGGGAGGATGTTGGGTAGGGTACTGTGAAATCGATCATATTAAATTAGGGGGTTGGGGCCCATCATACTGTGAGTGGGACACTGGCTAATCATGCTGTGTTGTGGAGCTGTTGGAGCATCATAATGTGTGTGAGGGCATCTTATTGTGTGCATAGGGGCTGTGGGGTACATCATACTGTGTGGAGGACTGTGTGGGCATCACACTGTGTGGGAGGCTGTAGGGCACATCATACTGCATGAGGGGCAATGGGGTCCAAAATACTGTATGTGGAAGGGTTATGGAGACATTATACTATGGGGGCTGACTGGGAACATCATGCTGTGTGGGAGGACCTGTTGACCAAGGTACAAGGGCAGAATAACAGGAGTAGTTTGATTTGCTGCTTCTTATAAACTTTATAAAAAGCAGTAAACTGTATGGTTTTGATTAGCTGCTATTGATAAGAATACATGTTACAATAAGCCCTACTGTCTCATGTATTAGCAGCAGCAGTCAACCTACTTACAAGTAATTCTACTCATCAGCACCGTCATCATTCTCATCTACTGGTTTGGCATGGTAGACACAGTAAGCAGCATACAGAGGTTCAGACAGTGACACAAGACTGGATGGTCATCCTCAAGTCCTGGCCACTTTGTGCATCATTTATTAAACACCAGGTCAAGCTAGTTATGGCATGGGTCACAGCCCTAGACAGGTTAAATCTTAGTGAGCGCCTACTCAGGAAATTTCACGCATCTTCCTGGACTTACAGGCAGCAAGAGCATAGTATTCATGATCACAAATGAATGAAGGACCATTTTTTTTAGACTGTTTTTTAATTTAAAAAAACATGAAAATCTGTCAGTTCGAGATGGGCAGATCTGATAAAATTTCAAATTTGCCTGTTTATGTGGAGTTTACCAGGAAATGTGAATCACAGAGAAGCTATTTCTGCAAATTAAATGTCTCCTATTATGCTCTGGGGTCTAAAAAAAATACTTATACTCACCCCGCGGCGCTCACCATTCTGACCACTTCAGGTTCTCCGCACCTACTTCACATTGAATCTCTGGCCCACTGTTCACTCTAGACTGTGACTTCCTGGCTTGCAGATGCCATCTTGCTGAACAGTAGAGGATCGACAGAATGTTAAAAAGAGAAAAAACCCATACCTGACCGCTCACCACTCCACCACCGCTGCTCCCTGCCCGCTTTTTACGGTCATCCTCACCTCCATCGAGCCACATCTCCAGCTCAATGTTCACTCTAGACCAGGACTTCTGTCTACAAGCAGGACCTGAAGTCACGGCTCAGTGTTTTTTCTTGCGCATGGGGGGGTGAGAAGGGGCAATTTAAATTTTTGAATGTTTACATTTTTTATACTTTTTTTAATGATGTTTTAATTTAGTCAGAGTGTCAATTTTTACCATCAGAGTTAGGTCAGAGTTTCATCTGTTTTTTTCTTGGATGGTGAAAAAAAAAGATTTCTTAAGCTTCTCCTCTCAAGCAGCCAATGAAGGCTGGACAGAATATACGTAGATGGTACCCGAATGCTGTCCATTTTTTTTTCACTGATTCATAGACTTGCATTGCTGATTTTGATCTGACACACAGATCATTATTGGACAAGTCTCTGTGCTTTCGTGCGGACTACTGTGTGTGAAGAACAGTTTGGACATGTGAACTGCCCCATAGACTAACATATTTAGAAAAGATTTATGCGTGAAAAATAAAACAAGCACTCACACAAGATAAACTGATATGTGAATGAGCCCTAAGGCTTTATTCAGACATCTGTAAGTCATGTGCGAGTTGTTTAGGTATCTATATTTTTTGTGTGGACTGCGTATCTGCAAACAAATCACAGGGACATGTCCAGTTTTGATCTGAATCACAAATCAAAATTACCCATATAAGTCTCCGGAAATCACTGGGATGATCCATTTGCTGTCTGTGATGAACATTGCCATGTATAGGAGAAACTTTGTTATTAATTTATTTTTTTAATATTTGAGAATCATTGATGATAGCAAAACTGACACTCTGATGAAACTTGGATCCAAAACACTGATGAACAACAATCTGTTATTTTACAGTACGTATGAGAAAAATCTAACGTCTAAATGAGGCTTAAGTGACACAGCCCACGATTAAATAAGAGTGGCGTTTTAAATTAGTCTTAATGAAGAGGCGTGGTGGAGTAAGAGGCACTTGATGTGACTATACTGTCACTGGTAATCACTGTATTATGTGTACACTGACACTATATACAGAGCACCTGTATATAATGTTGATGATGATCCCTGTATTACCTGTACACTGACACTATATACAGAGCTCTTGTGTATATTGTCACTGGTGATCACTGTATTACCTGTACACAGAGCTCCTGTGTATAATGTCACCGGTGATCACTGTGTTATCTGTACACTGACAATATATACAGAGCTACTGTGTATAATGACACTTAGTATTGTGTTTTTTTTAATTAATGATCAGTATTGTAGTATTCAGTTACTATGTGATGGTAATACTTGTATGTGGTCTGGCCATGGTGTGGCGGTATTTGTTCATTATATGTGGTATTATTCAGTCACTATGTGGTAGTAATATGTGGTCTAGTCATGGTAGGCCGGTATTTGTCCCTTGTATGTGGTATTAATGGTCATTTTAAAAAATGTATGTAACTCATTCTCTAAATACTAATTTACCTAAAGAGTATTGGGTATTTGAAAACATTTTAATAGGTTGGAGAAGAGTAGGGCACGGCCAAAAGAGCCTACCTTGTTGTGGTGGCGGCTTAAAAATCTTTTGGCCAAAGCAAAAGCTGCTGGCTATGTATGTGATCTCTTGCTCAGTGGGAACTGTTAATGTGTGATTGGTGGTGATGTGGTGCAGAAGTGGAGTTTTTCGAAGAGTGGGCGGTGGGTCTGTGGAATGTTCGAGGGGTGGGTGAAGCTGGGGTAGAGCTTGGGCAGAATCTCAAGGGGGCCCAAAAATTTTGCCTCTATGGGGCCCTGAAATTCCTGGCAGCAGCCCTGTAAGTAGCCCACAAAGTCTGCCAGATAGGCAGAGCCCACTTGGACATTAAAAATTCTAAGTTTACATTGCAGTTCTCAACTGGGTTCAATGGACTCCATAGGGAATTCAGAGAGTGTTATAAATACATTTTCCTGGCAATTAAAGGTATTTTAAATTAGCCATGAAGTGAACTGTTTGGGAAAATTAGGTGAAGCAGGCCAATTTGAATTTCAAAAGGTCTGCTCATTTCTAGATTTGATTGATTCCATCCAATGGAATGAAAAAAAAAACATCTCAGACTTCATTGTTATTGTTGGACTATTTTTGTCGATGATACAGCCATAGCTTATCGTCTGCTGAAAAATTCCAACATGCCAGATCGGTGTTTTGAGTGAAATAGAACAAATGTCATTTGTGCATTGGTTAACGTCTCCCCTTTTTATCTGATTTCCAGTGGGATTTTCATATAACCCACACCTGTCACTTGCCTCAGGTAAGTTTGAATGAGAATCACATGCATGAAACAAAGATGTTTACCCAACATTTTGGAAAGGTGGCAACAATTTTGCCCTGTCCATTTTTGAGGTTTTGTGTGATATAATGTCCTATTTGCCTTATTTTCTCTATTTTTTGTGCTTTTCCAATACATACAATGGAAATAAACTTGTGTATAATAAAATGTGTAATAATTTTCTGGGAGAAATACTTCATTTTCTGGGGCAACTACAAGGGTGACAAGTTGACAACACTTTGAGCCATGACTGTATAATAGCAAACCACATATTACTTCTAATCAAAGGAATTGCCTTTATTATTACCTCTAATCTAAAAAAGTTGCATAAATGAATAATATAATTATATGATTATAATGGAGGAGTGTACACCTCTGTTTTTTTTTCAAGGTTATTAAATCTCCCTTTAAATACTTACACAAGCCCTCATTTTCAATATTCTTAATAGAAATAAGCATCATATGTCAGTACAAACTGACTGAAGTGGCTGATGCTAATATTATCTGCCTAATATTGACATTAGGCATTAGGTAAATTTATGACATTAGCTACAACGCATAGACATAAAGGAAAAGCTGGCACGTAACAAGTGTTTTCCAATAAATACTCCATTCCTCCCAGCATATTAAGAATGTTACTTGCAAAGAGGTGACATATAATGAATATTTTCTGTTTGCTTTAGTTAAGAGGGTAATATTCTTCATTTAATAGGAAAGCAACCCATTTATTCCCACCCTTTTCCATTTTGTTGACGGCCTCTGGAACCTTTCCTACACAAATAAACAAGCCATTTTAAAATATTATAGCCATAAATGTCCTTGAAAGTAGCAAAGTGTGTATAATAAGAGAAGGAAACCAAAGAGAAACTGCTGAATTACTACTGTAATAAAACTGTGGTAATTACTGTCATTTAACACAATCATTGAATGCTACGAGCTCCTGAATACATTAAAATATTTATGATTAAACAATTATCATTCTTTAAAGCTGTAGATATCTCCCCATTTAGAGGGGGGTCACCATAAAGCATTCTCAAGAGCTACCCTATAGGACGATTTCTTAGATACAAAAATAATGCTAAACATATAAATTCAATACATTAAATATCCCGTACAGTGTGTGCATTGAATATTTCCTTTTGCACTATACATCTTTATCTATGTATATGTGTGTGTATATATGTATATATATATATATATATATATACAGTACAGACCAAGAGTTTGGACACACCTTCTCATTTAAAGATTTTTCTGTATTTTCATGACTATGAAAATTGTACATTCACACTGAAGGCATCAAAACTATGAATTAACACATGTGGAATTATATAAGTGTAAAACAACTGAAATTATGTCTTATATTCTAGGTTCTTCAAAGTAGCCACCTTTTGCTTTGATGACTGCTTTGCACATTCTTGGCATTCTCTTGATGAGCTTCAAGAGGTAGTCACTGGGAATGGTTTTCACTTCACAGGTGTACCCTTTAATAAGTGGGATTTCTTGCCTTATAAATGGGGGTGGGACCATCAGTTGTGTTGTGCAGAGGTCTGGTGGATACACAGCTGATTGTACTACTGAATAGACTGTTAGAATTTGAATTATGGCAAGAAAGTAAAGCAGCTAAGTAAAGAAAAGAGAAAAGAGAGTGGGCATCATTACTTTAAGAAATGAAGGTCAGTCAGTCCGAAAAATTGGGAAAACTTTGAAAGTGTCCCCAAGTGCAATGGCAAAACCCATCAAGTGCTACAAAGAAATTGGCTCACATGAGGACCACCCCAAGAAAGGAAGATCAAGAGTCACCTCTGCTTCTGAGGATAAGTTTATCCAAGTCACCAGCCTCAAAAATCGCAGGTTAACAGCAGCTCAGTTTAGAGACCAGGCCAATGCCACACAGAGTTCTAGCAGCAGACACATCTCTGCAACAACTGTTAAGAGGAGACTTTGTGCAGCAGGCCTTCATGGTAAAATAGCTGCTAGGAAACCACTGCTAAGGACAGGCAACAAGCAGAAGAGACTTTTTTGGGCTAAAGAACACACGGAATGGACAGTAGACCAGTGGAAATCTGTGCTTTGGTCTGGTGAGTCCAAATTTGAGATCTTTGGTTCCAACCACTGTGTCTTTGTGCGACGCAGAAAAGGTGAACGGATGGACTCTACATGCCTGGTTCCCACCGTGAAGCATGGAGGAGGAGGTGTGATGGTGTGGGGGTGCTTTGCTGGTGACACTGTTGGGGATTTATTCAAAATTGAAGGCATACTGAACCAGCATGGCTACCACAGCATCTTGCAACGACATGCTATTCCATCCGGTTTGCGTTTAGTTGGACCATCATTTATTTTTCAACAGGACAATGACCCCAAACACACCTCCAGGCTGTGTAAGGGCTATTTGACCAAGAAGGAGAGTGATGGGGTGCTACGCCAGATGACCTGGCCTCCACAGTCACCAGACCTGAACCCAATCGAGATGGTTTGGGGTGAGCTGGACAACAGAGTAAAGGCAGAAGGGCCAACAAGTGCTAAGCATCTCTGGGAGTTCCTTCAAGATTGTTGGAAGAACATTCCTGGTGACTACCTCTTGAAGCTCATCAAAAGAATGCCAAGAGTGGGCAAAGCAGTCATCAAAGCAAAAGGTGGCTACTAGTGATGAGCGAATATACTCGTTACTCGAGATTTCCCGAGCACGCTCGGGTGTCCTCCGAGTATTTTTTAGTGCTTGGAAATTTAGTTTTTATTGCCGCAGCTGAATGACTTACATCTGTTAGCCAGCATAAGTACATGTTGGGATTCCCTAGCAACCAGGAAACCCCCACATGTACTTATGCTGGCTAGCAGATGTAAATCATTCAGCTGCGGCAATAAAAACTAAATTTCCGAGCACTAAAAAATACTTGGAGGACACCCGAGCGTGCTCGGGAAATCTCGAGTAATGAGTATATTCGCTCATCACTACTGGCTACTTTGAAGAACCTAGAATATAAGTCATAATTTCAGTTGTTTCACACTTTTTTGTTAAGTATATACTGTAATTCCACATGTGTTAATTCATAGTTTTGATGCCTTCAGTGTGAATGTACAATTTTCATAGTCATGAAAATACAGAAAAATCTTGAATTGAGAATTTGTGTCCAAACTTTTGGTCTGTACTGTATATATACATATATATATATATATATATATATATATATATATATATATATATATATATATATATATATACTCAGGAGGACACCCGAGGGTGCTCGGGAAATCTCAAGTAATGACTATATTCGCTCATCACTAATATATATATACAGCTATGGCAAAAATTAAGAGACAACTGCAAAATTTTCAGTTTGTCTGATTTTTCTCTTTATAGGTATATTTTTGAGTGAAATGCAAATTGCTGGTTTATTCTATAAACTACTAACAACATGTCTTCGAATTTGCAAGCAATACATTTTGTATTTATTTTCAGAAAATGAGAAATGGTCAAAATAACAAAAAAATGCATTGCTTGTAGACCTCAAATAATGCTAAGAAAACAAATTCATAATCATTTCGAAACAACCAATATTAATGTTTTAACTCAGGAAGTGTTCAGAAATCAATATTTTTTGGAATAACCATGATTTTTAATCACAGCTTTCATGCGTCTTTGCATGCTTTCCACCAGTCTTTCACACTGCTTCTGGCGTAATTATGTAAGCAGTTCTTCTTTGTTTGATGGCTTGTGACTATCCATCATCCTCTTGATTACATTCCAGAGGTTTTCAATGGGGTTCAGGTCTGGAGATTGGGATGGCCATGACAGGGATTTGATGTGGTGGTCCTTCATCCACACATTGATTGACCTAGCTGTGTGGCATGGCGCATTGTCCTGCTGGAAAAAACAGTCCTCAGAGTTGGGGAACATTGCCTGAGCAGAAGGAATCAACTGTTTTTCCAGGAAAACCTTGTATGCGGCTTGATTCATCCATCCTTTGCAAAAATTAACCTGCCCAATTCCAGCCTTGCTGAAGCATCCCCAGATCATCACCGATCCTGCACCAAATTTCACAGTTGGTGCAAGGCACTGTGGCTTGTACGCCTCTCCAGGTCTCCATCTAACCATTAGAAGACCAGGTGTTGGGTAAAGCTGAAAATTAGACTCATCAGAGAAGATTACCTTTCTCCAGTCCTCTATGGTCCAATCCTTAATGGTCTTTGGCAAACTTCAGCCTGGCTCTCCTTTGCTTCTCATTGATGAAAGGTTTTTTTCTAGCTTTACGTGACTTTAGCCCTGCCTTTAGGAGCCTGTTACGAACTGTTCTTGCCGTGCACTTGACCCTAGCTGCCATTCTTTTTGTAGGTCACTTGATGTCATCCTGCGGTTGCTGAGTGACATTCAAATAAGATGACGGTCATCCCAGTCAGTGGAGAGTTGTTTTTGCCCTCTGCTGGTCTGTAGCTTTGTTCTCCCCAATGTCTGCTGCTTGACCTTGTTGTAATAGACTGCTGTCTTAGAAATTTTAAGGATGGAGGCAGCATGACACTCACTGTGTCCCTCTGCTAGTAAAGCCAGAATTGAGACCTTCTTTTCCTCACTCAAGACTTTTCTTTTCAACTCCTTTAGCATGGTTAAAAGTTATTTTTTCATTCCTATTACTTTGGGGATATTACTAGCACTTGTTTTGCCATCCAGCTTGTCATAATGCAAGAGGATTGTGAACACCACAGCAGGGTTTTTTATACTTTCCTTTGCTAAATAGGATTTGGTTCAGGTAATCACCTAATCAGAAGCACATTAAAGGGAATCTGTCACCCCATTTTAGGCCTGAAAGCTAAGGCCACTGCCATCAGGGGCTTATCTACAGCATTCTGTAACCTGAAAAATAAGAAAAACAAGTTAGATTATACTCACCCTGGGGCGGTCCGGTCCGATGGGCATCGCGTTCCGGGTCCAGCACCTCCCATCTTCATACGACGACGTCCTCTTCATTGCTTCCTGTTGCGGCTCCTGCGCAGGCGTACTTTGTCTGCTCTGTTGAGGGCAGAGCAAAGTAGTGCAGTGCGCAGGTGCCGAGAAAGGTCAGAGAGGCCCAGCGCTGCGCACTGCAGTACTTTGCTCTGCCTTCAACAGGGCAGACAAAGTACACCTGCACAGGAGCCACGACAGGAAGCAAAGACAAGGACGTCATCATATGAAGATGGGAGACGCTGGACCCAGACTACAACGTCCATCGGACCGGATCGGGACCGTCCCTGGGTGAGTATAATCTAACTTGTTTTTCTTATCTTTCAGGTTACATCGGGGGCTTATCTACAGCATTATAGAATGCTGTAGATAAGCCTCTGATGGCGGTGGCCTTAGCTTATAGGCCTAAAATGGGGTGACAGATTCCCTTTAAGTAGAATGAGGTGTACTCTGGTTGAAATTCAACTGACACTGGAATGGAATGGCTGTCAGACATGTAGAGAAGCTGATTTTTTTTTATAAAACTGTGCAGTGGTCTCTTAATTTTTGCCAGAGCTGTATATATATATATATTTGCATATTTATACATACACTTCCAAGAAATGTTACTACAGGGTAGTTTTTTTCAATATCTGACATGAAATCAGAATAAACCTTTTCCATTTTAAGTCAATTTGGATTACTATAATTATTAATATTTGCCAAATGCCAGAATAATGAGAGAGAGAGAATATTTTAAGGCATTTTTATTATTTACTGCAAAGTCAAAAGTTTACATACACTAAGATTACTATGCCTTTAAACAATTCTGGACTGCCCATATGACGATGTCATGTGTTTGGAATCTTCTGTTTTTTTTGGCAACATCTGAGTTAATTAGAGACACAACTGTGGATGTATTTTGATGCACACCTGAAACACACTGCTTCTTTGTGTAGCATCATGGGAAAGTCTCAAGAAATCAGCCAAGATATCAGGAAGAGAATTGTTGACTTGCACATGTCTGGCTCATCCTTTGGTACAATTTCAACATACCTGAAGGTGCCTCATTCATCTTTACAAACAATTATATGCAAGTACAAACAAGATGGGACTGTCCAGCCATCATACCGGTCAGGAAGGAGACGGGTTCTGTGTCTCGGAGATGAACGTTCTTTGGTCTGACATGTGCATATCAACCCAAGGACAAAAGCAAGAGACCTTGTGAAGATGATGGCAGAAGGTGGTTAGATTGTGTCAATATCCGCTGTGAAACGAGTACTGTACCAACATGGGCTGAAAGGCCACTCTGCCAGGAAGAAGCCATTATTCCAAAAGAAATATGAAAAAGCCAGATTAATGTTTGCAAATGCACACAAGAGCAAATACCTTAATTTTTGGAGACATGTCCTGTGGTCTGAAGAAACTAAAATTGAACTTTTTGGGCATAATGACCATAGTTACGTTTGGATGAAAAAGGGAGAAGCTTGGAAGCCTAAGAACACCATTCCAACTGTGAAACCCAGGGGTGGCAGCATCATGTTGTGGAGTTGTTTTGCTGCAGGAGGGACTGGTGCACTTCACAAAATAGATGACATCATGAGAAAAAAAGATTATGCGGCAATACTGAAGCAACATCTCAAGACATCAGCCAGGAAGTTAAAGCTTGGGCAGAAATGGGTCTTCCAAATGGACAATGACCTAAAGCATACAGCCAAAACGGTAACAAAGTGGCTTAAGGATAACAAAGCCAATGTTTTGGAGTGGCCATCACAAAGCCCTGATCTCAATCATATTGAAAATTTACGGGCAAAGCTGAAAAGGCCGGTGCGAGCAAGGCGACCTACAAATTTAGATCAGTTACATCAGCTTTGTCAGGAGGAATGGGCCCAAATTACGACCAACTATTGTACGAAACTTGTGGAATGATATCCCAAATGTTTGGCCTAAATCATTCAGTTTAAGGGCAATGGTACCAAATACTAATGAAATGCATGCAAGCTTTTGACTTTGCAGTAAGCAATAAAAAATGCCTTAAAACATTTTTTCACTCTTATTATTTTGGCATTTGGAAAATATTAATAATTATGGAAATCCTAATTGACCCAAAACAGAAAAGGTTTATTCTGATTTTATGTCAAATATTGAGAAAAATATGCATATGTGTCTTTTTATATAGTGTATGTAAACCTCTGGTTCCCACTGTACACATATACTGTATATATTGTATAAAGTGATATTTAGGTACATTTACTGAAGCCTCTGAATTTGCAATCGAGGGGAATTAAAACATAAATTGGAGGTGATACTGTCCATCACTTCACATGTTCTTCTTATGAAAGCCTTTCTTTTTTTCCCAATTTTGTTTTACATTTTTGTATTCTGGGTTGTATTTATCTGAGTTGCAGGAATAAACGAACCTATGTGTTTACATTGCTGTACTGGTAATATGTTACATATACTGTACATAGCGATTACTTTAGAAGATGAGAAAATTGAGCATGCTTCAATAAACATTTCCATCAACATTTTTATCCTTTCAGCATACTGCAGTCATCATATTATATAGCACTGTGTACTTACAATTGCTCATTTTACCCTTCTACCCAGTTAATTCTTCTCTTTTCCATTAGGTCTATGACATCACATGATTAAAAATGAACTAACTGAATCCTTCTAAGCTCTATGTAGAAACAGGAGGTCAATTTTTCCTGCATGAGTCATCACTGCAAAATCCCTGACATGGAGTAGGAGTGGAGTAGCTGAGACAAGAGTTGTAGAGGGGGATGACTCATGCAGGGAAAAGAGACTTCCTGTTTCTACATAGAGCAGAGAAAAGAGAAGAATTAACTGGGTAAAATGAGTAGTGATGAGCGAATATACTCATTGTTCAGGTTTTCCCGAGCATGCTCGGGTGGTCTCAGAGTATTTGTTAGTGTTCCGGAGATTTAGTTTTCCTTGCCACAGCTAGATGTTTTGCGACTACTATACAGCTTGATTACATGTGGGGATTCCCTAGCAACCAGGCAAACCCACATGTACTCAGCCTGGCTAATAGCTGTAAATCAAGCAGCTGAATCAACAAAAACAAAATCTCCGAGCAGTCATAAATACTCGGAGATCACCCGAGCAACGAGTATATTCGCTCATCACTAAAAATGAGCAATTATAAGTACACAGTGCTATATAATATGATGACTGCAATATATTAAGAGGATAAACATTTTGATGGGAGTATTTCGTTAAAAGGAGACAAGGTTACTTTCAAGGTGAAACTACATTATATGGTGAAGACCCTATTCCAAGTTTTTCTATTAGGGCTCTATACTATCTTCTCATTATTAGACATCTGTATGATTTTATGTTGTATCTTGCAGCAAAGAATAGGCCTTGGATGCACCAGAATCCCACTCTCCAGTTACACAGGGCAAGTACACACACTTGACAAGTACCGTATTTTTCGGACTACAAGACGCACTTTTTTCCCCAAAAATGTAAGGGGAAAATGGGGGTGCGTCTTGTAGTCGGAATATACTTACAAATTATGCGGCAGCGGCAGCGGCGGCGGTCCCGATGCAGCCTCCCTTCCCATGCTGGTGCAGCTGTGGCTGTGCTGCGGGCAGGGGCTGTGCTGCAGGCAGCGGCTGTGCTGCGGGGCTGTGGCAGCAGCTCTCTGGGCTCAGTGGGGGCTCCGACGGCATTTCTTCAAAGCCCGGAGGCCCCCCGCTCATCCAGCATGTTGCGGTGGCCTCCGAGAACATGGGCGCCAGGAAAATGGCCGCCGGGCGGGCGCACGCTCAGATTCAAATCTCGTCAACGAGATCTCGTCTCCAAGATCTGAATCTGAGCGTGCGCCAGCCCGGCGGCCATTTTCCTGGCACCCATGTTCTCGGAGGCCACCGCAACATGCCGGATGAGCGGGGGGCCTCCGGGCTTTGAAGAAATGCCGTCGGAGCCCCCACTGAGCCCAGAGAGCTGCTGCCACAGCCCCGCAGCACAGCCTGTGCCCCGCAGCACAGCCTGTGCCCCGGAGCCCAGCCTGTGCCCCAGAGCCCAGCCTGTGCCCCAGAGCCCAGCCTGTGCCCCAGAGCCCAGCCACTGCCCGCAGCACAGCTTGTGCCCCAGAGCCCAGCCTGTGTCCCGGAGCCCAGCCTGTGCCCCGGAGCCCAGCCTGTGCCCCAGAGCCCAGCCACTGCCCGCAGCACAGCTTGTGCCCCAGAGCCCAGCCTGTGCCCCAGAGCCCAGCCACTGCCCGCAGCACAGCTTGTGCCCCAGAGCCCAGCCTGTGCCCCGGAGCCCAGCCACTGTTCTGGAGCGGAGCACAGCCCCTGCCCCGGACACAGAGTCTCCACCCCTGACCAAGCACAGAGCACCAGCCTGGGATGGGATTTCCTGGAGGCCAACGCATCAGCCTGGATCACCGAAAGGCCCCTGTGACCACTTCTCCACCTGTGGCGATCCCTTCACTGGTAAGCTGAATTCGGACTGTAAGACGTACCCCCATTTGAAACATTTTTTTTTCCCTTATTTTTATTCTGAAAATTTGGGGTGCGTCTTATCGTCCGGTGCGTCTTATAGTCCGAAAAATATGGTAGTTACTGAGGGCTAATTGTTAGTTATGATATCTCAATAAACTGATAGAACTTTTTAACCTGTGTATCATTATGTGATATCTGCTTATAAGAGAGATAGATGAAACAGAGACACTGGGTCCTCATCCATCAAAACAAAGGGTAACAAGGCAGATACTTATAGGAACTTACATATGTGTAGTGTGTTATTATCCTGACTGCCAGTCTTTGCAATGGTGATGACCCTGTTCATTATCCCAGGATATATAGCAAAGCTCACAAGAGAGCTACTCAAAACAGAATATATTTATAATAAAAACCTTAAGGGTATGTGCACACGTTCAGGAATTTTCGCTTTTTTTGTGATAAAAACCCTATAAAAATGCATAAAAAACGCATACATATGCATCCTATCATTTAGAATGCATTCCGCAATTTTTGTGCACATGATGCGTTTTTTTCACTCGAAAAAAAACGCATCGCAGTAAAAAAATGAACATGTTCATTAATTTTGCAGATTTTTCACGTTGTTCCAGCTATTCTATGCATTGGGAAAAACCGAAAAAAACGCGCAAAAAACACGCATAAAAAACGCATGCGGATTTCTCGCAGAAATGTCCGGTTTTTGTCAGGAAATTTCTGCAAGAAATCCTGACGTGTGCACATACCCTAAAGAAATATAATTTTCATACCACAAAACTATTTAGCTTAGGAAAGTTTCATTCATTTCTTTCACTCACTTATATAGCACAATAAATTCCACTGCGTTTTACAGACATCATCATCATTGTCCCTATTTGGGTTCACAAATCTAAATTCCCTATTAGTATGTCTCTGGAGTGTGAGAAGAAACCCACACAAACATGCGAGAACTTACAAACTCCTTGTAGATGTCCATGGTGGTTTTGACCCAAGACCCCAGTGCTACAAGGCCACAGTACTAACCACTGAGCTGCCATGCTTAACCACATAACCACAGCTTAAAAACCTTGAAGCAACACAGTGGCTCAGTGGTTAGCACTGCAGCCTTACAATGTTGGGGTCCTGGGTTCAAATCCCACCAAAGACAACATCTGCAAGGAGTTTGCACGTTCTCTCTGTGTTTGGTGGGTTTCCTTCAGTTACTATGGTTTACCCACACACCAAAGACATACTGATAGGGAATTCAATTTATAGTGTGATCTCCAGTGTGGACAGTGATGAAGAAGTCTGGAAAGCGCTGTGAAATATGATGATGCCATATATGCAAACATAATAAATATATATATATATTCCAATATAAGCCATACATGACTGTTATTGAAGTAGTAGAAAACGATGAACAGCGCTCCAACCAGGTGAATAGATATCAAAAAACGATGTTTATTAAGCCATAAAAAGCAACGTTTCGACCAGCATATGGTCTTTTTCAAGCTTGAAAAAGACCATATGCTGGTCGAAACGTTGCTTTTTATGGCTTAATAAACATCGTTTTTTGATATCTATTCACCTGGTTGGAGCGCTGTTCATCGTTTTCTACTGTTGGAGTATATCCAGGAAGGTTCCCTGGACATGGAACGGGCGCCCCGAAAGTGAGTGCTGTCAGCCCCTCTTTGTTTTATATGTTATTGAAGTAGCACTCCAGTATTTTTTTTCATTCATCCTGAATAGTATAGTCCCTCACTATATATTCCTAGTATTACCTTATATATCTGGAAATGTATGGCATGCTTCTCTTCGGTTAGGCTAGTTTCACACTAGCGTTAACTGCATTACGTCGCAAATCCGTTTTTTTGCCGAAAAAACGGATGCGTCAAAAAAGTGAAAAACGGTGATAAACGTATGCCACGCATCCAGCATTTCGACGGATCCGCCGCAAATCCGCTAAACGTTTCCGTCGAAAATACTGGATGCGTTATATACGTTGCATACGTTTTACCATCCGTTGCATCCGTTTTTACGACGGATCCGTTCTTAAAATGGGAGGCTCCCAAATTTGATTGGCTACTGAAAAATTTGAAAAACTACATAGTACTGTTTTTACAGCCCATCTTTGTGGGTTTTAGTTTTGTGGCAGCGATGGAAGGTGTTCTTGGGAGGATTGCTAGTTTGGTTACCGACGTTATCTTTGAGACAAATCGCCTGGATATCATAGTGCGGGAGAAGGAGGCGGCAGCGGAAAGGCGTAGGATGCTTCTGCAGCAACGGAGACGGAGGCGACTGTGGATTCATCCGATTAATCAACTACGGATGACCCGGGGTGTCCAGTCCACTCTGTACCTGGAGTTGCGGCACAATCCACACAAATTCCACAACTACGTGCGGATGAGGGTGGAACATTTCGATTTTTTGCTTGCAAAACTGGAGGATGTCATCCGAAGACAGGATACAAGGATGAGGCTTGCCATCACACCGGCGGAGCGGCTGATGGTGACCCTGCGGTAAGCCTCTTTTTTTAATTTCATTGCTGATATTGAATGTTATATTACATGCTGCAGACAATACTGCGCTGACATACTGCGCACTATTTTCTGCAGCATGTAATTTGGGTTTTCTTGGCGGACATTCCACTGCTTTATTTAAATGTCATTGCTGATATTGAATGTTAGATAACAGACTGCAGAAAATACTGCGCTGAAATATTGCGTTGCATTTTCTGCAGTTTTTTTTTTTTTTAAGTTTTTTGGGTTTGATGACATGCAACTGCTTTTTTTCTGTCATTGGTCATTTTGAATGTTATATTACATGCTGCAGACAATACTGCGCTGACATACTGCGCACTATTTTCTGCAGCATGTAATTTGGGTTTTCTTGGCGGACATTTCACTGTTTTTTTTACACCGGTTTCATGCTGGTTTTATTGTGTGTCCCGTCCTTAAAAAAAAATTAACAGTGCCATATTAAAACTTGTTGGTCTGTGCAATTTTTTCTAACATTTATTTTATTTTTTTTAAAGTTTCCTAGCTACGGGTGAATCTATGACTTCGCTCCATTATCAGTTCAGGCTGGGCATTTCAACTATCTCTGGAATAGTGAAGGACACATGTCGGGCTATTTGGACCACTTTGCAACCAGAGTATATCCCCCAACCATCCATGGAAATCTGGTTGCGAAGTGCTGAAGAGTTTCAGCAAATTTGCAATTTCCCTAATTGTGTGGGTGCAGTTGACGGGAAACATATAAGGATTGCGAAACCGGCAGGAACAGGATCGGAGTATTATAATTATAAGAAGTATTTCTCCATCGTCCTTATGGCTATTGCAGATGCCAACTGCAGGTTCCTTGCCGTGGACATCGGAGCATATGGACGGTCCAACGATTCGCAAGTTCTTAAAAACTCTCCGATGGGTCGTTGCCTTTATGGAGAGAGCTACGATTTACCGCCAGCCAGACCACTGCCAGGAACAAATGACCCAGCCCTGGAATATGTCTTTGTAGGTGATGAAGCCTTTCAACTGTCGCCGCACCTACTGAAACCGTACAGTAGCCGGAACTTAAACCATACCAAGCGGGTCTTTAATTACCGGCTTACTAGAGCACGAAGAGTAGTGGAGTGTTCCTTTGGCATATTGACGGCGAAGTGGCGAGTTCTGCTGACGGCTATCAAGCTGAAAACAACAACTATAGACGAGGTAGTTAAAGCCTGTGTGGTGCTCCACAACTTTGTCCTTTCAAAGGAGCCCGTTTCCTTGGATGATGAAGATTTGGAGACCACCTTGTGGGACTACCGCAGCAGCTCGGTTCGCTCTACAAGTTCAGTTACAAGGATGAGGGACCAGTTTGCCGATTATTTTGTATCACCTGTCGGGCGGATCCCGTGGCAAGACATGATTGTGTAACCTGTTTCCCATGTGTAACCTGTTTCCCATGTGTTTTGTTTATGTAAAAAATGTTTTTCTGCCCCCCCCCCAAAAAAAAAGGCCCAAAAGCGTGGTTTTCTTGCTAGTAAAACCATTATGTTATACCTTTAACATGTCTGGTGTTTGTTTTTATTAAACCTTTTTTATTATATTACCTTAATAAATCCACAGACACACAAAGAGTACAATTATAATCAGAATTTTATTTAAACTCTTTTTTTTTTTTTTTTTTTTTTAATTTGCCAAAAAAATAGATTTTTGTTATTTTCCATTTTTTTTTTTTGGAAAACTTTGCAAAATTTTTTTGACATAAACATTTAAAAACATATTTACAAGTCTTCAAAGTGTTGGGTGGAGATATGAGAGGAGGAGGGGCAGGAAGGTTGGACCACGTCGATAGGTGGGGAAACCCTACTTGTTTGGGGTGCAGTGGAAGGGGGGGTTAAACCAAGAGGCTGACCAGAGGGGGGTGGTGTTGGGGTAGGGGGAAGAGAAAAGCTGAGTAAAGAAAACATTGGGGAAGTACTTTGGTCTGGGGGCCGGGATTGTTGTGGGGACTGGGTCGGGTATTGTGACTGGGTAGGGTAGTGGGACTGGGTTGGGTAATGGGGCTGGCGTGGGGTTTGTGGCTGGGTTTGGTAATGGTGCTGGTGTGGGGATTGGAGCTGGGTTTGGTAATGGTGCTGGTGTGGGTATTGGGGCTGGGTTTGGTAATGGGGGGTATGGTGTGGAAATGGGGCCTGGGGTGGAATTGGAGTGGAGGTGTGGGTAGGTGTGTGGGTAGATTCATTAACGGCCTGCAGTAGAGCATTATGGCAGGTATTCATTACCCGCATCTGTTGCTCAAAAGAAAGCTTCTCCATGCTCCTGAGCATGGATTGGAAAAAAATATTGGCCGGATCGGGACTTACAGCTGAATGCAGCCTATCCAAGCGACTGCTGGTTTCCTGGCTTGTTTCACTGATGCGGGATTGCACCATGTTGAAACCAGCAGTCACTTGCTCTCCCAAAATTTTGAAAGAGCCTTGGAAGGATGCATTCAGGTGCAAGAACTCAGGAGCATAGCTCCTTTCCTGACCCCTCTGTCGCTGACGCCACGAACCTAATGGTGGTGTCGAGGTGGCAGGATCAGAGGGGTGGGGTAAAGGGAACGCTAACTGTTCAGCATCAGATGCGAGCAATGAAGCCTGCAATAATGCTCCACTGCTTGGGGCGGATGAAGTGGAGGGGACAGAGGGGTCAGAGGAGGGGACAGAGGGGTCAGAGGAGGGGACAGAGGTGTGGGGCCTACCGACGTGGCCCTCAGTGGCGGACTCAGGAGGGATCGCTCCAGAGGGCGCAGAGGAAGATGCAGGCGCCCGGTGGCTGGAGAAGGTGCTGTGAAAGAAAAAACAAAAGAAATTAATACATTGGAATGAAAAAGCCCTGACTGAAAGCAAACTAAGTAGACAGGTTAACATGGTTATTAGTGGGCTGTAGAATACTTACACTCTGCTCAGCATGGTTCGCCTCAGGAAGGAGAGGGCCTGGCCATATTTGTATTTGCTCCTCCTCCTTCCTGCAGAGCCACTCGGGGCCTTCATCTCATCGTTGAATTCCCTCTTAAAGCGATCCCTCAGTGATCGCCACCGCTTCCTAACCTTTCCAACTGTGAAGACAAGAATCAAAAGAAAAAAAAAAATTGGTAAATGCAATACATTACAGTCAGCTCAAAACATCACTGGAAAGTGAATACTTACCTAGTTTGCTCTGCTGCTGTGGATGAAGGTCCTCCCGCCTTGGAAACAGGTTGCGACACACTTCGTCCCAGAGCCGACGGGTGACACCGGTATCGGCATGCCTGCGGTCAGCCATGTTCCACAGCGGCTCCCGCTCGCGAACCTCCTCGATGAGATTCTCGATATCTATGTCGTCATCATCATCATCATCTTCTGCGGGAGCACGCTGTGAAGCCTGTGTCAAAAAAAAGAAGAAAAACAAACTAATTAGTACACTGAAACACTAAAGTACCAATAGAATCCCCCTCCCCCCAAAAAAAAACTCACTGATGGCCGACCGCGGCGACGAGTCCGCCGACTCTGGGAGTGTCTGGGAGAACCTTCAGCGGCAGCAGCAGGAGCAGCAGCAGCAGCCTGAAATAAAGGAAACAAATTCTCAGTTATAGGTAGGCATATATTTTCTGTGTTTAGTTATGTATGAAAATCTGTTTTGTGTATGGTGCAGTGTGATGTGCGAAGCAACTGTTTCACCACTACTTACACTTGGTTCCTCCTCCACTTGCATCTCTCCACCCATCTCGCCCCCTTCTGGCAGCTCCTCATCTGATTCAGCTTCCTGTTGAAACATAATTTATGCATGTAGTGATCCAAAAAAACGTAAATTTAAAAAAAAAATAAATAAATAAATTTGTGTTAACTTACCGATACACGCTGTTGCTGTGGAGGAGGGCTGTCAGAAGAGGACATTGTTGTGGAAGTAAGCCGGTGGCTGTGGTCCTGGGCTGACAGGCGGCGGCTGTGGTCCTGGTTTTTCTGTAAGTTTAAAGACACTTGCAATCTGCTCTACACATTGAAGCAGCAGATTTGGGGTCTTCAAAACTTACATTTAACAGTTGGTGGCTGTGGTCCTGGTGGGCTGGTCCTGGGCTGACAGGCGGCGGCTGTGGTCCTGGGCTGACAGGCGGCGGCTGTGGTCCTGGTTTTTCTGTAAGTTTAAAGACACTTGCAATCTGCTCTACACATTGAAGCAGCAGATTTGAGGTCTTCAAAACTTACATTTAACAGTTGGTGGCTGTGGTCCTGGTGGGCTGGTCCTGGGCTGACAGGCGGCGGCTGTGGTCCTGGGCTGACAGGCTGCGGCTGTGGTCCTGGTCCCTGGTGTATCTATAATAAGTATAATGGATTTCTAGTTAGACCACCCCCTAAACTAGGTAATGTTTTTATAAACACCCTGCTAAAATGATGTGAGAAAAGTTCATTAAATGTGAACACCAAAACCCCAAAACAGGTGCACGGTATACCATTCATTTCCATGTTCCCCAAAAAAATTTTTTAAATGAGAACCCACCATGTAAACATATATTTACCACATTTTTTTTCAAAAATCACCTCCCCCAAAAAAACTTTAAGTGTAACCTTTATTAAAAAAAAGTGCCCTCAACCAACTGTGTATTGCAAGTATAACCATTGGTACATACACCTGTTTTAAATTTACCTGTATTAAATGATACTACGGACATTTTTTTAACAAAAATTTTATTATTTTCTTTTTTTTTCACTCTTTTTTTTTTAAATCACAATTAGGAGCTGACATGCTCTTTATTTTAAATACAAGTACATCAACTGCAAATGGTTTTAACAGTAATTAAAATAAAATCAACACTTTTAAATCGAAAAAAAAACCCACACTCACACATTCAGGGTATGTTTCCACGTTCAGGAAACGCTGCTTGTTTGACGCTGCGCAGCGCTGCAGCGTCAAACAAGCAGCGTCCAGATGTTCCTGCATAGTGGAGGGGATTTGATGAAATCCTGTCTCCACTATGCGTGGAAACACGCACGCGGCGGCCCTGCGACTATGGACATGCTGCGCGTCTTTTCAGATCGCAGCATGCCCGTACACCTTGCGGGGACGCAGTGTCCCCGCAAGGCATATCACAGGGCCCTATGGGAGAGAGCGATCATCCCGGATGTGAAGAGTTAACACATCCGGCATGATCGCGTCCCATTAAGGGGGCGGGGCTTAGCGCCAAGCGGCTTCGCCGCTGCGGCGATACCGCCGCCCATCCGTAATGTGGAAACATACCCTTAAACCACAAGCTGCAGACCGCTAGACTTTTTAAAAAAATACATCAGATTTAAAAAAAAAAAACCACATTTAAACCACATGCTGCACAGACCACTATACAGTCAATACATCAGAAAAAGGCAATTAACTAATTAAAGCATGGACAAATGCACATGCAATCAACAAGACGCACACAAACATGCATGGTATGTGTCCACATTCCGGATCGCATCAGGATTTGGTCAGGATTTTACATCAGTATTTGTACGCCAAAACCAGGAGTGTAAAAATTAGGGAAACTATAATAGGAAAACAGGCACACTTTTGCTTTTATCACCCACTCCTGATTTTGGCGTACAAATACTGATGGAAAATCCTGACCAAATCCTGATGCAATCCTGAACAGGGACACATACCCTCCCACATGAACAGGCATAAGATTGACAAAGGCATAATAAGGTGCAGGCACATGATACAAAAGCACACAGCCGTCCAAAAATACACACATACACATGCACGAACATAGCTTTATGCAAATACACATATGTACAACAAAGGCAGAAAGGTGAACCCAATCAGAAGACGCATACACACACACATTACACACACATACAAAAGGCTGACAATCCTTTGGCTGAAGCTGCAGGTCTTCACAGTGGCTGGCATCATGGTGGATCTGGACTCTAGCATGGCACTGGCTGGTGCAGGACGATGGCAGGCCTCGGCACTGGCTGGTGCAGGACGATGGCAGGCCTCAGGTGCTCTTCAGGTTTTAAGCTCTTGCTGTAGTCAGTAGTACCTCATACACACAGAAATGCACAGGCACACAGATGCACACAAAAATTGCAATACTCACACTGGCTCTATGGTGGCTGGAGTCTTGTGGCAGGCTGCCTGGAGTCTTGTGGCAGGATGGCTGGAGTCTTGAGCCGGCAGGCTGGCTGCAGTCTTGTGACAGGCTGGCTTCTTGTAGCAGGCTGGCTGGACTCTTGTGGCAGGCTGGCTGGGGTCTTGTGGCAGGCTGGCTGGGGTCTTGTGGCTGGCTGGCTGGGGTCTTGTGGCTGGCTGGGGTCTTGCTGGCAGTCTTCTCTCTTGGTCTTCTTGCTGGCATATGTGGGGTTGAAGGCCCAGGCCAGGTTTATATAGATTTGGGGGTGTCTGGCCAATTGGCAACAAAATTCTGCTTCTGAGCATGCTCAGTGTAAAAAAAACGTATTGCAGCGCTGTATTGCGTCGTACGACGTGTCCCGACGCATCCGTCGCTCATAGGCTTCCATTGCAGCCAACGACGTATGCCGCAGGATGCGTCGCGACACGTTTTTTAGGCGGAGACAAAAAACGTTACAATCAACGTTTTTTTGAGACGACGTGTCGCCAAATTTCGACGCATACGTCGTAAAACGTACACGACGTATGCCAATCCGTCGCCATACGTCGCCAATACAAGTCTATGGGAAAAAAACGCATCCAGCAAAAAGTTTTGCTGGATGCGTTTTTTCTGAAAAAAGACGTTTTGAGACGTAATGCAGTTAACGCTAGTGTGAAAGTAGCCTTTGGTCATGTTAGGGTATCACCTGGGAATTACTCTTTAACTTATTCACAAAAACTGCCTATGTGATGCAATTGCATGGACTGTACCACTGAAGTTCTTCAGAGGGGAAGGCAGACAGAAGCTCCTATCAAATATAATGTTAGTGACTGCACAGTGCAGGTCACACAGTTAGAATGTAGATCACAGGTTAAATACAATATCAGTGTTACCACAGCAGATATAACTGGCTATGTGATGCTGTGCAGATGTATCATGGGATTGATATAGCAGAAAGAAAAAATATGCAAGATAAGAATCAACATTGAGGCTGAACAAAAGAAAACAGGAGACTGAACTACATGAAAATAAGTGCACTGTATGTAAGAGAAGTAAAGGGTGTGAAAGATAATAAGGTGAGGTGCAGTTATAGAAGAAAAATGCTGGAGTGCTTCTTTAAAAGTCTTGTTTTACAGGACAGTATTTAGCAGCTAAAATTAAGATATTATTTATTGTACAATATCACTAACAATTTATTTTAAGATTTACAAATCATATTTGGCATACATTTTAAAAGTAACTTTCCTAGGATAGAATCTAAACAATCCTGCTGTGCTTTGAAAATATCATTGATTATTTGCTCTGTTCTCAGTGCAGTGACTCCTCCTGCAGGAAGGATAAATCATCCCTTTAAGTTTGTTGGACTGCAGTGTAATTTGGAATGAGATGACCGAATGTTGAACTCATTCAGAATTCAGAAATGTGCTTGCTGGTGTGAGCAAGTCATTTATGTGATTTTATTGATCTGAATATTACCAGTCCGTTAACCGTTCTGTCCAACCCAATGTCTTTTACTATTTAAATTAATTAGAAAGTACTCAACTCATCATTTCCGATTTCACATTACACCCTACTATGCCATAAAACCAAATTTCCTTTTAATATATCCAATAATGAACCAAAGATATTTAACAACCTTGAAGCTCATGCCCCCAAATCATTAAATATTGTTGACACTTTCAAGATCAAAAGATTTTTCTATGTAAAATGTGCCCCATTCCAGCACTGGACCACATCTAGAAGCTCCTCTGGGTCCTTCCACTGGCTGCATCACAAGCTTTTATTTGCAATCTCCTGCTTTCTGTAGCCAATCACAGGGGGTATCCATGTAAACTGGCATCCCCATTAACATCAGATCTGGCAGCCTAATCAATAAGAAATCCAGTGTGACATATCTGCCTGTGATAGGTAATTCCTTGTATTCTTTATTGTTCCTGACTTTTACCTTGACCCTGACTGACTACTCTTTGCTCTAACATTGTCTTATTGTGTGTAGTCCCCGGCTTCCAGCTGTCAACTAGAGTGGATATAAAAAACTATACCTGCCAGTAGTGCCGACTCTGGTGGCTGATTTGAAGAGGAACTTTAAAAGTAAAGCCACAGAAAGAGGAATAAACATCCTCCAAAAATTCAAGAATTAATACAGCAAAAAAGGGGCAGCAGTGCTTACCTGCCCAGGTCTCAGAACTAATGCACTCTCAGGATGCAGCAAACTCATGTAATAACGATGGCAGCAACACAGGTGCAAAATGCTGATGAGACAAGCACTCACAACCTACCCATTCGAGGAGCTGGGGATTGCTTTGTATTAAATTGCACAAAAGCAAAGATATTGACAAATACCTTGTATATTATGTATTTATATTTTTGCACTTTATTTTTCAGGGTGCAGCCAAGCCCAGCATTAGAATATTATAATATTCCCTACACTTTCTCCTATCCTGCTAATGCCTAAATGTGGAGTTTCATTTGAGAGGGGTCTCAAATGAAGAGTCATCAGCAGACTGAGGATGCACTAACTTCCCTGCAGTGTCTCCACTCCTGAAACCGAGGGACATCACAGGGCGGCCCTTACTACAGTTTCTTGCATGGTTGACCTCTGAAGATGTCTTTAATCAATGGTGATAAAAATATGAGTGCAGCACCGGCATTCTGCTTCCATCTCCGCCGTCACAGCTTCTAACTGTGAAACAAGATGTCAGCGGAGGCGGAGATAAAAATAGTGAATGACACCAACGCTGCCCTACAGCTAAAATACCACCCTCAAATGAATTATCATCAGGCGATGGTGAAAGGGTGAAAGCAGTTGCGTGAGAGACACCAGAGACACCCCTGATGGTAAGTGATAATAAACTATGCAAATTTGGTATCAGTGTACCTGTAATGACGCTAGCAATATAGTTATGACATTTATAATCGCTCAATGAATGCTGTAAAAATTAAGCAACTAAGAACAAGAAAGAGGAGTAGCTCTTTATTTTCCATTTCCCACAGAAAAATAATTAAATTATGCTTTAAAAAAAATAAAACTTTTTAGAAAATATACAGCGTTTTTTCGCTGGCGGCGGCCATCTTCCTGAGGCCGCGCGTGCGCAGATGGAGCGTTCTGCTGCCCGGGGCTTCAGGAAAATGGTCGCGGGATGCCGCGCATGTGCAGATGGGGATCACGGCGGCCATTTTCCTGAAGCAGAGATGCAAACTCGGCCTCAGGAAGATGGCCTCCGCCAGCGAAAAAATGGAGAATAGCGCAGATCGCGCTCTTTTTCTTCAGCTGTGCAGTGCATTCCCCTGTTGGGCATGCGCAAACCACTATGCCACCAACGGAAAGATGAGCAAGATCTGGGGGAGAAGAAGCGATTTCACCATGCCCACTTGACCTGACCACCTTGATTGACAGGCGAAAACGGTGACTTTGGTAACGTATTTCGGCAGCATAGGTGGGGAATCAGGGTACACAAAATACACTATTGTAACACACAGCTCAGGCCCTATTTAATGGTATTTTTATCTCATACTGAAAAAATGGGGTGACAGGTTCCCTTTAAATGAGAAGGTGTGTCCAAACTTTTGGTCTGTACTGTGTGCATATATATATATATATATATATATATATATATATATATATATATATACTGTATATATATATATATATATATATATATATATATGTATATATATATATATATATGTATTCAGCTAAGTCCATTGAAAATTGCATGACTCTGTTATGACACTTGGAAGTCAAAAATAGAAAAATAAAATTGACAAAACCGAAGACAGAAACAAAGTGAATATATACCCTGCTGTAAGTAAATAAGTAAAAGCAATAGTGCATATAAATAACATAGGCTACTTAGTAAACTCTGTTTTTGATTAAAAAAAAAGGGTAAAAGCCATCCCACCAACGTCAAGGTGTACACAAATCAGAATGGTCCTAACCTCTAGTAGTAAAACCTTACCAATGTGCGAAAGTGATGTCAATGTGAATAAGGGCCAAGCATGACGGGGCTGCATATATGGATGCCCAGCAAATGGGAAGTTATGAAAGCGTAATATCCAGCTCAAAGAAAGGGAGACCACACCCACACCTGCAAAAAACTAAAGTTGTCATAAAGGCCAAAATATGGAATGTTCTTACTGGGTTAAATCCCTTTTTTGACCTTTATGACACTTTGTTATCGCACAGGAGCTCAGACAATACAGTATTATTGCTTATAAATATTAAAGTGGTGTTCTGAAGTTCTAATCTTCAGTAGCACATTGCTCTTCCTTCAGGCTTCCTGCTTCTAGGGAAAGGTGCACACCAGAAGATTTACCATTTGGACTAGTGGCATGGCTGGCCACTGGCCCTTACTACCTTTTCTTGGAGAATGCTAGAAGAAGAAGAATGCTTTGATTCTTCAGCATCGGAGGAGCTGAGTGTCCCTGAAGTTGGCCAAATCCAGCTTCGAAGTAGCACTTACAAGCTGTATAGCAAATAGCTTGCAAGTGAGAGCTCCTTGCCTAAGAAACCTGCCAGCACTGAAGTGGCCGGTAACCTTGGCAGTGAGCAGTACACTAATGATTTAAAGATCCTTCCGTTCTTGTGTTCTGAGAGCATTTTAATAAGAGGTAAATTGCAAAGTTGCTTGTTTTTCCAGGCAGTTTGTCATATTACCCATTTAATAAGCTGAGAAGACCTCATTAATTATTTTATTTTATTTTAGGCATTGGTTTAATCTGTCAGATTTGCTGCAATATATTTCCTCTAAATTTCCCTACCAAGTTGCAAAGTATTACTTTATTAAATAATATTAAATGCTGTGTGCGTTAATAATTTGCTAGAATAGAGTAAATAGGCAGTAGCTGGCAGACATAGATAGACAGATAGACAGACAGACAGACAGACAGATAGATAGATAGATAGATAGATAGATAGATAGATAGATAGATAGATAGATAGATAGATAACCTGGGTTAAGTGAAGTATGAGATGTGCAGCTTTTTGACATTGCCTGTGTTGTTGTACTGTCACCTCTCCTGTACGTCTCCTGCATAAAAAACAAGAGATTTGCTGTCATCACAGCTAAAGGTTAGTCATCTTCGCTGATGCCATCTGTAACTTTTATAGCTGCACCTGTTTTGTGCGAGTACTTTGCATATACAGCTGCCCCTATTTACTGTCAGAATAAGTAATGAACAGGCTGCAGCTCGCGACGCATACATAATGCACCCAAAAACGTACTTTATTTCTGTGCTGTTAAAGACTTCCGAGTGTATTTTCCAAACTGCTCTATGAATCTTCCTAACCAATAGCACCAGTTACAGTGACCTTCATTGAGAGGAAACTGAATGTCCTATTTACATTTCAGTGACAAAGTATTCACCCCCCTTCTCAATGTCCCAGTTATTGCATATTTGTCGTTATAATAGCTTTTTGTTTTGTAATATTAGAAGGGAAGCAGAATATGTACATAATAAACTCAGCAACAAAGTTATCTAACACTCAGCAATAATTGCAGCCTAAAGCATGGTTCACACTTGAATTATAGCTCCTGTTTATTACAGAAACCACAATGCCTTTCAGAATCCTTTGCCTGACTTACATAGTCATCTGTGCTTTTATGGCTGTTAGGCTGCCGTCACACTAGCAGTATATGGTCAGTATTTTACATCAGTATTTGTAAGCCAAAACCAGGAGTGGGTGATAAATGCTGAAGTGGTGCATATGTTTCTGTTATACTTTTCCTCTATTTGTTCCACTCCTGGTTTTGGCTTACAAATACTGATGTAAAATGCTGACCAAATACTGATAGTGTGACGGCAGGCTTAGTGAGAAGTAATGTCTGTATGCTTATGTTAGTCCATAAATGTCAAATGTACCCAGACTGCCAACAGTAGCTATCAATAAGGCAGTGGCACCATACAGTGTTCAAATAATAATACAAGAATACTGGTACTTCTTTCACTGGAGTAATATAAAATAATATTACGAGGCTTGATGGCCACAACTTAGGTCCCAGACCAATAAGGCTCCTCATTTAGCAGAGGTGGCTTACGTCGGCCCTAAGTCCAATTTTTTAATAACTAATATTCTTTGACACATGCATTGAAATCCATCCCAACAGGGTGAGAACATACAAATGTCATACTGACTTTACCCGTTTGGGTTTAGAATTACTTACTGTTACAGAAACTTTCTTCCTTCTTATAATTACCCCTCTGTTTGGAAAAATAAGAATTTATTAACCCAAGCATGACGATGGCACCTTTAATCCCTAAAACTTGCTATCCGCCAAAGTCATTTCTAGAAGTTAGATTTGTTACTTATAAAACCAATGAAGACATTGTAATTCATTAGAAAACAGGCTCTTAAAAAACCTAATCACCGGAAGGCAAATGTGGTAGGTTGGTAATTGAGAAACACGCAGAAAGGTTTTTAAGAGCACATTTAATAGTGCAGTCACAGTAATTTAGTAGCCAAAATTAAAATGCAATTCACCTCAAATCAACCGAAAAGGTTTAATCCCAGGAAGGCTCAAACAGTTTTGGTAATTAACTTACTGAAAGGACAAGACAGTAAAAGAAAGTTTAGTAGTATATTAGCAACGTAAATTACTTTGCTTACCCCCTAAATGGGACACCAACTTTTTCCAACCTTTGTTGCAACATATGGAATTGTCGACATGACCAAATCATTAAAGAGGTTGTCCACTACCCTCACTCAGTTATGGGTTTTGCTATAAATGCCTAATGGTAAAGCCTCTAAATAACCCCATAAACCCTTTCTGTCAATTTTCATAATTTTCATGTTGTATTATGCCTTTCTGCTCAACTTCCTGTGTCCTGGTACCAGCTTTACTATCACAGCCAACGCTTCCTTCTCAGATTGCACTCTTCTGACTACAGTAGAAATCTGTAAGATCATTATGATTTCCTTAAACACACAATCCAACACTTCTAAATAGAAAAATCTTCTGTATTAAAAAATATAAAACATGTCCAGAGTAAACAAATTACAGTTTTACGGCACAGTAGCATGAAAAGCCTATTCGTTTCTAACAGTCCTGGTTCAAGAATCCCAAAAATATTATTAAAAAGAATTGCAGTAGCAATAATAAGTCCTATTCAAGAGATTCACATGTTAGTTTTACATCATCAGTGGTGGATACCCCATAATCAGGCGATCAATCTGAATTGGAGTGTAGTGTACACAGTATTTAAAGTTCTCTCTTAGTTAAAAAGAGCTGCAGGTTTTCAAAAAATGACAAAGAAAAGAGAGGAAGTGGAAGAAATGGGAGATATTATACCAGAAGAAAGAAGAGGACAAAGAACGCATGATGTAGTGGGTGTTTAACTTAACCCCCTAAATTCCTTCATCTGCAGAATTGACAGTTTTATATAGGGGTTTACATTTTATCCCAACTAAAAATTTTGACTTATTCTAAACAATTCTAGATATCATCATATTTACTTGTCAATTGACGGTTAAGAGACCTTTTTTTAAGAAAACGTTGCTAAGGACAAACTACAACAATCAATCAATCAACAGATTACGGTAAAAATTCTGCAAACATTGGACACAGAAGATACTCCAAATCAGTACTTTAGATTGTAAAATGTCAATTACAAATCATCTAATTCAGTTTTTTAGCCGTTACAGGCTTGTATGAAGTGTTTTTATAACTTTTTGCATCTAGTGGAGAAAGATTTGAAGGTGTTGCAACATGAAATTGACCTTGCCTCTCCCTTTGCCCCTCGTAGTTTGCATTTTATCCAAGAGCAATATCAAGCTATAAACAATTTTTTAAAAAAAAATTGTTTTAAGAGGTCTGATAAGGGAAGAGCCATGGTTATCCTTGATAAGGTTTTCTATTATAAGCAAGATCGAAAATGTAACTCGAGAACCCGCGATGATCGGTGCAAACCCGAGCACCCTAGGCAAACTCAAGCAATGAGCACTTGCGCTCATCACTAATAGTAACTCATAAAAACATAATTATTTTTAAAAAAAATTAATTACTTTAAAAAAGTAATAAAATACAAATAAACTATACATATCTGATATCACAATGTCTGTGATGACTCACACTATAAAATAACTACTCTATTTATCCCTCCCAATGAACACAATTGAAAAAAATGTCAGAATCGCTGTTTTTATTTCACGTTATCTCACAAGAGATAGATTAAAAATCAAACAAAAATTCAGATATACCCAAAAAATGTACCAATTAAAAATAAAATCAACAACATGTAAATGAGAAGGTTATATCTACCAGAATATGGAGAGTGACACAAAAATAGTTTTAACATAAATAAAACTATATTAGTATAATATAGTATATATTATATAAGTTAATATATCACATATACCATGCAGTCAATATCACAAAAAATAAAACAAAACCCTAATTCAAAATAAAATGGCAATTTTCCCTTTTTGCCATCTGTCAAACAATCATTTATTTTGGGGACAAAATAGTCACTAAATCTCTTGGCAAATGTGTTGAGGAATATAGTTTCCAAAAATTAGGTAACTTCTGAGGCAACATGGCAACCTTTCCAGCAAAATTTGAGCTCCAAATGGTGCTCCTTGTTATGATCCTAGTGGCTTAGGATCACAAATCTAACCAGCTAAGTAGAAAATAATAGGACGAGCTCTGGGGATGTGGTAACTGGACTAACCGCAAACCTGATCCTAACCGCACACACTATAGGCAGCCGTGGAACGTTTCCTGAAATCCTAGACGTCTCTTCACGGCCTGAGAAACTGACTACCCCTAAAGAGAAAGTAAAGACCTCACTTGCCTCAGAGAAATTCCCCAGAGATATAGATGCCCCCCACAAATAATAACGGTGAGTTAAGAGGAAAAGACAAACGCAGAGATGAAACAGGTTAAGCAAATGAGGCCCGCTAACGCTAGATAGCAGAAAATAGCAAGGGATCTGTGCGGTCAGTAAAAAACCCTATGCAAAAATATCCACGCAGAGAATGCGAGAACCCCCACACCAACTAACGATGTGGGGAGAGCAACTCAGCACCCCAGAGCACCAGCAAGCAGGGAAATCACATATTAGCAAGCTGGACAAAAACTCATCATATACTAGGAAACATCTTGAACACAGATGAGCAAAAATAAGCAAACAGAACTTAGCTTCTCTTGGAGAGACTGATAACGGATGTAGACAGGAGCAATCAGAATAGCACTGAATACAACGGCAACAGGCAAGGAATGAAGGACCAGGTGGATTAAATAGGAAACCTAACTAGCAGATGACGAGACAGCTGATCCTGCCAGAAACCTGCAAAATAACAAAAAGAGCCACCAGGAGGAGCCCAAAGAGAGAACTCACACAGTACCACTCATGACCACAGGAGGGAGCCCGGAAACAGAGTTCACAACAGTACCCCCCCCCTTGAGGAGGGGTCACCGAACCCTCACCAGAACCCCCAGGGCGATCAGGGTGAGCCACATGGAAGGCACGAACCAAATCGGCCGCATGAACATCAGAGGCGACAACCCAGGAATTATCCTCCTGACCATAGCCCTTCCACTTAACCAAATACTGAAGCCTCCATCTTGAAATACGAGAATCCAAGATCTTCTCCACCACGTATTCCAATTCTCCCTCAACCAGCACCAGAGCAGGAGGCTCAACAGAAGGAACCACAGGCACCACATACCTCCGCAACAAAGACCTATGTGTTGTGAATTTGCTTTTTGCTCCCTCTAGTGGTTACTAGTTTTTTGACTCTGGTTTTTCTGTCATTCCTTTTATCCGCACCTGGGTCGTTAGTTTGGGGTGTTGCTATATAAGCTCCCTGGACCTTCAGTTCAATGCCTGGCAACGTAGTTATCAGAGCTAGTCTGCTGTGCTCTTGTCTACTGATCCTGGTTCCAGTAATATCAGCTAAGTCTGCTTTTTGCTTTTTGCTATTTGTTTTGGTTTTGTATTTTCGTCCAGCTTGTTCCAAATCTATAGCCTGACCTTTGCTGGAAGCTCTAGGGGGCTGGTGTTCTCCCCCCGGACCGTTAGACGGTTCGGGGGTTCTTGAATTTCCAGTGTGGATTTTGATAGGGTTTTTGTTGACCATATAAGTTACCTTTCTTTATTCTGCTATCAGTAAGCGGGCCTCTCTGTGCTAAACCTGGTTCATTTCTGTGTTTGTCATTTCCTCTTACCTCACCGTTATTATTTGTGGGGGGCTTCTATCCAGCTTTGGGGTCCCCTTCTCTGGAGGCAAGAAAGGTCTTTGTTTTCCTCTACTAGGGGTAGCTAGATTCTCCGGCTGGAGCGTGTCATCTAGAATCAACGTAGGAATGATCCCCGGCTACTTCTAGTGTTGGCGTTAGGAGTAGACATATGGTCAACCCAGTTACCACTGCCCTATGAGCTGGATTTTTGTATTCTGCAGACTTCCACGTTCCTCTGAGACCCTCGCCATTGGGGTCATAACAGTTTGCCAGGCCAGTATTAAATGTTTAATGCATTGCAGAAGAGGGATTATAAGAAAGAAGATTCTGAGTTTTTTTTTTTTTTTTTTCTTCTTCCCCTTTACCTCAGAGTGGCTATGCTTGCTGCAGACATGAATGTCCAGACCTTGATTACAAGTGTGGACCAGCTGGCTACTCGTGTGCAGGGCATACAAGACTATGTTATCAGAAATCCTAGGTCAGAACCTAAAATACCGATTCCTGAACTGTTTTCCGGAGACAGGTTTAAGTTTAGGAATTTCGTGAATAATTGTAAATTGTTTTTGTCCCTGAGACCCTGTTCATCTGGAGACTCTGCTCAGCAAGTAAAAATTGTAATTTCGTTCTTACGGGGCGACCCTCAGGATTGGGCTTTTTCGCTGGCGCCAGGAGATCCGGCATTGGCTGATATTGATGCGTTTTTTCTGGCGCTTGGTTTACTTTATGAGGAACCCAATCTTGAGATTCAGGCAGAAAAGGCCTTGCTGGCTATGTCTCAGGGGCAGGACGAGGCTGAAGTGTATTGCCAAAAATTTCGGAAATGGTCCGTGCTGACACATTGGAACGAGTGTGCACTGGCCGCTAATTTTAGAAATGGCCTTTCTGAAGCCATTAAAAATGTTATGGTGGGTTTTCCCATTCCCACAGGTCTGAATGATACTATGGCACTGGCTATTCAAATTGACCGGCGGTTGCGGGAGCGCAAAACCGCAAATTCCCTCATGGTGTTGTCTGAACAGACACCTAATTCGGTGCAATGTGATAGAAAAACCGCAAATTCCCTCATGGTGTTGTCTGAACAGACACCTGATTTAATGCAATGTGATAGAATCCTGACTAGAAATGAGCGGAAAATTCATAGAATGGCTTGTGCTACTACTGTGGTGATTCTACACATGTTATCTCAGCATGCTCTAAACGTATAGCTAAGGTTGTTAGTCCTGTCACCGTTGGTAATTTGCAACCTAAATTTATTCTGTCTGTAACTTTGATTTGCTCACTGTCATCTTATCCTGTCATGGCATTTGTAGATTCAGGTGCTGCCCTGAGTCTTATGGATCTCTCATTTGCTAAGCGCTGTGGTTTTACTCTTGAACCATTAGAAAATCCTATTCCTCTTAGGGGTATTGATGCTACGCCATTGGCAGCAAATAAACCGCAGTATTGGACACAGGTTACCATGTGCATGACTCCTGAACACCGCGAGGTGATACGTTTCCTGGTTTTACATAAAATGCATGATTTGGTTGTTTTAGGGCTGCCATGGTTACAGACCCATAATCCAGTCCTGGACTGGAAGGCTATGTCAGTCTCAAGTTGGGGCTGTCGTGGTATTCATGGGGATTCCCTGCCTGTGTCTATTGCTTCTTCTACGCCTTCGGAAGTTCCGGAGTATTTGTCTGATTATCAGGATGTCTTCAGTGAGTCTGAGTCCAGTGCACTGCCTCCTCATAGGGACTGTGACTGTGCTATAGATTTGATCCCGGGCAGTAAATTTCCTAAGGGAAGACTGTTTAATCTGTCGGTACCTGAGCATACCGCTATGCGTTCATATATCAAGGAGTCTCTGGAGAAAGGACATATTCGTCCGTCTTCTTCCCCTCTTGGTGCGGGATTCTTTTTTGTGGCAAAAAAGGACGGATCTTTGAGACCTTGTATTGATTATCGGCTTTTAAATAAGATCACTGTCAAATTTCAGTATCCTTTACCGCTGTTGTCTGACTTGTTTGCCCGGATTAAAGGTGCCAAGTGGTTCACCAAGATAGACCTTCGTGGTGCGTACAACCTTGTGCGCATTAAACAAGGTGATGAATGGAAAACCGCATTCAATACGCCCGAAGGTCATTTTGAGTACTTGGTGATGCCTTTTGGGCTCTCCAATGCTCCTTCAGTTTTTCAGTCCTTTATGCATGACATTTTCCGGAAGTATCTGGATAAATTTTTGATTGTTTATCTGGATGATATTTTGGTTTTTTCTGATGATTGGGATTCGCATGTGGAGCAGGTCAGGTTGGTCTTTAAAATTTTGCGTGAAAATTCTTTGTTTGTCAAGGGCTCAAAGTGTCTCTTTGGTGTACAGAAGGTTCCCTTTTTGGGGTTCATTTTTTCCCCTTCTGCTGTGGAGATGGACCCAGTCAAGGTCCGAGCTATTCTTGATTGGACTCAGCCCTCGTCAGTTAAGAGTCTTCAGAAGTTCTTGGGCTTCGCTAACTTCTACCGTCGTTTTATCGCTAATTTTTCTAGCATTGTGAAACCTTTGACGGATATGACCAAGAAGGGCTCCGATGTAGCTAACTGGGCTCCTGCTGCCGTGGAGGCTTTCCAGGAGTTGAAACGCCGGTTTACTTCGGCGCCTGTTTTGTGCCAGCCTGACGTCTCACTTCCCTTTCAGGTTGAGGTGGATGCTTCAGAGATTGGAGCAGGGGCCGTTTTGTCGCAGAGAGGCCCTGGTTGCTCTGTTATGAAACCTTGTGCCTTTTTCTCTAGGAAGTTTTCGCCTGCCGAGCGAAATTATGATGTGGGCAATCGGGAGTTGTTGGCCATGAAATGGGCATTTGAGGAGTGGCGTCATTGGCTCGAGGGTGCTAAGCATCGTGTGGTGGTCCTGACTGATCACAAAAATCTGATGTATCTCGAGTCTGCTAAACGCCTTAATCCGAGACAGGCCCGCTGGTCATTGTTTTTCTCCCGCTTTGATTTTGTTGTCTCGTATTTACCAGGTTCAAAGAATGTGAAGGCCGATGCTCTTTCTAGGAGCTTTGTGCCTGATGCTCCTGGAGTCGCTGATCCTGTTGGTATTCTTAAAGATGGAGTTATCTTGTCAGCTATTTCTCCGGATCTGCGACGTGTGTTGCAGAGATTTCAGGCTGATAGGCCTGAGTCTTGTCCACCTGACAGACTGTTTGTCCCGGATAAGTGGACCAGCAGAGTCATTTCCGAGGTTCATTCCTCGGTGTTGGCAGGTCACCCGGGAATTTTTGGCACCAGAGATCTGGTGGCCAGGTCCTTTTGGTGGCCTTCCTTGTCAAGGGATGTGCGGTCATTTGTGCAGTCCTGTGGGACTTGTGCTCGAGCTAAGCCTTGCTGTTCTCGTGCCAGCGGTTTGCTCTTGCCCTTGCCTGTCCCGAAGAGACCTTGGACACATATCTCCATGGATTTCATTTCTGATCTTCCGCTATCTCAGGGCATGTCCGTTATCTGGGTGATATGTGATCGCTTCTCCAAGATGGTCCATTTGGTTCCTTTGCCTAAGCTGCCTTCCTCTTCCGATCTGGTTCCTGTGTTTTTCCAGAACGTGGTTCGTTTGCACGGCATCCCTGAGAATATTGTGTCAGACAGAGGATCCCAGTTCGTTTCCAGGTTCTGGCGATCCTTTTGTAGTAGGATGGGCATTGATTTGTCGTTTTCGTCTGCTTTCCATCCTCAGACTAATGGACAGACGGAGCGAACCAATCAGACTTTGGAGGCTTATTTGAGGTGTTTTGTCTCTGCTGATCAGGACGATTGGGTGACATTCTTGCCGTTGGCTGAGTTTGCCCTTAATAATCGGGCTAGTTCCGCCACCTTGGTTTCGCCTTTTTTCTGCAACTCTGGTTTCCATCCTCGCTTTTCTTCGGGTCATGTGGAGCCTTCTGACTGTCCTGGGGTGGATTCTGTGGTGGATAGGTTGCAGCGGATCTGGAATCATGTGGTGGACAACTTGAAGTTGTCACAGGAGAAGGCTCAGCGCTTTGCCAACCGCCGCCGCGGTGTGGGTCCCCGACTTTGCGTTGGGGATTTGGTATGGCTTTCTTCCCGCTTTGTTCCTATGAAGGTCTCCTCTCCCAAATTTAAACCTCGTTTTATTGGGCCTTACAAGATATTGGAAATCCTTAATCCTGTATCTTTTCGTCTGGATCTTCCTGTGTCGTTTGCTATTCACAATGTATTTCATAGGTCCTTGTTGCGGCGGTACATTGTGCCTGTAGTTCCTTCTGCTGAGCCTCCTGCTCCGGTGTTGGTTGAGGGCGAGTTGGAGTACGTGGTGGAGAAGATCTTGGATTCTCGCCTCTCCAGGCGGAGGCTTCAGTACCTGGTCAAGTGGAAGGGCTATGGTCAGGAGGATAATTCCTGGGTGGTCGCCTCTGATGTTCATGCGGCCGATTTAGTTCGTGCCTTTCATGCCGCTCATCCTGATCGCCCTGGTGGTCGTGGTGAGGGTTCGGTGACCCCTCACTAAGGGGGGGGTACTGTTGTGAATTTGCTTTTTGCTCCCTCTAGTGGTTACTAGTTTTTTTACTCTGGTTTTTCTGTCATTCCTTTTATCCGCACCTGGGTCGTTAGTTTGGGGTGTTGCTATATAAGCTCCCTGGACCTTCAGTTCAATGCCTGGCAACGTAGTTATCAGAGCTAGTCTGCTGTGCTCTTGTCTACTGATCCTGGTTCCAGTAATATCAGCTAAGTCTGCTTTTTGCTTTTTGCTATTTGTTTTGGTTTTGTATTTTCGTCCAGCTTGTTCCAAATCTATAGCCTGACCTTTGCTGGAAGCTCTAGGGGGCTGGTGTTCTCCCCCCGGACCGTTAGACGGTTCGGGGGTTCTTGAATTTCCAGTGTGGATTTTGATAGGGTTTTTGTTGACCATATAAGTTACCTTTCTTTATTCTGCTATCAGTAAGCGGGCCTCTCTGTGCTAAACCTGGTTCATTTCTGTGTTTGTCATTTCCTCTTACCTCACCGTTATTATTTGTGGGGGGCTTCTATCCAGCTTTGGGGTCCCCTTCTCTGGAGGCAAGAAAGGTCTTTGTTTTCCTCTACTAGGGGTAGCTAGATTCTCCGGCTGGAGCGTGTCATCTAGAATCAACGTAGGAATGATCCCCGGCTACTTCTAGTGTTGGCGTTAGGAGTAGACATATGGTCAACCCAGTTACCACTGCCCTATGAGCTGGATTTTTGTATTCTGCAGACTTCCACGTTCCTCTGAGACCCTCGCCATTGGGGTCATAACACTATGGAACACATTATGGATGGTAAACGATGCTGGGAGGTCAAAGTGAAATGACACAGGGTTGAGGATTTCCAAAATTTTATAAGGACCGATAAAATGAGGTTTAAACTTAGGAGAAGAAACCTTCATAGGAACATAACGAGAAGACAACCACACCAAATCCCCCACACGAAGTCGGGGACCCACACAGTGACGACGGTTAGCAAAGCGCTGAGCCTTCTCTTGTGACAACATCAAATTGTCCACCACATGGTTCCAAATCTGCTGCAACCTATCCACCACAGAATCCACCCCAGGACAGTCAGAAGACTCAACCTGACCCGAGGAAAAACGAGGATGAAAACCAGAATTACAAAAAAAAGGCGAAACCAAAGTAGCCGAACTAGCCCGATTATTAAGGGCAAACTCGGCCAATGGCAAAAAAGCCACCCAATCATCCTGGTCAGCAGAAACAAAACATCTCAAATAAGTTTCCAAGGTCCGGTTAGTTCGCTCGGTTTGGCCATTCGTCTGAGGATGGAAGGCCGACGAAAAAGACAAATCAATGCCCATCTTAGCACAAAAGGACCGCCAAAATCTGGACACAAACTGGGATCCTCTGTCAGACACAATGTTTTCAGGGATGCCGTGCAGACGAACCACATTCTGAAAAAATAACGGAACCAAATCGGAGGAAGAAGGCAACTTAGGCAAGGGCACCAAATGGACCATTTTAGAAAAACGATCACAAACTACTCAGATGACAGACATTCTCTGAGAGACCGGAAGATCCGAAATAAAATCCATGGAAATATGCGTCCAAGGCCTCTTAGGAACCGGCAGGGCCGGCATCAGCACCCGGCGTACCCGGGCAAGTGCCGGGGCCCTGACGAGACAGAGGGGGCCCATAACGGTAAGACACTGCTGCCGACACTAATGTGCATCATGCGCTCCTGGGGGGGCCCCGAAGCCGGACTTCATCCCTCCCTGCAGGGCCACCATCAGGGCATTACAGCCCTACCCTTACTGGCGTATGGTGCCTGCCCGGTGAGCAGAGAGGGGCCCGAGCGGCCCCTCACTTCTGCTCTCCACTCCTGGTACAGCCGGCGTGCTGGAACACCGAGTATCAGCGCATCTGCGCGCACTCATTCTCTGCTCCTTCCTCTCTGCAGAGTGAGGACTGGAGCAGAGTGCTGGCAGTGCGCGCGGCCGTGCAGAGAGTTGCTGGCTGCAGTGTAGCAGGGGCACACAGTCACACACGCTGTGACACTACTCACCGCACCTGCAGTCAGCAGCAGAAGCATCGGATCCCTCCCCTCCAGCAGCGTCACAGCTCTCACACTGTGAACAGCCATGGAGGGGCGGGACTAAATGTCGGGGGTGGAGCCACAGACAAGCAGGGAGAAGAAGGCAGAAAGGATTAAGGAAATATAAAAATCAGAGCGGGAGACAGAAAAGATGTAAGAAGAGAGACAGAAAACACAACAGAGAGGCAAGACACAGGTGAGAAGTTTACATATATATATATATGTTTGTATATATATACTATATAATTGTCTAAGGGTCACACTTCTGTCTTTCTGTCTGTCACAGATATTCATTGGTCGCGGCCTCTGTCGTCGCTGATTGGTTTCGGCAGCTGCCTGTCATGGCTGCCGCGACCAATCAGCGACGGGCACAGTCCGATTAGTCCCTCCCCTGCAGTCAGTGCCCGGCACCCACTCCTTCCTCCCCACAATCAGTGCCCGCTCCATAATCTCCTCCAGTCACCACTCACACAGGGTTAATGGCAGCGGTAACGGGCCGCGGTGTAACGCACTCCGTTACCGCTGCTATTAACCCTGTGTGTCCCCAACTATTTACTATTGATGCTGCCTATGCAGCATCAATAGTAAAAATATGTCATGTTAAAAATAATAAAAAAACAAAAAACCTGCTATACTCACCATCCGTCGCCTTTCCCGCTCCTCGCAACACTCCGGTGCCCGCTCCATGCAAGCGGCAGCTTCCGGTGCCAAGGATGGTATGCGAGAAGGACCTGCCATGACGTCACGGACATGTGACCGCAACGTCATCACAGGTCCTGCGCTCATACCAGCCCTGGGACCGGAAGCTGCCGCGTGCGGTACAGGGCCAGAACTTCATCGGAGGGTGAGTATATGTTTATTTTTTATTTTAAGTCTGTATACTACGTGGCTTTGTGCTGTATACTCCGTCACTGGGCAATATACTACGTGGCTGGGCAATATACTACGTGGCTGGGCAATATACTACGTGGCTGGGCAATATACTATGTTGCTGGGCAATATAGTAAGTGACTGGGCAATATACTACGTGGCTGGCCAATATACTACGTGGCTGGCCAATATACTACGTCACTGGGCAATATACTACGTGGCTGGCCAATATACTACGTGGCTGGCCAATATACTATGTGGCTGGTCAATATACTACGTGGCTGGGCAATATGCTACGTGGGCTGTGCAATATACTACATGGCTGTGTTATATACTACGTGGCTGTGTTATATACTACATGGCTGTGCTATACGCTACGTGGGCTGTGTTATCCACTACGTGGCTGTGCTATATGCTACGTGGGCTGTGTTATATGCTATGTGGCTATGCTATATTTCTCTGCTGTATCTGTGCATCATGAATCGTGCTATGTGTTAAAGGGGGGGCCCACTGAGACTCTTTCGCCCGGGGCCCTCTAAAACCTGGAGCCGGCCCTGGGAACCGGCAAAGGCAAAAGCAAACCACTGGCACGAGAACAGCAAGGCTTAGCCCGAGCACAAATCCCACAGGACTGCACAAAGGAACGCACATCCCGCGACAAGGAAGGCCACCAGAAGGATCTAGCCACCAAATCTCTGGTACCAAAAATCCCAGGATGACCCGCCAACACTAAAGAATGGACCTCGGAAATAACTCTGCTGGTCCATCTATCTGGGACAAACAGTCTCTCTGATGGACAACGGTCAGGTCTATCCACCTGAAATTCCTGTAACACCCGTCGCAAATCTGGGGAAATGGCAGACAAAATTACCCCCTCTTTGAGGATACCAACCGGCTCAGAAACTCCAGGGGAGTCAGGCACAAAACTCCTAGAAAGAGCATCAGCCTTCACGTTCTTCGAACCAGGAAGGTACGAGACCACGAAATCGAAACGTGAGAAAAACAACGACCAACGAGCCTGTCTAGGATTCAACCGCTTGGCCGACTCAAGATAAATCAAATTTTTATGATCAGTCAAGACCACCACACGATGCTTAGCTCCCTCTAGCCAGTGTCGCCACTCCTCAAATGCCCACTTCATTGCCAACAACTCCCGATTACCAACATCATAATTTCGTTCAGCCGGCGAAAATTTTCTTGAAAAGAAGGCACATGGCTTCATCACAGAGCAATCAGAGCTTCTCTGTGACAAAACAGCCCCTGCTCCAATTTCAGAAGCATCAACCTCGACCTGGAAGGGAAGAGAGACATCTGGCTGACATAAAACTGGAGCTGAAGAAAACTGGCGCTTCAGCTCCTGAAAGGCCTCAACGGCCGCAGGAGACCAGTTAGTCACATCAGAACCCTTCTTGGTCAAATCCGTCAAAGGTTTAACCACACCAGAAAAATTAGCAATGAAGCGACGGTAAAAATTAGCAAAACCCAAGAACTTCTGAAGACTCTTAACCGATGTAGGTTGAGTCCAATCATGAATAGCCTGGACCTTGACTGGGTCCATCTCAATAGAAGAAGGAGAAAAAATAAAGCCCAAAAAGGAAACTTTCTGGACTCCGAAGAGACATTTGGAACCCTTCACAAACAAGGCATTGGCACGCAGGACCTGAAATACCATCCTGACCTGCTTCACATGGGATTCCCAATCATCTGAAAAGACCAAAATATCATCCAGATACACAATCATAAATTTATCCAGATATTCTCGGAAGATATCGTGCATGAAGGACTGAAACACAGAAGGGGCATTAGAAAGTCCAAAAGGCATCACCAAGTACTCAAAATGGCCTTCGGGCGTATTAAATGCTGTTTTCCATTCATCGCCCTGTTTTATACGCACAAGATTATACGCACCGCGAAGATCTATCTTGGTGAACCAACTAGACCCCCTAATCCGAGCAAACAGATCAGACAACAATGGCAAGGGATACTGGAATTTTACAGTGATTTTATTTAGAAGGCGATAATCTATACAGGGTCTCAACGAACCATCCTTCTTGGCCACAAAAAAGAATCCCGCACCAAGAGGGGACGAGGAGGGGCGAATATGTCCCTTCTCCAAAGACTCCTTTACATAGCTCCGCATAGCGGCATGCTCTGGTACAGACAAATTAAACAGTCGTCCCTTAGGGAACTTACTACCAGGAATCAAATTTATAGCACAATCACAATCCCTATGAGGAGGTAGGGCACTGGATTTGGGCTCATCAAATACATCCTGGTAGTCCGATAAAAACTCAGGGACTTCAGAAGGAGTAGAGGAAGCAATTGATACCAAGGGAGCATCGCCATGAATTCCCTGGCAACCCCAACTCAACACAGACATAGCTTTCCAATCCAGGACTGGATTATGAGCCTGCAACCATGGCAGACCCAACACGACAACGTCATGCAAATTATATAACACAAGAAAGCGAATCACCTCCTGATGTGCAGGAGTCATACACATGGTCACTTGAGTCCAGTATTGAGGTTTATTCTTGGCCAATGGTGTAGCATCAATTCCCTTCAATGGAATAGGGAACTGTAATGGCTCAAGGATAAAACCACAGCGCTTGGCAAATGACAAATCCATCAGATTCAGGGCGGCACCTGAATCTACAAAAGCCATAACTGAGTAGGATGACAGAGAGCAAATCAAAGTAACAGACAAAATGAATTTAGGCTGTACAGTACCAATGGTGACAGATCTAGCAAAGTTTTTTGTGCGCTTAGAGCATGCTGAGATAACATGAGCAGAATCACCACAGTAAAAGCACAACCCATTCTGACGTCTATGATTTTGCCGTTCAATTCTGGTCAGAATCCTATCACATTGCATAGACTCAGGTTTCTGTTCAGAAAACACCGCCAGATGGTGCGCAGGTTTGCGCTCCCGCAAACGCCGATCAATCTGAATGGCCAAAGCCATTGACTCATTCAGACTCGCAGGCGTGGGGAACCCCACCATAACATTCTTAATGGCTTCAGAAAGACCTTCTCTGAAATTTGCAGCCAGGGCACACTCATTCCATTGAGTAAGCACCGACCATTTCCGAAATTTTTGACAATACACCTCAGCTTCATCCTGACCCTGAGAGAGAGCCAGCAAGGCCTTTTCTGCCTGGTTCTCCAGATTAGGTTCCTCATAAAGCAATCCAAGCGCCAGAAAAAACGCATCCACATTCAGCAATGCAGGATCTCCTGGCGCCAGGGAGAAGGCCCAATCTTGAGGGTCGCCGCGTAACAGAGAGATAACAATTCTAACTTGCTGAGCGGAATCACCAGAGGAACGAGGTCTCAAAGAAAGAAATAATTTACAATTATTCTTAAAATTCAGAAACCTAGATCTATCTCCAGAAAAAAACTCAGGAATAGGTACTTTTGGCTCAGACATAGGACTGTGAACAACAAAATCCTGAATGCTTTGCACCCTTGCAGCAAGATGATCCACACTAGAAGTCAGACTCTGAATATCCATGTCTGCAGCAGAACTCAAAGCCACCCAGAGATTAAGGGGAGGAGAGAAGCAGGACAGACTGCAGAGCAGAAAAAAAAATTGAACTCAGGATTTCTCTTATCCCACTTTTGCGATGCATTTAACACTTTTGGCCTGTTGCACTGTTATGATCCTAGTGGCTTAGGATCACAAATCTAACCAGCTAAGTAGAAAATAATAGGACGAGCTCTAGGGATGTGGTAACTGGACTAACCGCAAACCTGATCCTAACCGCACACACTATAGGCAGCCGTGGAACGTTTCCTGAAATCCTAGACGTCTCTTCACGGCCTGAGAAACTGACTACCCCTAAAGAGAAAGTAAAGACCTCACTTGCCTCAGAGAAATTCCCCAGAGATATAGATGCCCCCCACAAATAATAACGGTGAGTTAAGAGGAAAAGACAAACGCAGAGATGAAACAGGTTAAGCAAATGAGGCCCGCTAACGCTAGATAGCAGAAAATAGCAAGGGATCTGTGCGGTCAGTAAAAAACCCTATGCAAAAATATCCACGGAGAGAATGCGAGAACCCCCACACCAACTAACGATGTGGGGGGAGCAACTCAGCACCCCAGAGCACCAGCAAGCAGGGAAATCACATATTAGCAAGCTGGACAAAAACTCATCATATACTAGGAAACATCTTGAACACAGATGAGCAAAAATAAGCAAACAGAACTTAGCTTCTCTTGGAGAGACTGATAACGGATGTAAACAGGAGCAATCAGAATAGCACTGAATACAACGACAACAGGCAAGGAATTAAGGACCAGGTGGATTAAATAGGAAACCTAACTAGCAGATGACGAGACAGCTGATCCTGCCAGAAACCTGCAAAATAACAAAAAGAGCCACCAGGAGGAGCCCAAAGAGAGAACTCACACAGTACCACTCATGACCACAGGAGGGAGCCCGGAAACAGAGTTCACAACAGCTCCTCCTATTCTGAGTCCTACTGACGATCCAGACAGTAGTATATGATCACATATAAGGCTTTTTCCTACTCAGAAGAAATTAAGTTTAAATATACTGTATGAGGTGCTTTTATTCCTATTAAACTTTTTGAAAATGAATGGACTAAGACTACGTTTTAATGGAAAAAATAGAATTTTTCAATTATTCGTGCAAACTTACAAAACACTATTTTGAATACTACAAGGAGTGCATTTTTAAAAAATGGTGCAATTTGTGTTTGAGTTTTAATAATTCAGTCCTTCAAAGGCACTTGAAAACGGAATTGACTCATAAAGTTAGATTTTTGAGAGGTCCTTGAAAATGTTAAGTATTGCTGCTAAAATTAAAAGCCATCTAATTGACCCCAAAAAACAAAGACATACTGTATAAAAGATTATTCCAAATTAACATAAATTATGACCATATATAGTAAACATGTGGAATATGTGAATTATCAAATGGTTTGTCTCGTCTTAAACTACTGGACAGCTGGCAAACGGTGGACACCGCGTTATTGCTGCATAGTGGGATGCTTCGTTTCACACTGGCTTCTTAAAGACACCGGTTGCTTCCGGCCTGAAATCTAATTCTCCACAGTGACCACTTTACCGATCTACACGTGCGGCACAGCGAGTATATTTTTATACCACCGCTACGTATCCATTCCTTAATTCTCAGTACGTAACTGAAGAAGCCCGTCTGTTGTGGCCAAAATGTTTTGTTGTGTATCTAGTACATTAAACTGCATAAAGAATCTCACTATAAGTTGAGTGCCAGGTCTATTTCTCTACAAAGCTGTGGCAGTCTCACGTTCGAAGCAGTAGTGAATGGTGAGATATGAAGCCTGAAAGTCGAAAGTTGGAAACATTGCTACCATTTTGCTCATCAATGTGTGTATAATTATATATATATATATATATATATATATATGTATATATATACAGGTGCTTCTCGCAAAATTAGAATATCATCAGAACTTGGCACCGGTCCACAATGCCAAAAGTACCAATAACTTGTTTAAAAACAACAGTATCATTGTGCTTGATTGGCCAGCAAACTCGCCTGACCTTAACCCCATAGAGAATCTATGTGGTATTGTCAAGAGGAAGATGAGAGACACCAGACCCAACAATGCTGAAGGCTGCTATCAAAACAACCTGGGCTTCCATAACATCTCAGCAGTGCCACAGGCTGATCGCCTACATGTCACACTGCATTGATGCAGTAATTGTCTCCATAGATAAGTATTGATGATGAGAGAGCATATTGCCGAAAATGGGGAGGTAGACGGCTCATACTGAGCACCTCCCAAGGCGAGGACCTTTTACCTCAAAGTCATCATACTCTATCCACACAGACGCTGGGATAAAACGGCAGTCCAGATATCAGATATTAGAGCAGAATCTGGAATAATCCAACAAAACCTGCAGAACCTCAATCCCATCTGTACTATTAAGTTGATGCGATCTATTGATTCCATTATTAAATGTAAGTATATATCTTTTTTTTAAGGTAAAGATGTATAGTAACAGTATACACAACATTTATACAATTGTCCAGTACATGTCAGGAAACACATATCCTATAGAAACATTATCTAATCTGCTCACGTATCAGACTGAATGGCAGATTAGGATTACAGCCAGTATTAAAGAAAATAACAAGTGAGCAAAGGAAATTTTCTGTAATAACTTAGTCGACATGGGAGAGCAAACATGATCATATTCATAAAGATATATGTCCTTACTATATAAAATAAGTTTATTATTGTTTTAACAACTCATTCCTATTATCCACATTCACAGAATATGACCGAGGATGCACCTCTTCCTCCAGAACTAAGGATCCTGCTCTCGGCCTATATGCTTCTCTGAGGGATATGTTCATGGAGAACAATGTGACTTCTATTGGAGACTGTGCCTACAACTCCTGTAAATGTACATCATAAAGGAAAGTTTGCCTGTGCAGCGCCCCCAGACGCAGGGCAGTAGGGTACTCGGTACCGGGTTCCTTCTGTCTCGGTTCTGGGGATGTCACGGTGGCCCGACCCGGCCCGTGGCCCTGCTAAGGGGCGCCCAATTAAAGGTGTAGTTTGTCAAGTGTTCGTGACGCCACCTGTGGTGTTCAGTCAGAGTGACCGACGCTGCTTAGGGGTCCGCTGGGGCGATGTTATGGCAGCTAGATGGTATACCTTCCCACAGGTGAAGTATGTCCCCAGGGCTTCCCAGTAAGGTAGATGGTGATGGTGCAGGTCGCAGTAAATAACAAGGACACAAGGTTACAGTCTCTTTACCTTTTACTGTAGACTTCAGCATCCACAATCCAGAGCATTGCTAACAGGGCTGGCTGAGACCGGCCGATCCGAAGGCACATCCAGAGTTCCCTTTGCAGGTGGAAATCAGGAGCCTTCCTTCTAGCGCCTGTGTGTTGTAGTACTTCCCTGCTGAGCACCACGGGATAGTCCTCACAACTGTCGTGTATGTTTCTGTTCTCTCTCTCCGTCCCCCAGATGATATGGATAGGACGCACCCGTATGACGGGGTAGGCCTGGAGTTATTTTATAGGGACCCTAGAGACGCCCCTCTCCCACAACTTGCCTCCGTTGTCTTCGTAGGTGTAAAGGGTGGACAGCCAACTTGGAATTAGCTGCCCCTGCCGCTATCTGGAGTAATGAGTGTAGTCGGTACTCCCTCGGTGTTCCGGCCACCTGCTACGCACCTCAGAAGTATGTTGCCGATCTTGGGGCATGACTCCTCCTGGTTCTATCTCCTAGTGCTGTGATCTCGTTTCTCACTTCTCCACAAAACACTTTGCTTCTTGTCCTTTCTTAGGAAACTGCCGTGATGCAGTGCAGCCGCAGCTCTGTAACGATCTATCTGTGCTCGGCCGCTGTCAGGATCCCACACCTGCCAGGTCCTCCCTGGAACTCTCCCAGCCTGCTTTCTGAACTCACTTCCTATCCAACCCCCAGTTTTACCCATGTGTGAGGAGTGGCCTAGTAGATAGGACCTTTTTCTCCCCCTGGTGGCCGGAGTGTGAAGTGTAGTGTGTGACTGTGATACCTGGTCAGGTGAACTCCTTTAGTGCCATCAGACGTACCATCACTCCCCCTGGTGGAAGAGCGACGTTACTGCAACGACCAGACTCTGGGGAGCTGCACCTGCAATAGTCCTTATAAAGCCCGGAAGAGCAGCTAATGATACCAACCATCGGCCTACTGTAGAAGAGGAGGAAGAGTGTGCTGAGAAAAGGTTATAAGATAAAAAAATTAGCAAAAAACCCCCAGAAAACCTGCTTATTTCCTGTTCCTATATCCGATGGCCATCCTCAGGAACCTCATACTGTCAAGACGCAGAATCTGCCTGATATTATCTCCGGCACTGCCTGCTAAGTGAGAAAAATAAAAGGAAACCTGTTAGATAATCTGAAACTAGGTCACAAATAATTACAAAGGACCTTGTGTTCTTTTTCTTTTTGACTAATAAAGTGTTTAGGTAAAAAGAAGTTATCACCTATCCAGGCCATAGTTAGTGCCACCATCAGGACATTACTGCCCTTTACTGCCTCTGGGGCCCTGTGAGCAGAAGAGAGGGGACCCACAGTTCCGATAAGAACTCGGAGAAGACCACAGTGTCCTCCCACCAGCCTACAAGTTGATTGGCGTAGGTAGGTGCTACGTGACTACCAATGACTATGGCCCTGAGCTGGTGGTGAACACGAGAAGTAAAGATGAAATAATTCCATGTAAGGACAAACTGTTCTATCTAAAAAACAAAATTGATATTGTCTTTAACATGGGTTATAACTAAATGCAATAAAAATGTACACTGCTCAAAAAAATAAAAATGATCTATGAAGCTTATGTGTTTGGATCAGGACGTAAATACTATATGAACTTTTTAAGGAAAATGTGGGCTCTATGAGACTATGACTTAACCAAAGAAAGCTGATCCGTATGCCGTATGATAAATAAAATGTGAAAAACATTCCTTGTGACAGAGGATGAGGTAGGATGGGTAATTGTCTCCATTATGCGTAAAAAGTTTTATTTTATAGGCTGTTTTGTATGGGAATAAAAAATAAAAAATATATAATTACACATTTGTTAAAAAAAAAGTTGATTAGAGGTACATTTATTATATGGTTTTATAAAAAATGTATCTACTGATTTACAAAATACAAAGCAAAAATGAAGAAGCACTGTGAAATAGTTAGAATGGTGGTCAAGTCTCCAGATTTTGGTTTCCAAATCTCCAGAAAATAAATCAAAACATTAAGGATGGTATAACTCCAAAAGATAGGAGCTAAAAATGAGGACTTCAGGTTTTGAATTAAATCCACATTTTTTTGCATTTATGCTTTGGATAGCATCATTAATGTTTTAGATTAATATCTATCTATCTATCCATCTATCTATTATCTATCTATCTATCTATCTATCTATCTATCTATCCATCTATCTATTATCTATCTATCTATCTATCTTATTATTATTTATTTATATAGCACCATTGATTCCATGGTGCTGTACATGAGAAGGGGTTACATCAAAATACAAATATCACTTACAGTAAACAAAACTAACAATGACAGACTGGTACAGAGGGGAGATGAACCTGCCCTCGCAGGCTTATATTCTACAGGATTATGGGGAAGGAGACAGTAGGTCGAGGGTTGCAGTAGCTCCAATGGTGTTGAGGTGGCCGTGTGGTCATTACAGGCTGTAAGCTTCTTTGAAGAGGTGGGTTTTCAGGTTTCTTTTGAAGGATCCAAAAGTAGTGGATAACCGGACATGCTGGGGCACTGAATTCCAGAGGATGGGTGATATTCGGGAGAAGTCTTGGAGGCGATTGGGTGAGGAGCGAATAAGCGTGGAGGAGAGGAGGAGGTCTTGGGAGGATCAGAGATTATGTGAGGGAAGATATTGAGATTAGTGTGGAAATATACGGAGGAGAAAGGTTATGGATGGCTTTGTAGGTCAGTGTTAGTAATTTAGTATAAAAATAAGCTTGTGTACAGCTCTATATAATGGTTCCCAGGTAGGTTCCAAAACCTTAGTGATATATATAATAAAACCTGGCACTCAACTTTTTAAAGGTGATTTTTTTATTCCAAGCGGAAGTGCAGTAACAGCAGTGCTGTTACTGCACTTCCTCTTGGAATAAAAAAATCACCTTTAAAAAGTTGAGTGCCAGGTTTTATTATATATAGTGTTAGTAATGTAAACTGGATACGCTGGGAAATTGAGAGCCAGTGAAGGGATTTACAAAGAGGGGAAGCAGGACTGTAGCGAGGAGAGAGATTAATTAGTCGGGCAGCAGAGTTAAGGACGGACTGGAGGGGTACGAGAGTGTTAGAAGGTAGGCCACAGAGGAGTATGTTGCAGTAGTCGAGGCGGGAGATGATTAGGGCATGCATAAGCATTTTGGTAGAGTGTGGGTTGAGGAAAGGATGGATTCTGGAAATATTTTTGAGCTGGAGGCAACAGAAGGTGGGGAGAGCTTGGATGTGCGGTTTGAAGGACAGGGCAGAGTGAAGGGTTACTCCGAGGCAGCGGATTTTAGGGACAGGGGAAAGTGTGATTTCATTTATTTTGATAGATAGATCAGGTAGGGAATATATGCGTGATGGAGAAAAGATAATGAGTTCAGATTTGTCCACATTGAGCTTGAGGAAGCGAGAGGAGAAGGAGGATATGGCCGATAGACACTCTGGGATTCTGGAGAGCAGAGGTGACATCTGGGCCAGTGAGGTAGATCTGAGTGTCATCGGCATATAGATGGTACTGGAAGCCATAGGACCTTATGAGTTGTCCTAGGCCAAGTGTATAGATTGAGAAGAGTAAGGGTCCTAGGACAGAGCCTTGGGGGACTCCAACAGAGAGGGGGCGAGATGAAGAGGTAGTATGGGAGTAGGAAACGCTAAATGTGCAGTTGGCAAGGTATGAGGAGATCCAAGATAGGGCAAGGTTTTTGACCCCAAAGGAAGAGAGGATCTGTAGTAGGAGGCAGTGGTCAACTGTGTCGAAGGCAGAAGACAAGTCTAGGAGGAGGAGTATGGAGAATTGTCTGTTAGCTTTGGCTGTAAGTAAGTCATTAGTAATTTTGGTTAGGGCAGTCTCAGTGGAATGGTGGGGATGGAAGCCAGATTGTAGGTTGTCGAAGAGAGAGTTAGATGCAAAGTGAGAGGAAAGTTCAGCATGGACATGCTGCTCAAGGAGTTTGGAAGCAAATGGGAGCAAAGATATAGGGCGATAGCTGGACATAGTGCTTGGGTCCAGGGATGGCTTTTTGAGGATAGGTGTGATTGTGGCATGTTTGAAGGCAGAGGGGAAGGTACCAGAAGTTAGTGAAAGGTTGAAGAGATGGGTTAGGGATGGGATTAGCGTGGTGGTGAGGTTGGGGAGGAGGTGGGATGGGATGGGGTCAAGTGCACAAGTGGTGAGGTGTGATTTGGAGAGAAGATGAACAAGCTCCCCTTCAGAGATTTTGGAGAGTGAAGTTATGGGGTTTGGGCATTGGTCTCTCATACAAAGGGGGTGTGGTGGTTGGACAACAAAGACTTGCCTTGCTTGGTCTATCTTATTTTTGAAGTGCGTGGCAAAGTCTTCGGCAACGATCTATATATCATCTGTCTGATCATATTGTACGTAACAGCTTTATTATTGCAGAAAGTATGATTGCTATTCATTTATGAATATATTCACGTTGTATTTATTCAATTTATTCCACAAAGCAATAAATTCAGAGTCTGAACTCAAGTGACAAGTGACTAAGAGATTGTGTTGTGAAATAGGCAATGAAACATTTCTTATAATAGTGCATTTTGAATGACTCCACTTGTTGAATTGAAGATCTAATCCCAGCCTGACCACCGGGGTATGGAATGAGAACTGTAAAACACATTATATTAAACAGAGTCACAGACAAAGTAAAAGATCTTGAATCTATTCAGGGCATGTACTTCATTACAGGCTTTGCAAATTAAAACACAAATAGGATTAGAAAAGAATAATGTAACAATCTCACAGTATGGTCCCTGGAGCATTAAGTCATAAATTGGGTTTGCATTAAATTGTGCCTGCAGTATTGAATTCAGAGAAAGTGCTGTAGGCCAGAGATAAAGCATACTAGCTATTCACCGAGCTCGGCATGTTCATGGACATGCATTAAATTTGTTGAACAAGATACAAAAATCTCCTATTCCATATCTTAATGCAAAACGTGGGTATTACACGTCAAACATTGAGGGATGCGATGAATTTAAATAGCAAGTCTCATACATAATATGTGTTTGATAGTGAAGAATACCTGGTATATATCATAAAAGCTCTGCTGGTATAGACTGGGAAATGGGAGGGGGTGGGAGTGCAATGGGCCCAAATGATCAGGTTAAAATAACCATGCTAGGTAATACATTTATTTACAATAAAATGGGATGATGTAAAAAGATTAGACAAAAAATTCTAATGGGTACACCCATTGTGTACAATTAATTTTTGCACACAATATGGTGGTGGTATTGGGATGCAAAACTCTTATGGTTGGTTAAAGAGCCTGTAAAAAGATAAAAACAGGGTTAATATATTTAGAGGTTTGGGGTTCCAGTGGATTACAAATGCTGGCCATATTCGGCAGTCCCAAAGAATGAATGTAGCAGTTGCCAAGATAGAACACTGCTTCTCTATTCAGACAAAGGACAAAAATGGCTTATTCTGGCAGTTATTGAGGGTCTCAGCAATCATGGCCACACAGATATATCACTTATCACTTGACTAAAGATGAGTGGATCTATCGAGATTAGTGTTGAGCGATACCTTCCGATATTCAAAAGTATCGGTATCGGATTGGATCGGCCGATATCCAAAAAATATCGGATATCGCCGATACCGATACCCGATACCAATACAAGTCAATGGGACACAAATATCGGAAGGAATCCTGGATGGTTCCCAGGGTCTGAAGGAGAGGAAACTCTCCTTCAGGCCCTGGGATCCATATTCATGTAAAAAATAAAGAATAAAAATAAAAAATATGGATATACTCACCCTCGGACGGCCCCTGGCTGTCACCGCTGCAAGCGTCTGCCTCCGTTCCTAAGAATGCAGAGTGAAGGACCTTCGATGACGTCGCGGCTTGTGATTGGTCGCGTGACCGCTCACGTGACCGCTCACGCGACCAATCACAAGCCGCGACGTCATCGCAGGTCCTACACTCACTGCATTCTTAGGAACGGAGGCTGCCGGTCACACCTCTAAGGTCCAGGGTCCGCCTGAGGGGTGAGTATATCCATATTTTTTATTTTTATTCTTTATTTTTTACATGAATATGGATCCGAGGGCCTGAAGGAGAGTCTCCTCTCCTCCAGACCCTGGGAACCACACACTGGGAACTTCCGATTTCCGATATCACAAAAATATCGGAACTCGGTATCGAAATTCCGATACAGCGAATATCGGCCGATACCCGATATTTGCAGTATCGGAATGCTCAACACTAATCGAGATCTGAAAAATAATTAGAACCACTGCGCTTACCCAAGAGCAACAGAACGAGCAAAAAAACTTGACTTACTTGATAAAGAATCAGTTATTGAATATAAGAGCCACTTGTTCCCTTAGAAGCGGATTAGAACCTGATTGTGGTATATTACTGAAAGGAATATCATAAAGTCAATGAAATAGATGTGAATAAAATAGTGCAAATAGATAATAGAGGATTTTGTATGCACACTTACTTATTATATGAAGCTGTTATGTGCTATACTGTGAGGTATTCCTATGTGGATGCTGATATTAATCCTTCCACAGGTTTAGGAAATATTTCTATGGAGAAATAGTGTATTACGGATTATAGAACATAAAAATACAACCTCAACCTAATATTAATATCGATTCAGACTACTCACTGTTTATGTAGAGGACTGGCGGCTGCACCTGTAGTGCTTGCTTGCCGCAGTGTGGTGAACCGGTACTAATAAGGAGAGGGATAGAGTAATGATGTGGACGATATATCGTGATGTGAACGATCTGTCCTAGAACTTAAAAGAACTGGCGATGTCAAAGGAATTAAATTGTCCGTTCACTCACCATATACTTGCTGGGGTCAGCGCTTATAAGTGTAGTTTGTAGCGCCGTCCGGCAATTGGTGGTGCAGGGTGATGCCAGGGGTTTCCTGCAGAAGCGCGTTCTAGCAGGAGCGCGGGAGAACACCAGCGCCTCGCGTGCCCCGGCCGGAAGCAACGCTGAGGACGCGGCGGTGAATTGGGGGCGGAGCTGTTGTGACGTCACACAGAGTAAGGACGGGAGCGTGGTGGAGACAAGCTGCCTACGCGTTTCGAGGGTTAACTTCCCTCTTCGTCAGGGCTAGCCCTGACGAAGAGGGAAGTTAACCCTCGAAACGCGTAGGCAGCTTGTCTCCACCACGCTCCCGTCCTTACTCTGTGTGACGTCACAACAGCTCCGCCCCCAATTCACCGCCGCGTCCTCAGCGTTGCTTCCGGCCGGGGCACGCGAGGCGCTGGTGTTCTCCCGCGCTCCTGCGCTCTTGCTAGAACGCGCTTCTGCAGGAAACCCCTGGCATCACCCTGCACCACCAATTGCCGGACGGCGCTACAAACTACACTTATAAGCGCTGACCCCAGCAAGTATATGGTGAGTGAACGGACAATTTAATTCCTTTGACATCGCCAGTTCTTTTAAGTTCTAGGACAGATCGTTCACATCACGATATATCGTCCACATCATTACTCTATCCCTCTCCTTATTAGTACCGGTTCACCACACTGCGGCAAGCAAGCACTACAGGTGCAGCCGCCAGTCCTCTACATAAACAGTGAGTAGTCTGAATCGATATTAATATTAGGTTGAGGTTGTATTTTTATGTTCTATAATCCGTAATACACTATTTCTCCATAGAAATATTTCCTAAACCTGTGGAAGGATTAATATCAGCATCCACATAGGAATACCTCACAGTATAGCACATAACAGCTTCATATAATAAGTAAGTGTGCATACAAAATCCTCTATTATCTATTTGCACTATTTTATTCACATCTATTTCATTGACTTTATGATATTCCTTTCAGTAATATACCACAATCAGGTTCTAATCCGCTTCTAAGGGAACAAGTGGCTCTTATATTCAATAACTGATTCTTTATCAAGTAAGTCAAGTTTTTTTGCTCGTTCTGTTGCTCTTGGGTAAGCGCAGTGGTTCTAATTATTTTTCATTACTTGGTTGTTCTTTTTAACAGGGTTGGCACAGAACCTGTTGCAACCACTTGCAGCTCCCACAGTACTCTACTCTACCCTTTCAGGTGACTAGGCGCCAGTGTACATACTTTATATTAACTAATCGAGATCTGAATTCAACAAATTGCACCCTAAGATGAGGTGCCAAGGATCATACAATGGAGAGCAAGCAACAGAAAAAAATTACATTCTGAAGAATATGGAACGTGTAACATTTGTATATAAGTAAATTCCACTCAAATAAATTCGTCCATCTCTACACATGACCTATCCACGTTCCAAAATAGCTTTTAAAAGAGACCTTTAATTCCCTGATGTCTTACAGGACTCGTCCATGATTAACATATTTTTTAATTCAAGCTACAATTTCTACACAATAAGGAATCCAATTATACAATTCTTTAATTGTTTTACTGTTATAAGTCAGTTTGCATGTACGCCTGTTTACTAGTGCTGTAGTTCCAGCTTCATGTTGAAACTTCAACTCCCATTTCCCAGCATGCATTGCTGTCTGATTGCTCCTCCCACCTTTCTCTTTCTCCTGATGTATACTGTATATACATATAATAGAGATGAACAAATGGTTTTAAATTGAAATTCAGCATTCACAGAAAGAAAAAATTGTATCTCAAGAGGTATATTAAGCAAAATTTCACAGAAAAAAACCCCGTGTTAAACAGTTAAAAATTTTATCTTTTATTGATTAATTATTAAAAATACCTTAATTAGTGCACTAAACAAACCATCAACATAACAACAGCATTCAATAGGAAAGGCCAAGGTGGTGCCTAACCCTGCACTCCACTACATGCACCCTACCTACCAGCGGAGGTTGGCACCCTAATTACCTGCGCAAATGGCGCCCCCGCTCACCGTTGACTGTCCCTACTAACCTCATTGGGCCCTTAAGGGGCAGAGAAACACCCCCAAAACATAATGTTTCCACCTCCATGCTTGACAGTGTGGACGGTGTTCTTTGGGTCATAGGCAGCATTTCTCTTCCTCCATACTTGGCAAGTTGAGTTAATGCTAAAGACCTCAATTTTTGTCTCATCTGACCACAGCACCTTCTCCCAATCACTCACAGAATCATCCAGGTGTTCATTGGCAAACTTCAGATGGGCTTGCACATGTTCCTTCTTGAGCAGGGGGACCTTGTGGGCACTGCAGGATTTTAAACCTTTAAGGCGTAATGTGTTAGCAATGGTTTTCTTGGTGACTGTGGTCCCAGCTGCCTTGAGATTATTAACAAGTTCCTCCCGTATAGTTTTAGGCTGATCTCTCACCTTCCTCATGATCAAGGATACCCCACAATATGAGATTTTGCATGGTGCCCCAGATTAATGTCAATTGACAGTCATTTTGTACTTTTTCCATTTTCTTACTATTGCACCAATAGTTGTCTCCTCACCCAGCGTCTTACTTATGGTTTTGTAGCCCATTCCAGCTTTGTGCAGATCTATTATCTTGTTCCTGACATCATTTTAAAGCTCTTTGGTCTTGCCCATGTTGTAGAGGTTAGAGTCTGACTAATTAATTGAGTCTGTGGACAGGAGACTTTTATAAAGGTGAATATGTAAGACAGTTGATTAGGAGTGTCTAACTGGTCTGTAGGAGCCAGAACTCTTAATGGTTGGTAGGGGATCAAATAGTTATTTCTCACTGCAAAATGCAAATAAATTTATATAATTTATACAATGTGATTTTCTATATTTAGTTTTTGATATTCTATCTCTCAATGTTAAAATTAACCTACCCTTAGAATTATAGACTGTTCATATCTTTGTCAGTGGGCAAACTTACAAAATCAGCAAGGGATCAAGTACTTATTTTCCCCACTGTATGTGATGAAAAAAATTGAAAGCTTGTAAAAAAAAAAAAGGCGCCATTTTCCGAGACCAGTAGCATCTCCATTTTGGGGGGTCTGATGATTGATACCATTTTGGGATAGATATGATCTTTTGATCACCCATTATTGCATTTTATTGCAATGTTGCAACGACCAAAAAACATAATTTTGGAGTTTTGTTTTTTTTCTTTTTACGCTATTTATCGATCAGATTAATTATTTTATATTTTGATAGAACGGGCATTTCTGAATGCGGTCATACAAAATATGTGTATTTTTTATTTTTTTTTATTGTTTTTTTAGTGATTTCAACGTTTATATTTTTTACACTTTTAAAATATTTTTAAAACTTTTTTTTTTTTACTTTTCACTGGCTTCAATAGTGTCCTTTACGAGACTTGAAGCTGTGATCATCTGATCGCTTGTGCTACAGATAGCAAGAATGCAGCCTTGCTCTGTGTAACAAAAATGCTCATCTGCTATGATTGTCAGTCACGGGGCGGGGCTTATAGCAGTTTGCCAATCACTACCATAGAGATCTCCTGCAGACTGCGAGTTGTCATGCCAGCCCATCAGCGACCTGCAGTCATGTGACACAGGCACCGATGGGCAAAGCTAAGATGCGCTTCTGGAGTGGCGATCTTAAATGCCACCATCGGAGTCTGACAGTGGCATTTAACAGGTTAACAGCTGCGGGTGGACTGCGATTACACTCGTGGCTGTTAGGGGCACATGATAGCTGATCAGATCAACTCTCATGTGCCGGAAAAGGTGCGGGCTCAGTGCTGGAACCCGCACTAAAGAAGTGAAGGCGACCTATGACGGATATCTCAGTCATAGGTCATTAAGGGGTTAAAAATGATATGTCAAAATGCTCACTTGACTAATAATTATGCACACAGTGTAACAGTGAGGCTGGCAAATTCCTTTTCAACCCTCTTTGTTTCTGTTATTTTGTGCATAATCCATTTTTAACCCCTTTCTGCCATCAAATGGAATAGTATGTTCGATGGCAGATCCCCTGCTTTGATGCAGGCTCCAGCGGTGAGTTCGCATCAAAGCTGGGACAAGTCAGCTGTTTTGTATAGCTGACATGTGCACACAGTGCCCACAATAGCAGCGGGTGGAATCGCGATCCACCCACAGCTATTAACTAGTTAAATGTCACTGTCAATTGCTGACAACGGCATTTAACAAGCGCTTCCGCACATCGGGCCGGAAATGCGCACATCACTAACCTCATCACGTGATCGGGGGTCAGCGATCTGTCGGCATGACAACCTGAGGTCTCCTGAAGACCTCTATGGTTGTTGATGCTGGATTGCTGTGAGCGCCACCCTGTGGTCGGAGCTCATAGCAATGCAGCAATTCTACTACATAGGAGCAATCCTATGTAGCCGAGCCGATCAGGTATGCCAGCTTGAAGCATGGCAAAAGTAAAAAAAAAATGTTTTAAAAAATATATAAAAAAAAAATATATACATATATATAATAAAAAAGTCAAACCTACACATATTTGGTATCGCCGCATTCAGAATCGCCCGATCTATCAATAAAAAAAAAGGAATAACCAGATCACTAAACGGCGTAGCGAGAAAAAAATTACGACTTTGCAATAGAATGCAATAACAGGCGATCAAAAGAATGTATCTGCACCGAAATGGTATAATGAAAAACATCAGCTCGGCACACAAAAAATAAGCCCTCACCGAACCCGAGATCCCCAAAAATCGAGATTCTGCAATTTTTTTTGTTTTAAGCGAATTTTGGAATTTTTTCTCACCACTTAGATAAAAAATAACCTAGACAAGTTTGGTGTCTATGAACTCATAATGACCTCGAGAATCATAATGGCAGGCATTTAGTGAACCTGGCAAAAAAGTCAAACAAAAAACTAATGTGGGATTGCACTTTTTTGCAATTTCCCTGCACTTGGAATTTCTTTCCTGCTTTCTAGTACACGACATGGAAAAACCAATGGTCTTGTTCAAAAGTACAACTCGTCCCGCAAAAAATAAGCCCCCACATGGCCATATTGACAGAAAAATAAAAAAGTTATGGCTCTGGGAAGGAGGGGAGCGAAAAACGAAAACTCAAAACTGAAAAAAACTGCGGGGGTTAAGGGGTTAAGTAACATTATTATTAAATGCTGATTAATATAAATTAAATTAAAAAAATAAATATAGGTTTAAAATAATTGCACTTTATAAGATTTTCATCTGTTTTATTGGATTGCACAAATACAGTCGATTACGATATAAGTAATTTTAGGTATATGTTGGTACAGTAACATGTCACCATGATAACAATATATTGTGATTGTCGAAAGTAATTGTGAAACTTCCACCAAGAATCAGCATTTACCTTGCTCTAGCAGCCTCCATGGAAGCTTTTTATTCATTTTGTATCATTCATTGCCCTTTATAGTTGAAGCCTCTCTTTTATTTTGCTTGTTAAAATATGAAACCATATGGCAACTGTCATGGCAGTAATTCTTCATCTGGTTAAATTATGGACTCCTGAAAGGACAGCAGATACAATATTTGATTTGACAGTAGTTAGTTTGCGGTGTTAGAAAATTAATGCAGCGTTACAGTTCCTCTGTGAAGGGGTTATATAATCACATATTGATTTTGCACCTTGCTTTTCCAAGAAAATGAAGTTTGAACTTTGTGATACATCTTTTGCTTGCTCAGAATTCTGAGGAAGTGACGAGTACATTAAATATAATTGATGGCTACATTTTCGAACATAAGAGGTTTCATAAAATATTAGGGGTTTGAGACGCATAGGAATAAAATGGTTACAGACAAAGTAAAGAAAAAACCTCTGTCGGGTATTTGGATTTTCAGAGCCATTGCTTCTCTGTCTGTGCTGCTCCAGTGGTTTAATGGGATTGTTCCATTGTTTTATTATGCCATATTGTACCTGAGATTGTATGAATACATTGGACAGGAATGAAAAATAAGTAGCTGTGCATCAAGTGGCTTTGAGAACATTAACTCCTTAAAGACTAGGGAATTTTTCGTTTTTGTGTTTCCCGTTCTTTTCTCCTCTTCTTCCAAACCTTATTTTTATTTTTCCATCAATATAGCCATGTGTAATTAGCAGGATGGGTTACAGTTTCTGAATGACTCCATTCATTTTGCCATATAATTTACTGGAAAATTGTAAAAAAAAATTGGTGAAACTAAAAAAGGGAAAAAAAAGAAAAAGAAAAAGGTTTTTTTTGAGTTTTGCTTTTATGGAGTTCAGTATTTGGTAAAAATGACAACATCTTGATTCTCCCAGTCATTGAAATTCAGGTTTTTGACATTTGTGAAAAAAACCACATTGTGTCACTCGTAACGCTTTTATTTTTCTACAGTAGAGTTGTGTGAAGGCTTGTTTCTTGTGCCCTGTGCTGTCATTAATATTGATGCTATTTTGGGTTACATTTTACAAACTAGCTTTTCTTTGCTTTATGGGGGAAGTACAGTGATTGAAAAATGGTAATTGTGATTTTAAGTGCGGTGAAACTGAAAAAAAAAAATTTTTTTGTGAATTGTGTTTTTTTGGCATTCACTGTGTGATAAAAATGACAGCATCACCGTGGAGATGTGTGAGGGCTTGTTTCTTGTGTCCTGAAATGTCACTATTATTGATGATATTTGGGGTTAAATTTTTTGGGGGGAAGTATACAGTGAATGAAAAATGGTAATTATGATTTTTTTTTCTTTCTTTTCAGCATTTAAAATATGTTAAAGGGAACCTGTCACCCCGTTTTTTCCGTATGAGATAAAAATACTGTCAAATGGCCGCGGGATGCCGCGCGTGCGCAGATGGAGATCGCGGCGGCCATTTTCCTGAAGCCGCGGCCAGCAGAGCACTGCTTCTGCGCACGCGCGGCCAAAGGAAGATGGCCGCCCCCACCGATCACCAATGAAATAGTGCACATCGCGCTCTTTTCACTCCCCTGTGCAGTGGATTCGGGACCTTGGACATGCGCACACCACTACGCCACCAACGGAAAACTAAGCAAGATCTGGGGGAAGACACCACGCCCATCTGACCAGACCAGCCTGATTGACAGGCGAAAACGACTACTTTGGTAACGTATTTCGGCAGCATAGGTGGGGAACGGGGTCCACAAAATACACTATTGTAATGCACAGCTCAGGCCCTATTTAACAGTATTTTTATGTCATACGGAAACATTTTTGATCATGAAAATACCAAATATGTTTAATTTTAAAAATATTTTAATTTCTTTATCTTTGAAAGGGAGGGGAGGGGGTGATTTAAACTTCATCTGTCAATTAGTGGACTTCAATAACGGTAATATTCACTGAATATTGCACTGCATATTTTTCCTGGTCAGCAAGCACACCGCCACCTCCTCGATTCCTCTATGATTTAAACTTTTACCCCTTCCCAACATGAGAATTTTCCATTTTTGCGCTTCTATTTTTTCTTCCCTTTCTTACAAGATCCATAACTTTTATATTTTTCTGCCTTGTTTTTTTGCGGGACAAGTTGTAGTTTTAAATTACATCATCCTTTTTCTCAGGTGATGCACGAAAACAATTCCCTGTGCGGCAAAAAATGTAATTCCGCAATTGTTGTTTGGATTTTTTTATTGATAGCATTCATTATTCGACAAAAATAACATTGCAATATGATTGTCCAGGTCAGTACAATTACGGCAATACCAAAACATGCATAGGTTTAGATTTTATTTACGTGGCAAAAAAAAATCTGAGTTTTGTAAAAGATAATATTTCACTTGTGTTGTTATTTTCTGAGACCCAGAACATTTTCAATTTACAGCTGATGTACCTGTGTGAGGGTTTGTTTTCTGCGCCTTGAGCTGACATTTTTATTGATACCATTTTAGAGTAGATATAACATTTTGATCACTTCTTATTGGATTTTTCTGCACTGTTGCTACGGCCCAAAAATATTAGTTCTGGCATTTTGATTTTTTCTCATTACAGCATTTACTGATTGTGTTAATTAATTTTGTATTTTGATAGATCTGACTTTTATGTATGTTGAGATAACTCATATGAAATTTGTATTCTTTTAAATTATTTTTTAATTTTTAATGGAGGAAAAGAAGAGAGGTGATTCAACGCTTTATATTTTTGTTACATTTTTCAGATTTTTTTTTGCTTTTTATTGTATTTGTTAGTCCCCTTAGAGGACTTAACCCTGCAATCGTCTAATCGCTTGTGCTATATACAGCAATACCACAAAATTGCAATCTCCTATGAACACGGTACATGCTGGGTTTTACTGAAATATGGTCATGATTGGAATGGGGGTCACTGCATCTCATTGGTGCCCACATCATAGGCGTATCATTGGGGAGCTAAAACAGCGCCTCCCGGGACACACACCGTAAATGCCGCTGTCACAAATTGACAGCAGCATTTAACAAATTATAAGAGCTGCAGCCGTTCTTGTGAACAGATTTAGGTAGGTTTTGAGAGTGAATGATCAGTTCACAAGACCGAAAAATTATTGAGTGGAGAAAGAAGCATTTTCTCTGATAACATTTATTACAATGTTTTTACTTGTATTATTAATTTATTAAAAAGTATAGTTACAATTTACATCAGATTTTCATGTTAAATGTAGTTTTTATTTTGTTTTTCTTATGAAAAATAAAAAATGTCACAATTTTCAACATAAATTGTATAATATTAGACTCTAACTCTCTATTGGGCACATGGGCATTAGCAGCAATAGATGGACTCAGACCCTGTTTGTTTGTATAGAAGTATTGTGACCTTGTGAGCACGCTCTATTCTGGGGAAAGGTTGTTGTGGAAGTAGGAGGAGGGGAGCTATGACATCACCATGAATGAGGGCAGCTGTGTTATCTCCTGTGTATAGAAGTGTTACCTTTCTTTTAATCCTGATTGTGGATTTGGGGCCAGTATTAAAAAAAAAATTCTTGGCACATTGGTGACATTTATAATCTTTTATAAAGCTCTGAAAATAAAACACTATTTTCAGACACACCAGTGCTTAAGAGTACTTGGCATACTAATAAATAAAGCAAAAGGTAGATGGATTTTCCAGTTAGAATGATTAAACATTGAGATAATTTCAGCACAATTAGGTATTTGGCCATATAAACACCTATTGTTGTATAACTATGACCCTTGTGTCCCTATATTGACCCTCTCCTGTTATTTGCATTTTCCCATTTCACGGAACATGACAATAATAAAAGGAAACAGCTCAGATTGGCCACATATAAACAAAACAAGAGGTTATACACAGTTGTTCTCATTTATATATACAGTAGGTCCTGGACTGGTGATAGCGTGCTTTCTCGCTAAAATAAGTACTGAGGAGACCAAAACTGATTCAGGGTTATTTATACTCATGTGCTAAGGTGTAAAGGTTATAAGCGTGCCCATCTCCCAAATAACATTTCAAACATCAGTAAAAACAATGATTTCTTCTTTCCCGAGCTCAGACTAATATCTTGACTCTTCCACTGCCTTCTGACTGCATACTGTGCAGTTCATACACTAAAAGGGATAGTCTCAAATTGATAAATTATTTTAATTAGTGAGATAGCATGAAAATAAACAAGTTGCAATCTTTGGTCTGTTTCCTGCATCGATAGCTCTTATCTTACATAGTGTACAGCTTGTTTCCATGGCACTTGGCCACTAGTGCCTGCACAGATATTGACCAAAGGTGAATAGTCCTAACATATCTCTCCACAGCCCATTGACTTCTATAAAGCAGTTATCTGTTCACTTCCTTCCCTCACAGCTCTTGACAAGCTGCAATTATAAATGCTAATAAATAATATAAGGCCCTTATTGCTTTTTATCAAAGAGCACAAAAGCCATCAAACTACATCTAGGTGTACCTAAATATGGATGGTCCCTAATACTAATGTACTAGTTCTCCTGTTGCCAAATCAGGTTATATCTGAAAGGGGAAATGAAGGAAAACCAAGCACACAGCTCGCAATTAATACCTTTTTGGAAAGGATGTGTAGATAAGGGTGCTGAGCTCTAGAGGGCAGGGTTGCCAACCTACTAAAAGACAATTTATGCACTCCTGGACTCTCATTAACAGATGGCCTTAAATTTTTATGGACATTTGAGAAAGACCACACCCCCTAAAGACCAGAATAGGAGTGATCTCTGACAAAGAAAAGAATCTCAGAGGACGAAAATCATACCTGACCTCTCTGTGATCCATAGATAACCAATGTAGAAAGCTCTTCTTCACCTCCTGTTGAAGCTGTAGAGGTGAAACGAGGGTTGAGGCGCTCCTGTTCACTCCCCAGGACGTACCAGGCTACTTCTAACATGTCCCAAGGTATTTAATCTATCACACATAGCACTATATTTGCACCTCTGTCCTTCCTTTTGCTAAGTGACTGCTCTGATTATGAGCTTTGAAAATGTGATTTTCTGGATTTTATTTTTGATATTCACTCAATGTTAAAATTAGCCTACTCTTAAAATTATAGACTGTTCTTGTCTTTGTCAGTGAGCAAACTTACAAAATCAGCAAGGCATCAGAAACTTATTTCCCCCACTGTATATTGTGACCGAGTCACTAGTGTGAAGTGATGGAGGGGAGATAAATGTCACTGCACATGATGGTGTCAATGATGTGAAACCAGAGTAGCATCCTCCAGCACACTATGTGTTGAGAGGATTAAATGAGAGTTATGTTATGGGCTGGTTTTAGTGGACCTCCATAGAGCGGGTGGGAGGGAGTCCACCATATCTCCACCTGCAGTGTCCTTACAGGACCTGTGCGATGTCAGGATCATGTGATCAGTCACATGATGGAGGAGTCACATGGTCTGGCCTTAAATGGCTGACTGCCAGAGCTTCTAGTGTTCAGTGGATGCCTGGAGAGAGAACACTGCAGGAAGTTGTGTGTGCAATCTGAACTGTGGACATTGCTGCCTGTGAGCAGGCTTATCCCCGCTAGGAAAAGAACTGTGTTTTTTTGCTTCTTTGTTTTGCTGTTTTGCTCAGAGGGCCCTGTTTACTTTCCCAGCTTGATTTATGCAGCTACAATAAACCAAGCTCTTTTCTTAAAGAGACAATGTTCCAGTTATACCTCTGTATCCAGCCGAGTGAGCCGCTCTACCACAATATTTATATTATTGTTAATAAACTTTGATATTTTTCCTCCTTTTTCCTAGTCTTTCTCTGGGTTTTTCATATAATATCCACTTGCAAATGCATACTACTAGACATTTGCAGACACACATGATTGTTTTTGTCTTTGGTTATATGTTTTAATACTAGGATTCTTTATAGTTTAATATCACTTCGCCACATTCCCTGCTGCCAGTGCTCCAGTGTCTTCTGCTCCGATCTGGTCTGCTCAGAGTTGTTTTGATTCTCTGTGACATCTCAGCACAGAGAGTGCACTGTAGTGACGTCATCAACGCAACCTCTACACTGAGACAGACATCACAGTCAGAGAGTCAGAATGATGCTGAGCAGACCAGAGCAGCGGATGCCAGTGCGCTGGCTACCTGTAGTGTGCCAAGTCCCTGATCACCAGCCAGGAGAATGCCGCCATTTTGCCAGAACTCCTCTTCATGTGAGTCTGATGCCACCCTCCACGGTCCCACGTGACTTTTCTTCCGGGATAGATTCTGTTTATACTGCGCATGCAGCCTTTTTCATGCATGCGCAGTAAAAACTTCAGGCTGGGGGGAAATTCACGGACAGCACTTTTTTCTGCCAGATGCTACAGATAAAAGCTCTGGGTTTTTATGGACTGTCCGTAAACTTACGGATGGTTGGCAACTATGCTGGAGGGTTCCACATACTCCAATGCATGCTACAAAGAAAATAAAAATAAGGCACACAAACCTTTATTATTAAATTAATGTATAAGGGCACAAATGCGATAAATACGATTTGTGGCCAATATGTAAACATATACATATACTATAACAAAAACAAAGGGCATATGCTACTAGTACTAGTATACACTAATACTACAGATCTGCTCAGCAGAGCAGTCACTCAAGGAGGACAGCCCGCCCTGCCAGAAAAAAAAGAAGTGAAAGAGACTAGAAAGCAGTGTGCTGCTCAAGCAACAACTTGAGAATAACCCTTTAAGGTACATTTACACTGGTTGATTATTGTGAATGAGCATTAGTAGCATTAACGATAATCAAGCAGTTTAAACATGTAGCCAATCACCGGATAAAAGAGCAAAATACTCATTCATTAGGTGACGTTATCTTTTGGGCTGCCCAAAAGATTATTGTTCTTGGCAGCACATCGTATTGTGTAAACAGGACTTGTGCTGCTGAGAACAATGGCAACCTATGCACACTGAGCGATTGTCATAGAGAAAAATTAAAATCCATAAAGACATCTTTGGAGAGGAGACATATCACCCTCACATTGAACATATGAGATTAATTATAACTGGGGAAATGAGAAACTAATTATAACTGGGGAAGTGAGAGAGCTGACACCTCAGTCTCAATTGAAGTGTGGACCTCCTGTAGTGACCATGTAATTACAGCAGATATCTTCTCTGGGAGCCAGACACTAAGCCTGGGTTTTTGTTTATTCAGATTCAGATTCTCTTATTCAGTTTATTCAGATTTGTTTATTTAGATTTGTTTATTCAAATTCACTTCCATGCCAAGAGAATCCTCTGTTCAAAGCACTGGTCCCAGACTTTTTGTAGCCAGTAGTCAGTGATGAATATTGGGGTTTGCATTGATCCAATACTTATGGGAGATATATTTTCGGCATCATTGCAGAGCAGAGTGACAAACATAATGCATTCATTCACATCACCATAAGGCCATTCTAACCCATCCAACTTTCACCATGTGGCCACTGCGTGGCTTGTCCAAATACAATATGTGCTGAAGACTTTCAAAATTCAGAAGGTACTAAAACATACAAGATAACTCATCTGATTAATTGCAGTACAAGTGGTGTGATCTATTAAGTCACTTGTCTGTGCTGTGCAATAAAATATATGTAAGTATGATAAGTAAAGAACTAAAATAAAAAAAAGAGATAATGTACGTGACATTCGACTGCCAAAGGAGGCAACTACATGTGCTGATGTGAAGCCTATACCAGGACATTTCTGTCTGACCCATGTATGTGTCAATTCCTTGCTTAAAATATGTGGTATCGATTGGATTGTAGTTTCCAATTGTGGTGGTGATTTAAAAAAAGTCTTGTCCAAGAAGAAGTAGAATGGATCTACAAATTGAAAACCCAGAACCCATTGGGCCTACATCATTTTTTCCTTTTTTGTAAATTCTAATTCCAACATTCCATTTTCTTCATAGCTATGATCTCACTTTTGGTGATCTTGCGATTTTGGATTTACCTTCTATTCACTCCCATTAAATGGATACAACTATGCCCCTGGCTCCATGGACTTCTTCCCGTTACCATTCATCATGTTCCCAGGAAAACTCTGTGGCGTACATGCATATATGCTTACTAGTGATGAGCGAATATGCTCGTTACTCGAGATTTCCCAAGCACGCTCGGGTGAGTATTTTTTAGTGCTCGGAGATTTAGTTTTTCTTGCCGCAGCTGAATGATTTACATCTGTTAGCCAGCATAAGTACATGTGGGGGTTGCCTGGTTGCTAGGGAATCCCCACATGTACTTATGCTGGCTAAGAGATGTAAATCATTCAGCTGCGGCAAGAAAAACTAAATCTCCGAGCACTAAAAAATACTCACCCGAGCGTGCTTGGGAAATCTCGAGTAACCAGTATATTCGCTCATCACTAATGCTTACCATTTGTTCACTCCGGAAAATGTGGCTTTTCTTTTTGCCACTTGCACTTTGCTCATATATTTGGCAAACCCTTATGCTTGTGTCATTTGTTTACTTTCTTCCTTTTAAATAAATATACTTTATACACCTTCCTTGCACTGGGTTGCCTTATTCACCTTATTTTTTCACATTCTTCCCTCATTTTGTGACACAATTACACATATACAGTGATTGCCTCAAAAGGTTGTGCAACAAAATATTAAGTTAAGGATACCATAATTTCTGTCCAGGCCTATTTCATGAGTTTTATTTTTTTTTGTTTAATTTTCTGGAAGTATGGTTGAAAAGCATTGTCTGACTTTCATTTGTTCATTTTCATATATATTTCATTTATTATTGCTTTTGTCAGATTCAAGTTATTTATGTGACCATTGTGGGTTTTTCTGTCATTAAACGAGGAGTACCAACAATTTTGACCATGTGTGTTTCTCTATATAAAAGGGGTGAAGATTTCCTGAAAGTTGGGGATCTCATAAAGTTCTAAAAGAAACATCCCACAACCAGCACCTATATGAGCTGACAAAAGGGGGGTATATGGGCATAGCCTTTATTTAATAAAAATCAGAATTTGAGTTTTAGGATTTTCACAGTCCCAGAAGGTACAGCTTTTTGTGGGTTATGTCAGTTTTCCTAAGGAGTACCTCCTTCCACTAAGCTCTGAACCATTTCAGCGACATCAGGTTTATTAATGTTCTTTTTTTATCCCTTTTATTTTATGTAGTTGTATATATTGTATTGTTTGTCCCAATTTTGCAGCATCTTTGAATATTTTTTTCTAAACACTACATACCTTACTGGATTAAACATATAAGATTTAATAGGTCTGTTCCTCTTGCTCTGTAAACTACAACCTTGTGCAGTTGGCAGTGACCATAAGGGGGTATGTAAATATATTCCATGAGCTGGAATCGAAGGTGTATATACCATACACTCACTGTGAGTTCACCAATAACAGGCCTAATAGTGGAAGCAGCAGCAGTATCGTCCATTACTAATCAGCCAATTGAGTAATTATCCTGATGATTGGAGGCAGTGGAGTTGTGTCATATTGATAAACTGGTGACGGCGGTGGGATCTGTGTGATGTCTCTGGCTGTTATGCGGGTCAGTAAATCTATTGCAGATTGTTCAGTGCATATTTGCAGTGCAGTGTGCCTGTGTAAACAGGCTTCTAAACAATCCACAACTGGCAATATACTCATGAAACCAGTGGCACAGCCATTTCTACAAACTGTCCTAGGAGCTTTATTACATCATGACGTCACCAATCTACATATTGCTCGTGTTACTGTGAGCACCTTCGTGGCCTAAACATGCTACGTGGTCTGCAATGACTCTTTACTCTTAAAGTAACCCACTGAGCACATCTGGGGCATCATTGGTCAGCAATTTCAAAGGGAGCTGCCAGTGGAGCGCCCCCATAGGGGCACTCGGTACCGGATCCCTTGGTTCTCAGTGGGGATGTCACGGTGGCTGACCCGGTCCGTAGCCCTAGGGATGTCCGTTGATAAATGGGGGAAAGGTCTTTAAAGGGATAATGTTCGTGACGCCACCTGTGGTATTCGGTCAGGGTGACCGACGCTGCTGTGAGGGGTCCACTGGGGTGATGTTATGGCAGCTATATGGTATACAGTGCCTACAAGTAGTATTCAACCCCCTGCAGATTTAGCAGGTTTAATAAGATGCAAATAAGTTAGAGCCTTCAAACTTCAAACAAGAGCAGGATTTATTAACAGATGCATAAATCTTACAAACCAAAAAGTTTTGTTGCTCAGTTAAATTTTTATAAATTTTAAACATAAAAGTGTGGGTCAATTATTATTCAACCCCTAGGTTTAATATTTTGTGGAATAACCTTTGTTTGCAATTACAGCTAATAATCGTCTTTTATAAGACCTGATCAGGCCGGCACAGATCTCTGGAGTTATCTTGGCCCACTCCTCCATGCAGATCTTCTCCAAGTTATCTAGGTTCTTTGGGTGTCTCATGTGGACTTTAATCTTGAGCTCCTTCCTCAAGTTTTCAATTGGGTTAAGGTCAGGAGACTGACTAGGCCACTGCAACACCTTGATTTTTTGCCTCTTGAACCAGGCTTTGGTTTTCTTGGCTGTGTGCTTTGGGTCGTTGTCTTGTTGGAAGATGAAATGACGACCCATCTTAAGATCCTTGATGGAGGAGCGGAGGTTCTTGGCCAAAATCTCCAGGTAGGCCGTGCTATCCATCTTCCCATGGATGCGGACCAGATGGCCAGGCCCCTTGGCTGAGAAACAGCCCCACAGCATGATGCTGCCACCACCATGCTTGACTGTAGGGATGGTATTCTTGGGGTCGTATGCAGTGCCATCCAGTCTCCAAACGTCACGTGTGTGGTTGGCACCAAAGATCTCGATCTTGGTCTCATCAGACCAGAGAACCTTGAACCAGTCAGTCTCAGAGTCCTCCAAGTGATCATGAGCAAACTGTAGACGAGCCTTGACATGACGCTTTGAAAGTAAAGGTACCTTACGGGCTCATCTGGAACGGAGACCATTGCGGTGGAGTACGTTACTTATGGTATTGACTGAAACCAATGTCCCCACTGCCATGAGATCTTCCTGGAGCTCCTTCCTTGTTGTCCTTGGGTTAGCCTTGACTCTTCGGACAAGCCTGGCCTCGGCACGGGAGGAAACTTTCAAAGACTGTCCAGGCCGTGGAAGGCTAACAGTAGTTCCATAAGCCTTCCACTTCCGGATGATGCTCCCAACAGTGGAGACAGGTAGGCCCAACTCCTTGGATAGGGTTTTGTACCCCTTGCCAGCCTTGTGACCCTCCACGATCTTGTCTCTGATGGCCTTGGAATGCTCCTTTGTCTTTCCCATGTTGACCATGTTTGAGTGCTGTTCACAAGTTTGGGGAGGGTCTTAAATAGTCAGAAAAGGCTGGAAAAAGAGATAATTAATTCAAACATGTGAAGCTCATTGTTCTTTGTGCCTGAACTACTTCTTAATACTTTAGGGGAACCAAACAGAATTCTGGTGGGTTGAGGGTTGAATAATAAATGACCCTCTGAAAAAACTTTTCCCAATTTTTAAAAAAAATAAACAAAGAAATAACATTCTTTTTTGCTGCAGTGCATTTCACACTTCCAGGCTGATCTACAGTCCAAATGTCACAATGCCAAGTTAATTCCAAATGTGTAAACCTGCTAAATCTGCAGGGGGTTGAATACTACTTGTAGGCACTGTACCTTCCCACAGGTGAAGTGTATCCCCAGGGCTTCACAGAGGTGTAGATGGTGGATGGTGTGAGGCGCAGTGAAGAACGAGGACACAAGGTTGCAGTCTCTTTACCTTTACTGAAGGCTTCAGCGTCCACAGTCCAGAGCACCAGATCACAGGGTAAGCAGAGTCCGGCCGGTCTGAAGGCAAATCCAGAGTCCCCTTATCCAGGTGGAAATCGGTAGCCTTCCTCTAGCGCCTGGGTGTTGTAGTACCTCCCTGCTGCGTGTCTCGTTGAGGTCCTCACAACTATTGTAGATGTAATGTCTCTTTCTCTGTCCCCCTGATGGATAGGATAGGACAAACCCATATGACTGATGGCTTGAGGCTTTTTACAGGGACTCTAGCACGCCCCAGCCCCCACAAGTTGCCACCGTGCCTCCTGGGTATAAGGTCGGGCAGCTAACGTGGAATTAGCTGTCCTGCCGGTCTCTGAAGTAAAGTGTAGAGATCCTTACTCCCTCGGTGTTCCGGCTACCGGATTCTGCACCTCAGAAGGAGGCAGCCTTTTGCAGGGCAGAACTCCTTCTGGTTTCCTCTCCTTTTGCTATGACTTCGTTTCTCACCCGCTACAATACAATTCTCTTTCGTGTCTTTCCTAGGATGCTGCCGCACATGGGGCAGGTGCAGCTCCGTGGCCTTCTGTCTTGGCCTCTGACAGGATCCCACCCCTGTCAGGGACCCACTACCTGAGCGGAGCCCAGATAGCAGCTCACTAGGTCCAGCCCAGCCAGCGTCCATCAGACTGGTGCTCACTGGGTGAAACCCAGCTCGCTTCTGCATTACTTCCTATCCAGACTGCCAGTTTTACCTAAGTGCCCCAATAGATAGGAGCGTAGCTCCCCCTGGCGGCTTGGAGTGTGAAGTGTGTTGTGTGGTTTGTGACACCTGGTAAAGAGATCTCATTTATTGCCTCCAGACGTAACATCACTCCCCCTGGTGGAAGAACAACATTACTGCAACGACCAGGACTCTGGGGCGCTGCACCAGCACCGGATCTTGATGATTCGCCCAACAGCATTCACTGTGGAACAACAGTTCTCTGACGTTCCGAGGCATGAACTTCTGCTCATAGTGCAATAGTCATTGCTGAATAAATGGAAATGTTTTTAAAATGTTATTTTAATTTTTTCATCATTTACATATCAATGATAAAATTACGTATTGTGTGATTTTCATAATTCCACCATGTTTCCATCTTGATATTATAATTTCAATGTTGAGGAATGTATTACACATTAACATTAATTTCCTATTTACATGTTTGTATATAATATTTGTATAAACATATCTTGTTATATACAGGGAAAAAATGATGCAAATAAGACAAAATCAATTTACTGCAGATTATTCTTCACAAACTGACATGTTGTGCCTCTTTTCTAAATGTTGGGTTCTTTTGGTTCTGCAGTGTGTATTATACAGCTCCCAATTTGTATTAATCAATGGTAGAAATATCACAAATACCTTAATAAATTCAGATGTTTTTGTCCAGTAGGAAAAAGTGGCCCAACATATCCTTTGAGGTTCTCATAATTATTTTGGGTAAGTATATACATTATGATAAAAATAAATAATTGCATATTCCTTATTTATTTATTTTTAAATTCTGCTTTATGTCTAATCCCTTTTAATAAATACTCACCTACTAAGCTCTTACATAAAAAGAAGTACCGTAATGAGTAACAAGGAGACTTTTAGTACCCAAAAGCTACTATATATTACAGGAGATTCCGATTGCAGGTCACGCTAGTCTTTAGATTTCACTACTGTCATATGCTCATTATCAGGATTTACTAAAACAATGGTGAAATCTTTATTTTGCAAAATACTTCTGTTATGTGAGCGCTGGAATTCTTGGCAGCCCCTGGATTCCTGGAACAGTAAATGAAGGAATTTTCCTGAGGCCTGTGATTTATGTGAGACTCAGTTTACACAAGTTCAAATAAAAGTCTTAGTGAACCGTGATCTAGGAGACATGATTTAAGTTACTCCTGAGAAATAAGAAGATATATGTGTAGGAGGGAAAAGGCTTTTTCAATATAATTTCTGCCCATTTTTGACACAATTGAGATAAACTATAAAAACAAGAGAAGATGGTACTTTAAGGAGAAGAGGGAATATTTCAGCTGGGGTAAGGTCAGATGTTGAAGAAAGCTTCATTTGTACTTATTTTGCTGCTTAGTTGAACTTGGTTAAAAACTTTATTTGTGCTGTTGCTTTTTATAATTAAAAGGGTTATCTATGGCTTAGAAAATACATTATGCACACATCAGAGATTTTTTATGTGTGAAAAAACTGTCCATTTTTCATTAGCGTGCTGATCCTTTTGTCCATTTTTACCATTTTGCTGGAGGCTTCTCAAGCTTCTTCGAGCAACTAGTCAATGAAAACCAGGAAGCACTGTCTTTGATACATTTATTCTCTAATCTATTTCATCTATTCGCTTGAATAGGCAAGTTCTGCCCCCCCTTCCCGGTCCTGGTATGAATGCATCCCAGTCCCTGCCCCTGTCTGCATGCCTCCCCTGTCATTGTATGCATGTCTCCTCCTTCCCTGTCCTGGTATACATGCCTCCCCCGTTCCTTCTCTGTCCTGGTATGCATGCCTCCCCGTTCAATCCCTGTATGCATGCCTCCCCCAGTTAAGTCCCTGCATGCATGCCTCCGTCGTTCAGTCCCTGTATGCATGACTCCCCCGGTTCAGTCCCTGTATTCATGCCTCCCTCATTCAGTCCCTGTATGCATGCCTCCCTCGTTCAGTCCCTGTATTCATGCCTCCCCGTTCAGTCCCTGTATGCATGCCTCCCTCGTTCAGTCCCTGTATTCATGCCTCCCCGCTCATTCCATGTATGAATGCCTCCCTTGTTCAGTCCCTGTATTCATGCCTCCCCTGTTCAGTCCATGTATGCATGCCTCCCTTGTTCAGTCCCTGTATTCATGCCTCCCTTGTTCAGTCCCTGTATGCATGCCTCCCTCGTTCAGTCCCTGTATTCATGCCTCCCCGCTCAGTCCATGTATGCATGCCTCCCCCGTTCAGTCCCTGTATGCATGCATCCCTCGTTCAGTCCCTGTATGCATGCCTCCCTCGTTCAGTCCATGTATGCATGCCTCCCCGCTCAGTCCATGTATGCATGCTTCCCCATTCAGTCCATGTATGCATGCCTCCCCGTTCAGTCCATGTATGCATGCCTCCCCTGCTCAGTCCATGTATGCATGCCTCCCCCGTTGAGTCCCTGTATGCATGCCTCCCTCATTCAGTCCCTGTATGCATGCCTGCCTCATTCAGTCCATGTATGCATGCCTGCCTCATTCAGTCCATGTATGCATGGCTCCCCGTTCAGTCCATGTATGCATGCCTCCCCCACTCAGTCCATGTATGCATGCCTCCCCCGGTTAAGTCCCTGCATGCATGCCTACCCGTTCAGTCCATGTATGCATGCCTCCCCCGCTCAGTCCATGTGTGCATGCCTCCCCTGCTCAGTCCATGTGTGCATGCCTCCCCCGTTCAGTCCATGTGTGCATGCCTCCCCCGCTCAGTCCATGTGTGCATGCCTCCCCTGCTCAGTCCATGTGTGCATGCCTCCCCCGTTCAGTCCCTGTATGCATGCCTCCCTCATTCAGTCCCTGTATTCATGCCTCCCCTGTTCAGTCCATGTATGCATGCCTCCCCGTTCTATCCCTGTATGCATGCCTCCAAGTTCCGTCCCTGTATGCATGCCTCCTTATCCTCTATCCTCTTATAAAAAAAAAAAAAAAATCATACTCACCTACCTGCGCGTCCTCGATGTACAAAAAAAGTGCTGAAAAACTCAGCTTATACACGAGTATATACGGTAATTTAGAGTATATTGACTTGTTTTATGTGGTCTACATTTAAGACAGTAAAAGTCAATCTCCTCCATTATTTTTTGGTTTGTATAAAATATACTATGCATTATATAGTGTCACAATTATAATGAAAGGAACCACTTGCTGATCACTGAATGTGGTTAAGCTTTACAGATGATTAGAGGTTCAAGTCCCCTATGGGACTAAAAATAAGTAAAAAGTGAAACATTTTTTTAAAAACTATGAAATTAATTATAAAGCATAAATATTTAAGTCATATGCTTTTCACCCTTATAGGGTGCCTAATAGGCATAAGGAAAAATTGAAAAATAAATATATTTAGCATCAACACATCTATAAAAGTCAAACTATCCAAAATATAAAATTTTTGAACCAGTATGGTAAACACCATAAAGCTAAATGAAATCTAACCAATACAATTTTTCAACAGCCACACCTCACCCCAAAAATGCAATGAAAAGCAATCAAAACACTGTATGTGCTCCAAAATGGTATCAATAAAAATAACAGCTTACTAAACAAAAAACAAGCCCTCAGAAAGTTCACCTTAGGCTATGGTTACACTAGCGTATATTATCTCATTGGAGGGAATCGGGCCAATTATGTTCATCACACTCAAGTGTTTGATCAGAATGTGATCAGTGTGATGCGATTTTCTCGGATGTGGAGAAGATGGAGAAAAAAAATTTCTCCATCTTCTCCATTCTGTCAGTCTGGGAAAATTGAACTGCACTTAGATATCATCCAAGCGCAGTCCAACGTTTTCCACAGACTTGTTGACTTGGATGGCCAAGTGCTGTTTGAATATTGGATTAAACTCAGGCATGTAGAGATTTTTTTTCCATGGACCGACTTGGTCCGAAGAAAAAAATCAAACATGTGCACGGATCCATAGACTAACAATTGTCCAAGTGCGATCCAATGTTTTGTCGGATCACATTTTAACCGAAAATACGTTCATCTGCACCTGCCCTTACAGGATGTTACATCTCAGAAAACAGAAACACAAAACAGATTTTTTTTAAAGAATTTCAGATTTTGAAAAAAAATGGACGAGATTGGAATCACTATTATTGTTCTAACCTGTAGAATAAAGATGACAGGTTATTTTTACCGCACAACACGTATCGTAAAACCGGAATCCAATCATTTCACCGCAGTTGGAGATTTTTTCCTGTTTTGCAATACAGTATATGGTAAAATAAATTGTGTTATTCAAATCTACAACTCGTTTCTCAAGACACTAGATTTCATACGGCTACGTCAACGGAAAAATAACAAAGTCAGGACTCCTGAAAAAAAGGGAAGAAAAAACAAAAAACGCAAAAATAAAAATCAGCCGCAACAGCAAGAGATAAAATATTAAGTAAACATCAGCTCAACAATGTATAATAAGATTGTATTTTACCTTGTAACCAGTGCTGATATAGGAAATACGGAGTATAAGGAAAAATAGTAAGCCGGAAAATGGGAATGCGTCTCAAAGGTCTCACTTTAGTCAAACCATATTTTGGGCAAACTATAAAAAAAGAAGAAAATATGAACTGCCAAATGGATGTGGTCATTACTGGGGGAGGATATTCTTATACATAGATGGTTAATATAGTACAAGTAGATACATGTCTTTTGGATTATACATTGAAGATTGTTTTCTAGAAGCAAATCTTTAAGGCTAAATAACTGGAAATAACCAATTATGATTTCATTTGACCTTGCTGGCATCCATTCCTGTGTTCTGTATACACTATTAATCTAACAGACGGATTATTTTTGTGGTGTTGATAAGGAAACGTATTCAAACCGCTGCCATTGGAGAAAAACTGTCTGCCTAAGTCTGTATCAAGGATTTGACAAGAAATCTGTAACTGGGTGGCACTTAACCTAAACATTCTCCTAGACTTGAAGATAACGTCTTGTAAAATCTGCTAACAACATTCCAGCCAACCAATAATTGTTTTTATCCCCTGGAAGCATTTCACTTGAAAAAGAGCTCAGCTTTTGTATGACTGGCAGGTAATAAATAGTAAACTCTTGAGAATAAAATGAAAATACAATACATTCACAGATCCAGACCTTTATGGCCACAGGTCGAGGAGAGATGACTTGTAAAAGTCTGGATTATCTTTTAGCACTTAGGCAAATCAGTTGGAACTCAAGATAGGTTAAGTATTCAGGGCATGAATTATCCGACTGCCAGAATGAGAGCGACCCATGAAGAGAGGAATTTCCTCAATGCAAACAGAAGTCAGGATGGTCAAACACTGGCCTCTTGTAAAAGACTGGAGACATTTGCATCAAACTGCTTTAAATCAATGGTATTCATTGGTCTAAGGGTACCGTCTCACAGTGGCACTTTGGTCGCTATGACGGCACGATCCGTGACGTTCCAGCGATATCCATACGATATGGCAGTGTCTGACACGCTACTGCGATCAGGGACCCCGCTGAGAATCGTACGTCGTAGCAGATCGTTTGAAACTTTCTTTCGTCGCTGGATCACCCGCTGTCATCGCTGGATCGGTGTGTGTGACACCGATCCAGCGATGTGTTCGCTTGTAACCAGGGTAAACATCGGGTTACTAAGCGCAGGGCCGCGCTTAGTAACCCGATGTTTACCCTGGTTACCATTGTAAATGTAAAAAAAAACTACATACTTACATTCCGGTGCCTGTCACGTCCCTCGCCGGCGGCTTCCCGCACTGACTGTGAGCGCCGGCCGTAAAGTAAAAGCAGAGCACAGCGGTGACGTCACCGCTGTGCTGTGCTTTACGGCCGGCACTGACAGTCAGTGCGGGAAGCAGACGGCGAGGGACCTGACGGACATCGGAATGTAAGTATGTAGTGTTTTGTTTTTTTTACATTTACAATGGTAACCAGGGTAAACATCGGGTTACTAAGCGTGGCCCTGCGCTTAGTAACCCGATGTTTACCCTGGTTACCCGGGGACTTCGGCATCGTTGGTCGCTGGAGAGCTGTCTGTGTGACAGCTCTCCAGCGACCACACAATGACTTACCAACGATCACGGCCAGGTTGTATCGCTGGTCGTGATCGTTGGTAAATCGTTTAGTGTAACGGTACCCTTACATTCTTATATAGCCTCATAGGTAGTTGTGGTTCACTAGCTAAAGACATTATTGTTAAAAGGGTTGGGTTAATTAAAAACAACTCCTTTTAAAATGCAGCCAATGGGAAAATGCTTTTTTTGCCATGGGAATACCAGTGCTAATGAAATGCATTATAATATAGCAGCCATTCACAAGACATTCATAAAGAGAAATTTTCTGTTTTGGCGATTTTGCCCAGGCCATGGTTTTTCGTTATAGGGCTTAAACAGCAAATTAAACATTTGCCTTTGCTGAAAGATAGCATAGCTGTGACTTTAGAGTGAACAAGTATTACATTTAAATTTTGAATTTATCCTTTAATTATATGCTTGTTCCACTAAATGGAAGATTTGGAAGTTCCAAAGTCAGTAGGGAAAAGTGCAGTGTATGATGCCTATTGGAAATGTTGGGATCTGATTAGGAGAGGAGTTACGGTGTGCAGAGGGCCAGTGCTGGACTGTACACTAGAGGCGGTAGTGGACTGGAGGCTAGAGATAAAGCAGAGTTGTGGAAAGCAAAAAGGTTCAGGTGCTTCACAGAGCGAGGCCTAGATTGTCCTGAAACAGATGGTGAAGACATTAATACTGTGACTATTTGCAATTACCAGTTGGTTAAAAATTCTGGCAAAAATGAAGGCGGTGTAGTGGTTTGCTCCAGCCTCCTATAAAATGGGATAGACTGAGAATGCTGTTAACTTGGGTAGAGTTAGCTATGGAGAGGAGTCAGTTGTGGTTACAGAGATAAAGTAGCTTAGAGGAAACCAGGGAGGAGTGTGGGGTGCGATGTTCAAACTAGGAGGGAAATTATAACAAGGTTCAGTGAGGGCTATACTATGTGCCAGTAGTGTGAGAACTACAACGAAGCTATAGTGGTGGCCTGATTGTCTGATGTGTAAGGTGTGCAGGGCGGTAGTCAAAGGCGAAGGGCTGTTGTGTTCCCGCACCCAGTCACCCCACAAAGAAAATATAATGTCCCGTCTGATGTGTGGTGTGGGAGTAGTTCATCCTTCTTCTCCGCTAGATTTTTAAAACTTAACATGGACAAAACAGAATTCATCGTCTTTCCCCCATCTCACGGGACCGCCCCAACGAACCTATCCATTACAGTAAACGGCTGCCCACTCTCCCCAGTCCCCCAAGTTCGCTGTCTCGGGGAAATCCTTGACACTGATCTCTCCTTCAAACCACATATCCAAGCCCTTTCCACTTCCTGCCGCCTTCAACTCAAAAATATTTCATGGATCCGTACATTATTAAACCAAGAATCTGCAAAAACCCTAGTCCATGCCCTCATCATCTCCCGCCTCGACTACTGTAACCTCCTGCTCTGTGGCCTCCCCTTTAACACTGTCGCACCCCTCCAATCTTTTCTAAACTCTGCTGCCCAACTAATCCACCTGTCCCCCCGCTATTCCCCGGCCTCTCCCCTCTGTCAATCCCTTCACTGGCTCCCCATTACCCAGAGACTCCAGTACAAAAGCCTAACCATGACATACAAAGCCATCCACAACCTGTCTCCTCCATACATCTGTGACCTCATCTCCCGATACTTTCCTGCACGCAACATCCTATCCTCACAAGATCTCCTTCTCTACTCCTCTCTTATCTCCTCTTCCCACAATCGCATACAAGATTTCTCTTGTGCATCACCCCTACTCTGGAACTCTCTACCACAGCACATCAGACTCTCGCCTACCATCGAAACCTTCAAAAAGAACCTGAAGACCCACCTCTTCCGACAAGCCTACAACCTGCAGTAACCACCGATCGACCAAACTGCTGCATGACCAGCTCTACCCTCACCTACTGTATCCTCCCCCATCCCTTGTAGATTGTGAGCCATCATGGGCAGGGTCCTCTCTCCTCCTGTACCAGTTGTGACTTGTATTGTTCAAGATTATTGTACTTGTCTTTATTATGTATACCCCTCCTCACATGTAAAGCGCCATGGAATAAATGGAGCTATAATAATAAATAATAATAATAATAATAATAATAGTGGACAAAACTCACGTTTGCATTTGCATTATATGTAATGACCCATCCAACGGGGGAGGGGGGGTCGGTCAGTGGACGGCATGACACACGCACACAATGGGATGGAAATGGGGAGAGGAAGGCCCTACTGATAGGATAATGAGGGATGGACACCTCCTGCTCAAACCTGAGCCTGTTCCTGCACTCCCCTAATGCCCTAAGTGGGTCTTTCCCCCACCACTGTCAAGAACCTCATCCCTCACTGTCACCTCACACTGCCCTGGCTAGTGCACTGGCCGGCAAGGGCACTAGCTTCCCCACTGCAGATGGAACAACACAGAGGACCGTGACACACACGAGACAGATGAGAAAAAACACCAAACTTAGCTTAATAGCCTTCTCTGCTGCAAAGCACCACACAGCAAAGGAAAGGCACCCAGATCACAAACTCCAAGAAACCAGCTGATTCACCACTGCAGCCAAACGAGCTCCTTACTCCAGGCTTGGCCAGCATAGATTGCTCTATCACCGACAGGCAGCTGATGCATCAGGTGACTATTTAAAGGATGGTGAACTCCACACCTGGATCAGCCGCACACTCAACAGGAGACAGTTGATTCTTTTCAACCAAGTGAACTATACTGAACAGTCCAATTTCCATCTTAGTTACAGCACAATACGAAGTCACAGTCACGTCTTTTTCAGCCTGAGTTATCCCTTTCTTGTCTGGCACCCCCGGCATCTGAGATTCTCTGTCCGGCTCCTCAGCTTTCATGGATTCCAGCCCACCTTTCTGACACAGTTCCCCGTCCAGCTTCCTCTTCTGGAAAGTGAAAAAAGCATTCTCTTCTGTACCTAACTTGTGCCATAGGCCCCGGCTGTCCAAGGAAAGTAAACTGAAGTCACTGGAGGTCATCCACATGCTGCCCAAAAGATCGTACTTTCCTGTGCTTTTTGGCCCTTTGGCCTTGGACTACACGAAGTCAGTCTATCTATCTAATCTCTTATCTTGTGTCTATCTGACTAAAACCAAGAAGTGTTTCCCAAGATAACCCCCTTGTTCCTCCCAAACTGGGGCTGTTCCTGAATACTTTAACTATTCCTATGCTACGCTTATCTATTTCCTGCTTCTACTGTGCTCTCCACTGCACTTTCCCACTCCTATCTATATCGATTGCTTTATTTCATTCCTATACCTATGTCCTATGTACTAATCTTATCCTTTGCCTATATCTGATACATTTATCACAACACATTGAGTCATCCACATAGTATAGCAATATATTAACTGTACACCTTGGTGCCTGTAAGGATCTATGCATAATAAAACACTTTTTCGTATACACAGGTTAGAACCGTTTTCCTAATCAAGAGAGAAGCACATGACCATCCCGGTCACACTCTTACAGATGGGTGGACGAAATGTAATTTGTGTGGTGTAGGGGACTCAACAAGACCTTTCTTTTGGAAGGTGGGATAGCGTCTTAGACTATGTCTTAGAGTTCAGTAAAGCATCATGGGTCCATAAAGCTTGTGATATAAAATACCTCCAAAATGGAAAAAATTACAGCCCAAAATACCAATGCATAATATGCCCCTAGGGTTATATCATGTTTGAGCCCCTTACGATACAGAATTTTGCTGTGGTAACAGTGTTGGAGGTAGAGCTTGGGTCTAGCAGGGCCCTCATTCCTCTTGGTATCTGTTTTGATCTATGTGTTTATTGTTATGCTGTAATGTCTATTGTCTGTACAAATCTCCTCTAAAATGTAAAGTGTTGTGGAATATGTTGGCACTGTAGAAATAAAATTATTATTATTATTGGGTGGAGACTGACATGGTCTTTGAAGTCAGGCTCTGGAAAAATAGTAGTGGGTCTCAAGGGAGTAGGATGTGAGAATAGCAGAGTTAGAACCTTTGAGATTAGGGCCTAAGGAGAGGTGAGCTTGAACCCCTAAGAGTAGAGTTGTGGAACAGGATCCTAGAGAATGTTTCTTAAGATAAGCTGCTTAGGAGGTTAGGTCATATAGTCATGGATATTGTGAGGAGAAAAAACACTTGAGATTTGGTAGATCTAAGGGTACCGTCTCACATAACGATTTACCAACTATCACGACCAGCGATACGACCTGGCCGTGATCGTTGGTAAGTGGTTGTGTGGTCGCTGGGGAGCTGTCACACAGTCAGCTCTCCAGCGACCAACGATGCCGAAGTCCCCGGGTAACCAGGGTAAACATCGGGTTACTAAACGCAGGGCCGCGCTTAGTAACCCGATGTTTACCGTGGTTACCAGCGTAAAAGTAAAAAAAACCAAACAGTACATACTTACATTCCGGTGTCTTTCCCCCGGCGTTCTGCTTCTCTGCACTGTGTCTGCGCCAGCCGGAAAGCACAGCGGTGATGTCACCGCTGTGCTCGCTTTCCGGCTGGCCGGCGCTCACAGTGCAGAGAAGCAGAACGTCGGGGGACAGACACCGGAATGTGAGTATGTACTGTTTGTTTTTTTTAACTTTTACGCTGGTAACCACGGTAAACATCAGGTTACTAAGCGCGGCCCTGCGCTTAGTAACCCGATGTTTACCCTGGTTACAAGCGAACGCATCGCTGGATCGCTGTCACACACAACAATCCAGCGATGACAGCGGGAGATCCAGCGACGAAAGAAAGTTCCAAACGATCTGCTACGACGTACGATTTTCAGCAGGGTCCCTGATCGCTGCTGCGTGTCAGACACAGCGATATCGTATGGATATCGCTGGAACGTCACGGATCGTACCGTCGTAGCGACAAAAGTGCCACTGTGAGACGGTACCCTTATAGTAATAGAGAGATTGGGACCTGAGTGAAGTAACACAGTCCTTAGGGTACCGTCTCACATAACGATTTACCAACTATCACGACCAGCGATACGACCTGGCCGTGATCGTTGGTAAGTGGTTGTGTGGTCGCTGGGGAGCTGTCACACAGTCAGCTCTCCAGCGACCAACGATGCCGAAGTCCCCGGGTAACCAGGGTAAACATCGGTTTACTAAGCGCAGGGCCGCGCTTAGTAACCCGATGTTTACCGTGGTTACCAGCGCAAAAGTAAAAAAAAACAAACAGTACATACTCACATTCCGGTGTCTGTCCCCCGGCGTTCTGCTTCTCTGCACTGTGTCTGCGCCAGCCGGAAAGCACATCGGTGACGTCACCGCTGTGCTCGCTTTCCGGCTGGCCGGCGCTCACAGTGCAGAGAAGCAGAACGCCGGGGGACAGACACCGGAATGTGAGTATGTACTGTTTGTTTTTTTTTACTTTTACGCTGGTAACCACGGTAAACATCGGGTTACTAAGCGCGGCCCTGCGCTTAGTAACCCGATGTTTACCCTGGTTACAAGCGAACGCATCGCTGGATCGCTGTCACACACAACGATCCAGCGATGACAGCGGGAGATCCAGCGACGAAAGAAAGTTCCAAACGATCTGCTACGACGTACGATTCTCAGCAGGGTCCCTGATCGCTGCTGCGTGTCAGACACAGCGATATCGTATGGATATCGCTGGAACGTCACGGATCGTACCGTCGTAGCGACAAAAGTGCCACTGTGAGACGGTACCCTTAGAGTGTCTCCCATGAAGAGAACAAAGAGCTGAGAAAGGTTTATGTGTGATTACATCAACGGATGGGTTCAGTAAAGTTAAATCATTTATTTGCATTGGTCTGTTGTTGTCTCTCTATTTGCTAGAGTTAGAAGGGACCTCCAGGGGAACTAGTGACAAAAACACCAATGCTGCACATTTACGGTATTTTCACAGGCTATGCCATACATGCGCCTTTTTTGGGTGAGAAAGAATGCTTATATTCAAGTCTATGGGAGTCAGTAAAATTGTAAAGAAGGCTAAGCAGAATTGGTAAGCTGGAGTCCTTATACAGTGGGGCAAAAAAGTATTTAGTCAGTCAGCAATAGTGCAAGTTCCACCACTTAAAAAGATGAGAGGCGTCTGTAATTTACATCATAGGTAGACCTCAACTATGGGAGACAAACTGAGAAAAAAAAATCCAGAAAATCACATTGTCTGTTTTTTTTATCATTTTATTTGCATATTATGGTGGAAAATAAGTATTTGGTCAGAAACAAACAATCAAGATTTCTGGCTCTCACAGACCTGTAACTTCTTCTTTAAGAGTCTCCTCTTTCCTCCACTCATTACCTGTAGTAATGGCACCTGTTTAAACTTGTTATCAGTATAAAAAGACACCTGTGCACACCCTCAAACAGTCTGACTCCAAACTCCACTATGGTGAAGACCAAAGAGCTGTCAAAGGACACCAGAAACAAAATTGTAGCCCTGCACCAGGCTGGGAAGACTGAATCTGCAATAGCCAACCAGCTTGGAGTGAAGAAATCAACAGTGGGAGCAATAATTAGAAAATGGAAGACATTCAAGACCACTGATAATCTCCCTCGATCTGGGGCTCCACGCAAAATCCCACCCCGTGGGGTCAGAATGATCACAAGAACGGTGAGCAAAAATCCCAGAACCACGTGGGGGGACCTAGTGAATGAACTGCAGAGAGCTGGGACCAATGTAACAAGGCCTACCATAAGTAACACACTACGCCACCATGGACTCAGATCCTGCAGTGCCAGACGTGTCCCACTGCTTAAGCCAGTACATGTCCGGGCCCGTCTGAAGTTTGCTAGAGAGCATTTGGATGATCCAGAGGAGTTTTGGGAGAATGTCCTATGGTCTGATGAAACCAAACTGGAACTGTTTGGTAGACACACAACTTGTCGTGTTTGGAGGAAAAAGAATACTGAGTTGCATCCATCAAACACCATACCTACTGTAAAGCATGGTGGTGGAAACATTATGCTTTGGGGCTGTTTCTCTGCAAAGGGGCCAGGACGACTGATCCGGGTACATGAAAGAATGAATGGGGCCATGTATCGTGAGATTTTGAGTGCAAACCTCCTTCCATCAGCAAGGGCATTGAAGATGAAACGTGGCTGGGTCTTTCAACATGACAATGATCCAAAGCACACCGCCAGGGCAACGAAGGAGTGCCTTCGTAAGAGGCATTTCAAGGTCCTGGAGTGGCCTAGCCAGTCTCCAGATCTCAACCCTATAGAAAACCTTTGGAGGGAGTTGAAAGTCCGTGTTGCCAAGCGAAAAGCCAAAAACATCACTGCTCTAGAGGAGATCTGCATGGAGGAATGGGCCAACATACCAACAACAGTGTGTGGCAACCTTGTGAAGACTTACAGAAAACGCTTGACCTCTGTCATTGCCAACAAAGGATATATTACAAAGTATTGAGATTAAATTTTGTTTCTGACCAAATACTTATTTTCCACCATAATATGCAAATAGAATGATAAAAAAACAGACAATGTGATTTTCTGGATTTTTTTGTCTCAGTTTGTCTCCCATAGTTGAGGTCTACCTATGATGTAACTTACAGACGCCTCTCATCTTTTTAAGTGGTGGAACTTGCACTATTGCTGACTGACTAAATACTTTTTTGCCCCACTGTAAGTAAGGAAATGTCATAGCTTTGTAAGATGTGAATACCCCTTCAAGAATTATTAGCTTTTAGACAATCTAGAACAACTAAACCACTGATCAGAAATTCACTATCACACACTATAATTTAGAATCATATATTTAATATTGCAAATCAGTTCAATATATAAAAAAAAATAAAGTAGTCTCTGCACTTGTATCTTTCAGACTAATTTCCTTTTACCTGCTCACATATGTTACAATGCCAGTAGATAGAGAAAGAAGCAAAATAAGACCAATGTGAGGCCGGTAGTTGTCTCCTTGGTTGCTATAGTCCGTGCTAATTTTGCTTTTTTATTTTGATGTTGATCAGACATGTCCCATTTCAGACTGGCAGTTGAATTGTTTTCCCTGAAATAAGCCAAAAGTCAACAGGTGAGTCGGAAACTTTCTTATAGACAACACAGGAATGCTTGGCAGAATGAGTGCTCCTGTGTTTGGGAGAGTCAGCTAAGACAGCCATCTAATGTGTATGGCCAGCCTAAATCATTATGTTACTCATTCACTGTATGTTACCATTGCTTAGTCACTGAATGGTGTATTTTTTCTCACTTTTTAGCAATATAATTCTGTCAATGGGTTATTATTTACTCCCCATATGATAGTACTAAAGAAGATTGAAGTTCTACCCACATTCCCCTTTGAAGATAAGTGTGTGGTTGTAATGTATATAAATGTGTGAAGTGTTTAATGATATGTGTTATTAGTGACAGTGTTGTTTTCTGCCCATCAGTAGGGAGAATTGGGGTTAATCATTGGGACTAGCCCAGAGTGGTAGAGGCTAAAGTGAAGGAACAGAGGGAGTTTCCTGTCAGGAATCCTATAGGACCCAGTGTGCAACAGAAGTAGACCTACGATCTCATCAACAAGCAGAGCAGCCACATGAAGTGGGTGTCGCTGAAGTGAGATGAGACTGAGGCAACAGATAGAATGATCCAGGGGTAGAGACATGGAAAAGTGATGGAAGGAGTGAGTGATTCTCCAGAGACTGGATCTGGGGCAGAATGCCTAGTGGGACAGTCCCAAAATCATAAGCTAAAGAAGTAACTGGATGAATCAAAGCAGTGAAGAGAGTGCTCCGTATGGTAGTTTTGAGACGTCGGCAAGTAGAGAAGCTAAGTCACCGCCAAAGCGGCAGAAGTAGCTCCCCTAAGGGGAAAAGGATGCAGAATCGTGGGTTGAGAACTAGAACTCTCGCTTACTGGACTGCAGTGTTGGGGACAAGGGAAGCTCCCGCAGCACTGTGCTGGGTTGTGGTGAAGTGTTATGATCTGGTGGCCTAAGAGCAGCATGGGACGTACTCTGGAGAAGGTGGTACCTGTACTGACCGCAGACCCTGAACCTAACACCGCAACTAGAAGTAGCCGTGGAATGTACCTAGCGCTCCCTAGACATCTCGACACAGCCGGAGGACTAATTACCCCTAGAGATAGAAAAAAGAAAACTATCTTGCCTCAGAGAAAATCCCCAAAGAACAGGTAGCCCCCCACAAATATTGACTGTGAGAGGAGAGGGAAAAAACATACACAGACTGAAATGAGAATTTAGCAAAGGAGGCCACTTCTAGCTAAATAGAAAGGACAGGACAGAGTACTATGCGGTCAGTATTAAAACACTAGAAAATATCCACCACAGAAAATACAAAAACTCCACAGCTAACTAAAGACATGGAGGGTATATCTGCATCTCCAGAGATACCAGCTTGGCTAAACAAATCCTTATACAGACCAAGCTGGACAAGACAAAACATGGAAAATAACTGAACAATAAGACCACAGCATGTGGACAGCAAAATCAAGGCCAGAACTTATCTTTGTTGAAAAGAACTGCAAAGCAGAAGAGACCAGGCAGGGATGTGAATCCTCCAGGAACAATGGGCAACTGGCACTGACTAAAGGGTGAAGCAAGACTAAATAGCCCTGTCCAAATTGCAAAAAGTGAAAACACCTGATAAATGCTGTGATTCAGAGACAGCAGCGCTACCACTTACAACCACCGGAGGGAGCCCAAGAGCAGAATTCACAACAGTACCCCCCCCCCCCCTTGAGGAGGGGTCACCGAACCCTCACCAGAGCCCCCAGGCCGATCCGGACGAGCCAAATGAAAGGCACGAACCAAATCATCAGCATGAACATCGGAGGCAACAACCCAAGAATTATCCTCCTGGCCATAACCCTTCCATTTGACAAGATACTGAAGCCTCCGCCTCGAAAAACGAGAATCCAAAATCTTCTCAACCACATACTCCAACTCCCCATCAATCAACACCGGGGCAGGAGGATCAACAGAGGGAACAACGGGCACCACATATTTCCGCAACAAAGATCTATGAAAAACATTATGGATGGAAAAAGAGGCTGGAAGGGCCAAACGAAAAGACACTGGATTGATAATCTCAGAAATCCTATAAGGGCCAATAAACCGAGGCTTAAACTTAGGGGAAGAAACCTTCATAGGGACATAACGGGAAGACAACCAGACCAAATCCCCAACCCGAAGCCGGGAACCAACACAGCGACGACGGTTAGCAAAACGCTGAGCCCCTTCCTGAGACAACACCAAATTGTCAACATGAGCCCAAATTTGCTGCAACCTGTCAACCACAGAGTCCACCCCAGGACAATCAGAAGGCTCAACCTGCCCTGAAGAAAAACGAGGATGAAAACCAGAGTTACAAAAGAAGGGTGAAACCAAGGTAGCAGAACTAGCCCGATTATTAAGGGCAAACTCGGCCAATGGCAAGAAAGCCACCCAATCATCCTGATCAGCAGACACAAAGCATCTCAAATAAGTTTCCAAAGTCTGATTAGTTCGCTCGGTTTGGCCATTTGTCTGAGGATGAAATGCGGAAGAAAAAGACAAATCAATGCCCAGCCTAGCACAAAAGGCCCGCCAAAACCTAGAAACAAACTGGGAACCTCTATCGGACACAATGTTCTCCGGAATGCCATGCAAACGAACCACATGCTGAAAAAACAACGGAACCAAATCAGAAGAGGAAGGCAACTTAGGCAAAGGTACGAAATAAACCATCTTAGAAAACCAGTCACAAACCACCCAGATAACTGACATCCTCTGGGAAACCGGAAGATCCGAAATAAAATCCATAGAAATATGCGTCCAAGGCCTCTCAGGGACCGGCAAAAGCAAAAGCAACCCACTAGCGCGGGAACACCAAGGCTTGGCCCGCGCACAAGTCCCACAGGACTGCACAAAAGAACGCACATCCCGTGACAAAGAAGGCCACCAAAAGGACCTACCAACCAAATCTCTGGTACCAAAAATCCCAGGATGACCGGCTAACACAGAACAATGAACCTCCGAAATCACTTTACTAGTCCATCTGTCAGGAACAAACAATTTCCCCACTGGACAGCGGTCAGGATTATCAGCCTGAAATTTCTGAAGAACCCGTCGTAAATCAGGGGAGATGGCAGAAAGAATCACCCCTTCCTTCAGAATACCGACTGGCTCATGGACCCCAGGAGAATCAGGCAAAAAGCTCCTAGAGAGGGCATCAGCCTTAACATTCTTAGAACCCGGAAGATACGAGACCACAAAATCAAAACGGGAGAAAAACAGGGACCATCGGGCCTGTCTAGGATTCAGACTCGAGATAAATCAGATTCTTATGATCAGTCAAGACCACAATACGGTGCTTGGCCCCCTCAAGCCAATGTCGCCACTCCTCAAATGCCCACTTCATAGCCAACAACTCACAATTGCCGACATCATAATTGCGTTCCGCAGGCGAAAACTTTCGAGAAAAGAAGGCACCTGGTTTCATCAAGGAACCATCAGAATTCCTCTGAGACAAAACGGCCCCTGCCCCAATCTCAGAAGCATCAACCTCAACCTGAAAAGGAAGAGAAACATCCGGCTGACGCAACACAGGAGCAGAAGTAAATCGGCGTTTAAGCTCCTGAAAGGCAGAAACAGCCGCAGAGGACCAATTAGTAACATCAGCGCCTTTCTTCGTCAAATCGGTCAGGGGTTTAACCACACTGGAGAAGTTGGCAATGAAACGGCGATAAAAATTAGCAAAGCCCAAAAATTTCTGAAGGCTCTTCACAGATGTGAGCTGGATCCAATCATGAATGGCCTGAACCTTAACCGGATCCATTTCTATAGATGAGGGAGAAAAAATGAAGCCCAAAAAAGAAATCTTCTGTACTCCAAAGAGGCACTTAGACCCCTTCACAAACAAGGCATTATCACGAAGGATCTGAAATACCATCCTGACTTGTTTCACATGAGACTCCCAATCATCTGAAAAAATCAAAATATCATCCAAATATACAATCATGAATTTATCAAGATAATTCCGAAATATATCATGCATGAAGGACTGAATCACAGATGGAGCATTAGAGAGTCCGAATGGCATCACAAGGTATTCAAAATGGCCTTCGGGCGTATTAAACGCAGTTTTCCATTCGTCCCCCTGCTTAATACGAACCAGATTATATGCCCCTCGAAGGTCAATCTTAGTAAACCAACTAGCCCCCTTAATCCTAGCAAACAGATCAGAAAGCAAAGGCAAAGGGAATTGGAATTTGACCATGATCTTATTCAAGAGGCGATAATCAATACAGGGTCTCAAGGAGCCATCTTTTTTGGCAACAAAGAAAAAACCTGCTCCCAATGGTGAAGAAGATGGCCGAATATGCCCCTTCTCCAAGGACTCCTTCACATAGCTCCGCATGGCGGTATGTTCTGGCACAGACAGGTTGAAAAGTCGGCCTTTAGGGAACTTACAGCCTGGAATCAAGTCAATAGCACAATCACAGTCCCTATGCAGTGGAAGGGAACTGGACTTGGGCTCATTGAATACATCCTGGAAATCTGACAAAAACTCAGGAATTTCAGAAGAGGGGGAGGAGGCAATTGACATCACAGGAACGTCACCATGAACCCCCTGACAACCCCAACCAGTCACAGACATAGATTTCCAATCTAATACCGGATTATGCACCTGTAACCATGGGAAACCCAGCACAATAGCATCATGCAAATTATGCAACACCAGAAAACGACAATCTTCCTGATGGGCTGGCGCCATGCACATGGTCAGCTGTGTCCAAAACTGAGGTTTATTTTTAGCCAACGGTGTAGCATCAATGCCCCTCAAAGGAATAGGACTCTGCAAAGGCTGCAAGGGGAAACCACAACGTCTGGCAAATTCTAAGTCCATTAAATTTAAAGCGGCGCCTGAATCCACAAATGCCATGACAGAAAATGACGATAATGAGCAGACCAGGGTCACAGATAACAGAAATTTAGGTTGTACAGTACTGATGGTAACAGAACCAGCGATTCTCTTGGTACGCTTAGGGCAATCAGAAATAACATGAGCAGAATCGCCGCAGTAAAAACACAACCTATTCTGACGTCTGAATCCTTGTCGTTCAGCTCTAGACACAATCCTATCACACTGCATAGGCTCAGGACTCCGCTCGGAAGACAATGCCATAGTGTGCACAACTCTGCGCTCACACAAGCGCCGATCAATCTGAATGGCCAGAGACATAGAATCACTCAGACCAGCAGGCGTGGGGAACCCCACCATAACATCTTTAACGGATTCAGAAAGACCCTTTCTGAAGATTGCCGCCAAGGCATCCTCATTCCATTTAGTCAGTACAGACCATTTTCTAAACTTCTGGCAATATGATTCTGCCGCTTCTTGACCCTGAGACAGGGCCAACAAGGTCTTCTCAGCATGATCCACTGAATTAGGTTCCTCATACAATAACCCAAGCGCCTGAAAAAAGGTGTCTACATTAAGCAACGCCGGATTCCCAGGTTCCAGGGCAAATGCCCAATCCTGGGGGTCACCACGCAGCAGAGATATAATAATTTTAACCTGCTGGATGGGATCACCAAAGGAACGGGGTTTCAGAGAAAAAAAAGTTTACAGTTATTTTTAAAGCTCAGAAATTTGGACCTATCCCCAAAAAACAAATCAGGAGTTGGAATTCTAGGCTCTAAAACTGGAGTCTGAACGATATAATCGGAAATACCCTGTACTCTAGCAGCAAGTTGATCCACACGAGAAGCCAATCCCTGAACATCCATACCAGCGCCGAACTCCTGAGCCACCCAGAGGCAAAGCGGGAAGAGAAAAAAAAAACACAACAGACTACAGAAAAAAAAATGGTTCAGCACTTTCCTTCCCTTCTTCTGAGATGCGGTTAACTCATTGTTGGCCAGTTGTACTGTTATGATCTGGTGGCCTAAGAGCAGCATGGGACGTACTCTGGAGAAGGTGGTACCTGTACTGACCGCAGACCTGAACCTAACACCGCAACTAGAAGTAGCCGATGAATGTACCTAGCGCTCCCTAGACATCTCGACACAGCCGGAGGACTAATTACCCCTAGAGATAGAAAAGGGAAAACTATCTTGCCTCAGAGAAAATCCCCAAAGAACAGGCAGCCCCCCACAAATATTGACTGTGAGAGGAGAGGGAAAAAACATACACAGACTGAAATGAGAATTTAGCAAAGGAGGCCACTTCTAGCTAAATAGAAAGGACAGGACAGAGTACTATGCGGTCAGTATTAAAACACTAGAAAATATCCACCACAGAAAATACAAAAACTCCACAGCTAACTAAAGACATGGAGGGTATATCTGCATCTCCAGAGATACCAACTTGGCTAAACAAATCCTTATACAGACCAAGCTGGACAAGACAAAACATGGAAAATAACTGAACAATAAGACCACAGCATGTGGACAGCAAAATCAAGGCCAGAACTTATCTTTGTTGAAAAGAACTGCAAAGCAGAAGAGACCAGGCAGGGATGTGAATCCTCCAGGAACAATGGGCAACTGGCACTGACTAAAGGGTGAAGCAAGACTAAATAGCCCTGTCCAAATTGCAAAAAGTGAAAACACCTGATAAATGCTGTGATTCAGAGACAGCAGCGCTACCACTTACAACCACCGGAGGGAGCCCAAGAGCAGAATTCACAACAGTGAAGGCAGAGGAACTAGTCCAGTGCGTGTAGGGAAGAGAGAAAGAATGTGCATAAGGATATTCTATGTGTTAAGAGAAATGTCCATGAAGATTTGCACCCTCTATCCAGTGTACATACACTTCCCTACTTTATTGATCAAGTGCCACGCCTTTTTTTTCACCACTGGTATGGTGCAATACACATAGGTCCACTGCCCCCGGTCACTTACTTGCCCTCACCATTTTTCGGTGCTGGTCCGGTCCCACAGCGCCATCTTGTGAGCACAGCTCCGGAGTGGCCAGAACTGTGGAGCTACATCGCAAGCTTTCAATGCAAGTTTATGAGAGCCAGAACAAGGCTCTCAGAGACTTACATTGATTAGTGACCTCCATGAAACACTGGAGCAGCTGGCAGGTCACAAACTGCCAGAGACGGACCAGTGAGTCAGTGAAAACGCCGGAAGGTGAGTATCAGACAGAGGGCAGGGGACTTCAGCCGTGAAATAAAAATAAAAAACACTGGAGTGGTGTTTTAAGTAAAAGACAGTTTATTTTTGAGTGGTGGTCTCCCTCATTGTACTCTACAACATATAGTACTGGCCTGCCAAAGTCACCGGTATCATGCTCCCTGCAAGGACATAGCGCCCCCATAGACAAAGTCCACACATACAGCCAGGACCCCCATTTTCATGTATCATGCTGGATCAGCGCATGGTTACACTACTCAGTGTATAGTGGTATTATATGATGATTGTATGATGTTGTCATACCAGCAAATTATATTATTGTCCAGCGGATATTGGCATTTAAGTATTTTGACTAAAAAGTAAAGCATTATATGTATCCACATTATTAGTATTATTTGGGTCAACAATAATTTCCCACTACATTTAACAAGGAAGTTATATACTTCTGGGATTTACCTGTTTGTGTGAAATGACCAGTCGTGAACGCTGTTACATGTTTTCTTTCTTCTACATGGACTGTTGAAGTAAGAGCTCAGTACTTCACTGAAGAGTGACTAATACTGACAGACGGCTCGCATGTGGGTGGCTGTCTTCTATTCCGCTGTGACCATCTGAATTATATCACCTGTCCTACTTGATGTATTAGGATATGCCCAAATGCATGATGTATGTATCTGCAATAGGGAAATTAATGTCCACAGATAGAGACAATTAATAATGATTAGATACAAAGTAACAAGATTAGATCTTTATGTTTACTGGTGTTCTTAATGTATGCTGCGTCTACGAAAGAAAAAAATACAAACATCATCAAAAAGTTTCTGGCCTTACACGTTAGATTCTCCTACACCAGCTATTTAAGAGGGTTGTCTCCTTTCAAAACTTTTTCACATAGGTTCAGTTATTTAAAATAAAACAGCTTTATTTACCTCTCCAGAGCCAACACTATGTCTCTGTCACTGCCCCAGGTCTCTGATTGACTGCAGCTGTGACATCACATTAACAGCGCTGCAGTCAATCACTGAGTTCAGTGACTCTGCCAGTGATGTGGCGAAATTAGGACTGTAAGATCATGTGATTGTCTGTGATTGTCATCTGATATGTCACATGAAGCAAAGCAGGGTTTGACATACGTAGCAAGGTATTCTCTGTTTTTTCCTTTGCACTTAGAGCTGCTCCCATTTTTGACAGATAATGGATTATGTATATGAAACAATGGTGGTCAGTCAATCTCCAGAGTCACTGGGTATGTTTTTCTCTCCTGTAGAGTGTAAGCTCTAATGGTTGCCAGGTTCCTCTCTCACTATCCTGTAGAGCAGAGGTCCCCAACGTTTCTGATCTTGAGAGCCACATCCAGCCTTGAGAGAGGGTAGCGATCCACATTCAGTTCCCGCCCCCCACACAATACTGGTAACCAAAGCTTTTCCAGAAAAATCAATCACCCCAAAGCAGTATACAAAGATCCATGGGTTCCTACAATACCCCAATTCAGTATCCTCCTATAAAGCACTCCCAAGACACTGTCACATCCAGCTTCAATCACCTCCTCTTAAATCATCTCAAAACCCCTAAGACCAGTATGTGTGCATCCAGATCTGCTTTTTTTGTGCAGGGCTGCTCAGAAAATTCACCATTTTCAGATGTGCTCTTCCTAACGGTTTGCTACAACTGGAGCTAATGCACCAAGCTGACAGACAGCCGCGAGCCACAATTCATGGGACAGCAAGCCACATGTGGCTCCCGAGCTACAGGTTGGGGACCCCTGCTGTAGAGTGTAAGCTGTAGCATTTCACCCGCTACGGGTCTTGGGGATACTCGCTTGGCAGCAGGATAAACACTTCAGGCACGATATCTCACACATATCAGTCCATATGGTTTATTCAAACTCCGCATAAACCAGACAGAGTACAGTCCATTTCATTACAGCCATGAAACATTAGACAGTTCACGTAGCAGATAGGCTTCTCTGCTGTATATTATAATCCCGCTGTCCGGGGTTACCTCTCAGAAGTTCCACTCCGGACACTGACTTCAGGTCAGTCCCAGGTCCTCAACACAGACCGTCCAGGTCTACGGTCTCCAGGTGCTTCCAGGATGACTCCACTCCCAGGAGTCTCCAACACCAACCGTCCGTGCTATGTCCAGCACGCAGGCTCTCCAGCCTGGAATGGTCTCTGTGTGCTTCCAGGACGTCCCCACTTGGAACCGTCCAACACACAGGCCATTCTGCAGTGTCCTGCCAGGACACACGGAAGTGTGTCCACCATGACACACTCCCTCAATCTCTCTCCTACCATGTGCTACACACACCTCCTTTACATAGGTGTAACCACACCCAGGTACCTGTAACATGGCTAGTCAGGTGAGCGTGACATCACCACAGGTCCTTACACACAAAACCATCTTACGTTTTCAGACACGCCTCTTTGGCTGGGTTTGTAGGTGACTGAACCCACCCATCTCTCCAATCACCTGGAAGCCTTCCCAATGTAAACAAACCCCTCAGCAGTAGATCTGCTTGAGCAAAACATACCCAGGCTTCCATCACAGGGCCCCCCACCTCTGCGATACATACCATCCATCATTCACATTACCAGTCGCTATGCTACATATTCCCCCCCTCTGCCTAAAGCCGTGGGGCTTTGGCACTTTCTATTACCCGACCAGAGACCCTTCTCTGTTGTCCCTGACAGTCAAACCATCTGTCAACCATTTCCGTCACACGCTTTGATAAGGACGACCCCTTGTCATTTCTTCTGCTACAGGATCTCCCGCTTAGGTCACTGAGCCCTGAGCTAAGTGAGGAGTCACTGCCTCTAACTCTTCCATCTGGCGTCAATATCTGAATGGGAGTCACCACCACCCAATCGGTCATCCTGTAACCTGCAGTCGCCCTTCACACAGGTCACAATTTCTGTTATGGCTACCCCTGCCATCCTGACTTTACCTTGGGGAGCACTATCCTTCCCCTGTGTCAGTGCCTCCGTCCGCACAACCTCGTACTCAGCTCTAGTGGTTGCTACTGGTAATGACACGTCACAGTCACCCCCCCCGGAGTTTGTGTCACACCTCACAGTACGGTGAACCCTCAAGTTCCTTTCTAATAAGGTGTCAGCTTCACAGGTTCTATTTACCAGACCACTGTCAGTCATTTCGGTGTACACATTTGGTGACATCATGTCGGTAAGTTGGGCAGATGAACCCTTCACACTGGTCACCCCGATGTCTGACCCGTCAATTTTGGGACCCATTACTGACTTAACTTATGCCCCTGCAACAGTAATGAGACTTCCATCCTCCAGCTGTAGAGGAACCCCCTCCTCTCACAAGTCTGAGGATCACTTACAGTCCAGCCTACCATCCAATGATGCATTCACCACGCCTCTTTTTTCCCCCATCCCTATTCGGGTTACCGCCCCTTTTTGGGACTCCGCCCCCTTTAGGTCACTACCCCCTTTTGGGACTCCACCCCCTTTTGGGCAACTACGTTCTTTTGGGTTACCGCCCCTTTTGGGACTCCGCCCCTTTTTTTTTTAAACCACCATTTGGCAGAACTCCACCCCTTTTCTTGGAAACCATTTGGCGGAACTCCACCCCTTTTCTTGGAAACCACCATTTGGCGGAACTCCACCCCTTTTAGGGACACCACCCCTTCCCTCGGGTACACCCTGTGGACTTCCCACAGTACTCTCAGGCCCCAGTTCGCACAGCACACCAATGTGACTCTGGCCCTTTAAGAGTCTGCACGCTCTAAACCAGCAATGTCTTTTCTTCTTTTTTTTTTTTCTCTTTGCTGCAACTGCAGCTAGACTTCACAAGGCTCTGCACCGCAAACTTCGTGGACCCGCCGATCCACAGCAAGCCGCTTGTCACCTTCGTGGACCCGCCGATCCCCAGCAATCCGCTTGTCACCTTCGTGACCCCACCGAGCCACAGCAAACTTCGTGACCTCACCGAGCCACAGCAAGCTGACTCTCAGGAAAAGAAAAACTCAGTCTCTCTCTGACCCCGGTCAGAACAACACAGATTTCAGTCTGTTACACACCCGGCTTTAACACAGCCCAAATATAGTTTCTCACTGATCCCGATCAGCATAATACACGGTTTTCAGACCGTCACCCGTTGGCAACTTCACGGGTTCCTGGACACCCCTCGGCCTCAGAGGTGCCCAGACACAACAGTTTTCTCACTGACCCCGGTTAGTATTTACTCACGGTTTTCAAGACCGTTACCTGTCATTACCACACAGGTTCCCGGATCCCTCTTCTCCTCAGAGGTATCCCATAAACAGCAGATCCTCACTGACCCCGGTCAGTATTTACACACGGTTTTCAAGACCGCTACCCGTCATTGTCACACAGGTTCCTGGGACCCTCTTCTCCTCAAAGGTATCCCACCAATAACAATTCTCAAGGACCCCGGTCAGTATTTACTCACAGTTTTCAAGACCGTCCACTCTTCTGGCTCAGACCAACCAGCGCTGCAACATGTGCTCTTCGGATCTTTGCCCGCATTCGAAACACCAATTGTAGCGTTTCACCCACTACGGGTCTTGGGGATACTTGCTTGGCAGCAGGATAAACACTTCAGGCACGATATCTCACACATATCAGTCCATATGGTTTATTCAAACTCCGCATAAACCAGACAGGGTACAGTCCATTTCATTACAGCCATGAAACATTAGACAGTTCACGTAGCAGATAGGCTTCTCTGCTGTATATTATAATCCCGTTGTCTGGGGTTACCTCTCAGAAGTTCCACTCCGGACACTGACTTCAGGTCAGTCCCAGGTCCTCAACACAGACCGTCCAGGTCTACGGTCTCCAGGTGCTTCCAGGACGACTCCACTCCCAGGAGTCTCCAACACTAACTGTCCGTGCTATGTCCAGCACGCAGGCTCTCCAGCCTGGAATGGTCTCTGCGTGCTTCCAGGACGTCCCCACTTGGAACCGTCCAACACACAGGCCATTCTGCAGTGTCCTGCCAGGACACACGGAAGTGTGTCCACCATGACACACTCCCTCAATCTCTCTCCTACCATGTGCTACACACACACCTCCTTTACATAGGTGTAACCACACCCAGGTACCTGTAAAATGGCTAGTCAGGTGAGCGTGACATCACCACAGGTCCTTACACACAAAACCATCTTACGTGTTCAGACACGCCTCTTTGGCTGGGTTTGTAGGTGACTGAACCCACCCATCTCTCCAATCACCTGGAAGCCTTCCCAATGTAAACAAACCCCTCAGCAGCAGATCTGCTTGAGCAAAACGTACCCAGGCTTCCATCACAGGGCCCCCCACCTCTGCGATACACACCATCCATCATTCACATGACCAGTCGCTATGCTACAAAGCTCTTATGGTTAGCAGGTTCCTCTCTCACTATCCTGTAGAGTGTAAGCTCTTATGGTCAGCAGGTTCCTCTCTTTCTCTCTCCTGTAGAGTGTAAGCTCTTATGGTCAGCAGGCTCCTATCTCACTATCCTGTAGGTTGTAAGCTCTTATGGTCAGCAGGTTCCTCTCTCACTATCCTGTAGAGTGTAAGCTCTTATGGTCAGTATGCTCCTCTCTCACTATCCTGTAGAGTGTAAGCTCTTATGGTCAGCAGGTTCCTCTCTTTCTCCTGTAGACTGTAAGCTGCTATGGTCGGCAGGTTCCTCTTTCTCCTGTAGAGTGTAAGCTCTTATGGTCGGCAGGTTCCTCTCTTTCTCCAGTAGAGTGTAAGCTCTTATGGTCGGCAGGTTCCTCTCTTTCTCCAGTAGAGTGTAAGCTCTTATGGTCGGCAGGTTCCTCTCTTTCTCCAGTAGAGTGTAAGCTGTTATGGTCGGCAGGTTCCTCTTTCTCCTGTACAGTGTAAGCTGTTATGTTCGGCAGGTTCCTCTATTTCTCCTGTAGAGTGTAAGCTGTTATGGTCGGCAGGTCATCTCTCTCTCTCTCTTTCGTCTATAAGATTATAAGCTCTTATGGTCAGTGAGATTTTTCTCTCTCACCCCCCACATGTATTTTCCAGTTTTGAGATTCGTGCAATTTGGGGGGAGATTCAACAAAGTCGGTATAAGATTCCATCATCTCTAATAGTCACTGGTAGTATAACATAGTAATCTTCTGTTTCTTGCTGTAGCAGCTACCAGTTTAGGACCTATTATTTAGCTATCACTATATTAAAGCATATCAGTTTACCGATGACACAATACAAACTGCATATACCGTAATAATAAATAGGCTTCATAGTCCTGATGAGACTGGTGTTCTTTCCTTGAAAATCCATCAGCATTTTGTAAGTATAGCTGTAGAGCAAGAGAACTCACGAGTCCAGGCATTTTCAGTCTCTTTCCAACCTAGTCTGACTGAAAGCTGCAGCTTGTACTAAGCAGTGGCAAGTAAAAACAGCAGCTGGGATAAGGGACATTGAGGAACTGTTAATAAGGCTAGGTGGGCAGAGGCTTTAAACTTTCAAATAGGATTAAACAGATATGTTCACATGAATTATCAAAGTAAGTACACCAGCTTCATCGGGTCTAACAGATCTATATAATAATTTATGTAGGTTGAATTGTGAAATCTGGTGACACATCCGCTTTAAGAAATCATTCTGGCTTCTGGCAGAAGTCAGTTACATTAGCAACAATAATTTAATAAGCTATCATATGATAATATGGTAATGAATTAATACCATGTAAGTGTAGGTAAGTTAACGATTTGTTGGTAAGTGTCTCACCCACTATTTGCAGTCCATATAATTACACTGAAAAAAAGGCCTTTGGGAAAATGAACAGTACAAGAAAGTAAAGCATTTTGCCATCCCACTGTCAGCCAGTAATTAAGAACAGCAAACAGTCATTTAGTATGTGAGACACGAGAGACTCAGATCTAGATCCTGCTATGAATAACTGAAAGAATTGGCACGAAGAATCCAAAGAACATGAAATTCATTAGATCAGGAGCGCTCTGTAACTGATTTTAGTCTTTAAATATTGAAATAAGTTCCAATAGTTTACTGAAATGTGCAGCCCTTCCTATTACATGTATTTATGGCCATAGGGGGTCTTTGGGTAACATCGGTCACAGAATCCGTAAAGGACGTCAATACTTTCCCAGTACAATGATGTCTTACTTCAGCAGCCGAATTACACTTCAGCTTCGGCTGAACTTAAAGAATTTGTGCCATAAACGCACAAATGCTGGGGGTCTTGCTACTGATACCCCCACCAATCCAAATCTTGTTTTTCTTGTATCAAATGGGATTTTCGAAAAAATGTTTAAGTTATTTGGCCTAATAAATAATTTCAAGTTTTGGTATAACAGTTCTAATGCTCACATGCCCAATGTAGGCAATTTCTGCTTCAAGGGTTTCCCTTTGTGCAACTTGGGCATTAATTAACCTGTCACCTTGTCCTTTTGTGGATTAGTTTAGTAGGTAATAACAGGATCGTGCCAGAAACATCCTATAGGACACACCATTTAGGAGATGCTCTGATCCAAACATCTGTCCATTGCCAAAGTCATAGGGAAGGGAGGGGGAGGAGGTGAGCTCTGACCGTCACCCAGGGCCGGACTGGCCATCTGGCAATTGTAGCAAATTCCAGAAGGCCCTGTCTGCTCGTGGGCTGCCTTGTCTGCTACATTGTTAGCAGAATCTGTGTTCTCAAGACATCCATACCGTTAAGAGTTTTGACGGAGCGCAAAGTCGCTGACTCCGTCACTTACCCCAGCAAGACATGGGTATCATTAGAAATATTGGACTTGTAGAAAATCTGCCTTTTCTCTATCCAGGGTAATATTAGTAATATATCTCATCTGGTTCATAAGGACGGGCCAACATGGGCCTGTGTGATTTCAAATGCCAGGACTGAATTTTAGCCCCACTCCGTACCTGCCGTCACCTATTGTGAAAGGTAGATCCTGTGTTATGGACTGTACATAAAGATATTACCTATCAATTATCTGCAATGATAGTGAAATTACTGAAAGATGATCTATATAGAACAAGACATATGAGTCTAATATTCAGTGTGAAAATTAATATTGATCAGGAGTCAGCAGCCTTTTTTGTGTGATATGCCAATTTAGAAATCAATCAATTTTAAAGTATTGAAGATACTGAAATATTGAACATTTCCCACACACATGCACATTACTCATACATATACACATGAAACACGCATATACAGATTATTCACCCAGAAGTGAACAGAGCATTAAGGTGGGTTTACTCTACTCGACTTGCAGCGTTAAGCAGCCACCGATTAGCTATTTGTTTGCTGATGAATGGTTGTTTAATAGCCTGTATAGACACGCCGACCGAACAATCGGTAATAGATCGCAGTGTGCATAGCCTGTCATTGCTCTGGGTAGCACATGTCCTGCTTACAAAAGACACATGCTGCCAAGAACTATGATTCTTGAGCCTGCTAAAAAAATAATTTCACTTGACGAACAGGCAATCAGGTGATTGGCAACCTATTTATACTGCCATATTATCGGGAATCAAGCATTCCTAGGAATGTAACTGGATATGTCAAAATGGATATGAAAATGTCAGAGCCACAACTAAACTAATACAACGACAAACATGAAATCATCACAAAATTCTGCTTATCTATCTATTCATCTATCTCTCTATCTATTATCCATCTATCTATTGATCTATTGATCATCTATCTATCTATCTATTATCTAATTTATCTATCTATCTATCTATCTATCTACAAAAAATAAAAAGAAAAACAGCATTAACACGTAGTATTTGGGTGACAAGTACCCCAGGAATCCACCAAGCATTCAATATACTTCAAGAGATAGGAGGCAGCACACCATTCAATGTGAAAAAAAATCCTAAAATAGATCGATGATTGCACCAAGTTATGCATTAATCTGTACTCGCGCTGGTACAGATGAATGCATAACTTGGTGCAATCATTGATCTATTTTAGCTATTTTCTCTGTTACAATCTCTGGTGGTGATTGTTGTACCCGCAGCAGGAGGATTGCCCTGTGCTACACAGCACCATTTACAGTTTTTCGTTTTGAAAAAAAATCCTGTTTAATGGCCCATCATGATGAAGTTTCGGTTATAAAGTGAGAACCTTTCAAGCTTGAGAAAGGTTCTCACTTTAGAACCGAAACGTCGCCATGATGGGCCATTAAACAGGATTTTTTTTTACTTTGAATGGTGTGCTGCCACCTATCTCTTTAAGTCAGTAGCATAGCTACCGGGGGGGCAGAGGGTGCTGGCGCCCCGAGCCCGGTGCTCTGAGGTGGCCCACCCGGAGCTATGCTACTGTAATTGTATACTGGATACAGTTACATCATGCGGCAGAGCAGGGAGAATTAATCTCCCTGCTCTGCCGCCCGAACGCTATGGGGCCCCTGAGCAGGTGGGGGGACGGTGCCAGCAGTGGGGCCCCCCACCATCATCGGAAGATTAGCTGTGCATTTAATTTAGCCGATACAGCTGATCGCATTGATGGGAGAAGGAACGCTGCGCTCCTTCTTCCATCATCCCCCTGTCAGTGTCGGCGTCTGACATCGCCGACACTGACAGTGGGAGCGTTGACGTCACTGCCCGGTGCCCGCTGTCAGGAGATCAGCGGGAGCAGCGCAGGAACCAGGAAGAAGAGAGGTGAGTATTTTTTTTTTTTTTTAATGGGTGCTGCCTAATACTACAGGGTCTGCCTATGGGGGCTGCCTTATTACAGGGTCTGACTGTGGGGGCTGCCTTATTACAGGGTCTGACTATGGGGGGCTGCCTTATTACAGGGTCTGACTATGGGGGCTGCCTTATTACAGGGTCTGACTATGGGGGTGCTGCCTTATTACAGGGTCTGACTATGGGGGCTGCCTTATTACAGATTCTGACTATGGGGGTGCTGCCTTATTACAGGGTCTGCTGACTTATTACAGGGTCTGACTATGGGGGTGCTGCCTTATACTACAGAGTCTGCCTATGGAGGTACTGCCTTATTACAGGGTCTGCCTATATGGGGTGCTGCCTTTTTACAGGGTCTGCCTATGGGGGCTGCTGTATGCTATAGAGTTTGCCTATGGGGAGTGCATTATACTATATTGTGGACTATTTGCTACTGTATATGGAGGCCATCTAGGGGGCCATCATACAGTATGGAGATTACAGTGTGGGGGTCATTATACATTGTTGGAGACATCAAACAGTTTGGGGGCTACTAGGAGTCAGTATACTGCGTGGGTGCATTATACTGTGTATAAGAGAGCATCATGCTGTGTATAGGGGAGCTGTACAGGGGGGAGACTCGGGACTTTATTAAATGTAAAGTGGGCACTTATTGTTATAGGGGATCTCAGGTTACTGTGGCTATCAAAGGGGCACACATGGCATTATTACTTTCTAGGGGCAAAATATGGGCTCTGTTTTCTAGGGCACTTGCACCCGGTATTACTATATTGTAGAGTGTTGCTTTAGAATTTAGAGGGCACAGAGAACCACACAGCAGGTGCAGTAATAGGGACACATACGGCATCAGCGGCTCAGTATTGGGGTATCAGGTGCAGTAATAGGGACACATACGGCAGCAGTGGCTCAGTATTAGGGTATCAGGGGCAGTAATAGGGACACATACGGCAGCAGCAGCTCAGTATTGGGGTATCAGGGGCAGTAATAGGGACATACGGCAGCACCGGCTCAGTATTGGGGTATCAGGTGCAGTAATAGGGACATATGGCAGCTGCGGGTCAGTATTGGGGTATCAGGTGCAGTAATAGGAACACATACGGCTGCAGCGGCTCAGTATTGGGGTATCAGATGTAGTAATAGGGACACATACGGCAGCAGCGGCTCAGTATTGGGGTATCAGGTGCAGTTAAAGGGACATACGGCAGCAGCAGCTCAGTATTGGGGTATCAGGTGCAGTAATAGGGACACATACGGCAGCAGTGGTTTAGTATTGGGGTTTCAGGTGCAGATAAAGGGACATATGGCAGCAGCAGCTCAGTATTGGGGTATCAGGTGCAGTAATAGGGACACATAGGGCAGCAGCGGCTCAGTATTGGGGTATCAGGTGCAGTAATAGGGACACATACGGCAGCAGTGGCTCAGTATTGGGGTTTCAGGTGCAGATAAAGGGACATATGGCAGCAGCAGCTCAGTATTGGGGTATCAGGTGCAGTAATAGGGACACATAGGGCAGCAGCGGCTCAGTATTGGGGTATCAGGTGCAGTTAAAGGGACATACGGCAGCAGCGGCTCAGTATTTGGGTATCAAGGGCAGTAATAGGGACACATACGGCAGCAGCAGCTCAGTATTGGGGTATCAGGTGCAGTAATAGGGACACATACGGCAGCAGCGGCTCAGTATTGGGGTATCAGGTGCAGTAATAGGGTCATATATGGCAGCAGCGGCTCAGTATTGGGGTATCAGGTGCAGTAATAGGGACATATGGCAGCAGCGGCTCAGTATTTGGGTATCAGGTGCAGTAATAGGGACACATACGGCAGCAGCGGCTCAGTATTGGGGTATCAGGGGCAGTAATAGGGACACATACGGCAGCAGCAGATTGGTATTGGGGTATCAGGGGCAGTAATAGGGTCACATACGGCAGCAGCGGCTCAGTAATGGGGTATCAGTAGGATGAGGAGTTTGTGCAGGTTGGGAATAGATGGTGATGGCTGGAATATGAGAAGTTAAATGTGTCTTTGTTGTAATCGCTGCAGACGAGTTGTAGCTGGAAGAAGTTGTCATGTCGGTCTGGGCCAGATGGAAAAGACGGGAAAAATGAACGATTCCATCAGAAAGAACATCAGCGGTAAGACATTATCTGTAACTGTGTAGTGATCTTTTATATGTTCTGTAGGACTGGTATCTACCACTGACCATATGGCGGTAATATCCATATTGGTCTTTATATAGAGATTATCTTCACTTCAGTAATAGCGCGGCCATCTGCTGAGGTTCTCCTCCACTATTAGGATGCATCACTGAGTTGTAATCAAGGTTACCTGGTTAGGGGCCCACTCAGAAGTTTTTCTCCGCTGAACCAAAACCCTAGCTACGCCTCTGCTTTAAGTGTACGTTCACATTTGCGGTCTGCGCCGCAGCGTCGGGCGCCGCAGCGTCGCCGCATGCGTTATGCGCCCCTATATTTAACATGGGGGCGCATGGACATGCGTCGCACTTGCGTTTTGCGCCGCATGCGTCCCTGCGGCGCACGCGTCCGGGCACAGAGGACGCAGCAAGTTGCATTTTTGCTGCGTCCAAAATCAATAAAAAAAAGGACGCATGCGGCGCAAAATGCAGCGTTGTGCATGCGTTTTGCTGCGTTTTTGTTTGCGTTGTGCGTTGCGGCGCCGACGCTGCGGCGCACAACGCAAATGTGAACGTAGCCTTTCCCCTTAACGACCGCCGATACGCCTTTTAACGGCGGCCGCTAAGGGTACTTAAACCACAGCGCCGTTAATTAACGGCGCTGTGGAAAAAGTGAATAGCGCCCCCCAGAGTCGGATTTTCTCTGGGGTCTCGGTTGCCGAGGGTAGCCGAGACCCCAGAGAACATGATTCGGGGGGTTTTTACCGACCCCCGAGTTGCGATCGCCGGTAATTAACCGTTTACCGGCGGTCGCAACAAAAAAAAACAACGCGATTTGCCATTTAATTTCTCTGTCCTCCGATGTGATCGCACATCGGAGGACAGAGAAATAGTGTCCCCGATGGCCCCCAATAGCCCCCCAATACTCACCTATCTCCCCAGGTGCTCCTCGTGGCTCCCGATGGGCGCTGCCATCTTTTTTCCGGGAAAAAGTGCACCCACCGCCCGGCACCTGGAAGATCTTTGGGGTCTCGGCTGCCGGGGGTAGCCGAGACCCCAAAGAACATGATCGGGGTCGGTTTTTACCGACCCCTGTTTTGCGATCGCTGGTAATTAACTGTTTACCGGCGACCGCAAAAAAAAAAAAATAAATCTGTAATTCTTTGTCCTCTGATGTGATCGCACATCAGAGGACAGAGAAATAGGGGGATTCGGGGACCCTATCATACTCAACGGTGTCCCTGGGTCCTCCTGCGTCTCCTCTTGCCGGCCGGCTTCTTCCTCGGGAAAGAAAATGGCGGGCGCATACGCAGTGCGCCCGCCATCTGCTGCCATCTGCCGGCCGGCAGGAGAGACGAGTTGGGGCTAAAATTAGGGTTAGGGTTAGGGCTAGGGTTAGGGCTAGGGTTAGGGTTGGGGCTAAATTTAGGGTTAGGGTTGGGGCTAAATTTAGGGTTAGGGCTAGGGTTAGGGTTAGGCTACTTTCACACTAGCATTTTTTGGCTTCCGTCGCAATGCGTCGTTGGAGAAAAAACGCATCCTGCAAAAGTGCTTGCAGGATGCGTTTTTTCTCCATTGATTTGCATTAGCGACACATTGCGACGGATTGCCACACGTCACATCCGTTGTGCGACGGATGCGTCGTGCTTTGGCGGACCGTCAGCACAAAAAAACGCTACATGTAACTTTTTTTGTGCGACGTGTCCGCCATTTCCGACTGCGCATGCGTGGCCGGAACTCCGCCCCCGCCTCCCCGCACCTCACAATGGGGCAGCGGATGCGTTGAAAAAACAGCATCCGCTGCACCCGTTGTGCGGCGCTTACAACGCTAGCGTCGGTACGTCGGCCCGACACACTGCGATGGGCCGAGTACGCTAGTGTGAAAGCAGCCTTAGGCTTCTTTCACACTTGCGTCGGTACGGGGCGGTCGCAATGCGTTGGCCCGACGTACCAACGCACATTGTGAAAATTGTGCACAACGTGGGCAGCGGATGCAGTTTTTCAACGCATCCGCTGCCCAGTCTATGTCCTGGGGAGGAGGGGGCAGAGTTACGGCCACACATGCGTGGAAATGGCGGACGCGACGTACAAAAAAAGGTTACATTGAACTTTTTTTGTGACGACGGTCCGCCAAAACACAACGGATCCAGTGCACGATGGACGCAACGTGTGGCCATCCGTCGGTAATACAAGTCTATGGGCAAAAAAGGCATCCTGTGGGCACATTTGCAGGATCCGGTTTTTGTCCAAAACGTCGGATTGCGACGGATGCCACACGACGCAAGTGTGAAAGTAGCCTTAGGTTTAGGGTTGGGGCTAAAGTTAGGGCTAGGGTTAGGGTTAAATTTAGGTTTAGGGTTGGGGCTAAAGTTAGGGTTAGGGCTAGGGTTGGGGCTAAAATTAGGGTTAGGGTTGGGGCTAAAGTTAGGGTTAGGGTTGGGGCTAAAGTTAGGGTTAGAGTTGGGATTAGGGTTAGGGTTTGGATTAGGGTTGGTATTAGGGTTATGTTTGGGATTAGGGTTGGGATTAGGGTTACGTTTGGGATTAGGGTTGGGATTAGGGTTACATTTGGGATTAGGGTTGGGATTAGGGTTAGGGTTGGGATTAGGGTTAAGGTTAGGGTTGGGATTAGGATTAGGGGTGTATTGGGATTAGGGTTAGGTTTGAAGTTAGGGTTGAGATTAGGGTTAGGGGTGTGTTGGATTTAGGGTTTTGATTAGGGCTATGGTTAGGGTTGAGATTAGGGCTGTTTTGGGGTTAGGGTTGTGATTATCGTTAGGGTTGTGATTAGGATTATGGATCGTGTTGAGATTAGGGTTAGGGGTGTGTTGGAGTTAGGGTTGGAGTTAGAATTGGGGGGTTTCCACTGTTTAGGTACATCAGGGGGTCTCCAAACACGACAGCCAATTTTGCGCTAAAAAAGTCAAATGGTGCTCCCTCCCTTCTGAACTCTGTCGTGCGCCCAAACAGTGGTTTACCCCCACATATGAGGCATCAGCGTACTCGGGATAAATTGGACAACAACTTTTGGGGTCCAATTTCTCCTGTTACCCTTGTGAAAATAAAAACTTGGGGGCTAAAAATCTTTTTTGTGGGAAATTTTTTATTTTTTTTATTTTCACTACCCTGCATTATAAACTTCTGTGAAGCACTTGAGCATTCAAAGTTCTCACCACATATCTAGATAAGTTCCTTAGGGGGTCTAGTTTCCAAAATTTGGTCACTTGTGGGGGGTTTCTACTGTTTAGGTACATCAGGGGCTCTGCAAACGCAACATAACACCCACAGACAATTCTATAAAAGTCTGAATTCCAAAATGGCGCTCCTTCTCTTCCGAGCTCTGCCGTGTGCCCAAACAGTGGTTTACCCCCACATATTGGGTACCAGCATACTCAGGACAAATTGGACAACAACTTTTGGGGTCCAATTTCTCTTGTTACCCTTGGGAAAATAAAAATTTGGGGGCTAAAAAATCTTTTTTGTGGGAAAAATATATATTTTTTATTTTTACTACTCTGCATTATAAACTTCTGTGAAGCACTTGGGCATTCAAAGTTCTCACCACATATCTAGATAAGTTCCTTGGGGGGTCTATTTTCCAAAATGGGGTCACTTGTTGGCGGTTTCTACTGTTTAGGTACATTAGGGGTCTGCAAACGCAACATAACGCCCGCAGACAATTCTATCAAAGTCTGCATTCCAAAACGGCGCTCCTTCCCTTCCAAGCTCAGCCATGCGCCCAAACAGTGGTTTACCCCCACATATGGGGTACCAGCATACTGAGGACAAATTGGACAACAACTTTTGGTGTCCAATTTCTCTTGTTACCCTTGTGAAAATAAAAACTTGGGGGCTAAAATATCTTTTTTGTGGGAAAAAAAATATATTTTTTATTTTCACTACTCTCCATTATAAACTTCTGTGAAGCACTTGGGCATTCAAAGTTCTCACCACATATCTAGATAAGTTCCTTGGGGGGTCTATTTTCCAAAATGGTGTCACTTGTTGGCGGTTTCTACTGTTTAGGTACATTAGGGGTCTGCAAACGCAACATAACGCCCGCAGACAATTCTATCAAAGTCTGCATTCCAAAACGGCGCTCCTTCCCTTCCAAGCTCAGCCATGCGCCCAAACAGTGGTTTACCCCCACATATGGGGTACCAGCATACTCAGGACAAATTGGACAACAACTTTTGGAATCCAATTTCTCTTGTTACCCTTGTGAAAATAAAAACTTGGGGGCTAAAAAATCTTTTTTGTTAAAAAAAAAAAAAAAAAAAATTATTTTCACGACTCTGCATTATAAAGTTCTGTGATGCACTTGGGCATTCAAAGTTCTCACTACACATCTAGATAAGTTCCATGGGGGGTCTAGTTTCCAAAATGGGGTCACTTTTGGGGGGTTTCTACTGTTTAGGCACATCAGGGGCTCTCCAAACGCGACATGGCGTCCGATCTCAATTCCAGTCAATTTTGCATTGAAAAGTCAAATGGCGCTCCTTTGCTTCCGAGCTCAGCTATGTGCCCAAACAGTGGTTTACCCCCACATATGGGGTGTCGGCGTACTCAGGACAAATTGTACAACAACTTCTGGGGTCCATTTTCTCCTGTTACCCTTGGTAAAATAAAAATTTGGAGGCAAAAAATAATTTTTGTTGAAAAAATGCGATTTTTTTATTTTCACGGCTCTACGTTATAAACTTCTGTGAAGCACCTGGGGTTTAAAGTGCTCACCACACATCTAGATAAGTTCCTTAAGGGGTCTAGTTTCCAAAATGGTGTCATTTGTGGGGGGTTTCCACTGTTTAGGCACATCAGGGGCTCTCCAAACGCGACATGGCGTCCGATCTCAATTCCAGCCAATTCTACATTGAAAAAGTAAAACGACATTCCTTCTCTTCCAAGCTATGCGGTGCGCCCAAACAGTGGTTTACCCCCACATATGGGGTATCGACTTACTCAGGAGAAATTGCACAACAACTTTTGTGGTCTAATTTCTCCTGTTACCCTTGTGAAAATAAGAATTTGTGGGCGAAAAATCATTTTTGTGAAAACAAATGCGATTTTTTATTTTCACGGCTCTACGTTATAATCTTCTGTGAAGCACTTGGGGGTTCAAAGTGCTCACCACACATCTAGATAAGTTCCTTAAGGGGTCTAGTTTCCAAAATGGTGTCACTTGTGGGGGGTTTCCACTGTTTAGGCACATCAGGGGCTCTCCAAACGCGACATGGCGTCCGATCTCAATTCCAGCCAATTCTGCATTGAAACAGTCAAACGGCACTCCTTCTCTTCCAAGCTCTGCGGTGCGCCCAAACAGTGGTTTACCTCCACATATGGGGTATCGACGTACTCAGGAGAAATTGCACAACAAAATTTGTGGTTAAATTTCTGTTTTTACACTTGTGAAAATTTAAAAAAATGGTTCTGAAGTAAAATGTTTGCAAAAAAAAGTTAAATGTTCATTTTTTTCTTCCACATTGTTTCAGTTCCTGTGAAGTACGTAAAGGGTTAATAAACTTCTTGAATGTGGTTTTGAGCAGCTTGAGAGGTGCAGTTTTTAGAATGGTGTAACACTTGGTTATTTTCTATCATATAGACCCCTCAAAATGACTTCAAAGGTGATGTGGTCCCTAAAAAAAACATGGTGTTGTAAAAATGAGAAATTGCTGGTCAACTTTTAACCCTTATAACTCCCTAACAAAAAAAATTTTGTTTCCAAAATTGTGCTGATGTAAAGTAGACATGTGGGAAATGTTATTTATTAACTATTTTTCGTGACATATCTCTCTGATTTAAGGGCATAAAAATACAAAATTTAAAAATTGCAAAATTTTAAAAATTTTCGCCATATTTCCATTTTTTTCATAAATAATTGCAAGTAATATCGCAGAAATGTTACCAATAACTTGAAGTACAATATGTCACAAAAAAACAATCTCAGAATAAGCGGGATCCGATAAAGCGTTCCAGAGTTATAACCTCTTAAAGTGACAGTGGTCAGAATTGTAAAAATTGGCTCGGTCATTAAGTACCAAATTGGCTCTGTCACTAAGGGGTTAAGTATATCTATCTATTTACAAACTAAAGAATACAGAGCACTCTGTATGCTCTAGGATATATACAAACAATGAATATATGAAATTTAGACGGTCTTAAATTGAATATTCTTAAAATATGAAGGTGATTGGAGCACAAATTGGACAATTCATTTGAGACCACCAGCCACGACACTTTGATAGAATCCTAAAGCCCAGTAGAGGAATATTTGATAAATATAAGTAAGGTCCCATCAAAGAATTGTGTGCCTTGTCATGGCTGGTGGGCTCTCATGAATTGGCTAATTTATGTGCAAATTAAGTTAATATTTATAAGCATAGTTTATACAGCAGTAATGCAGTTCAAATTTCATATATTCACTGTTTGCATTATATCTTAGCACTTACAGGGTGCTGCTGTATTCTTTTCTATCTGTATGTCTATCTAACTATGTACCTATCTATCATCTATCCATCAATCCATCCATCATCTGTGTAGCCCATCAATAAAGAGAATTGTGAAGAGCAGATATTCTATGTATTTAATTATAAAATAGAAATTTTGTAAACCAGTGCTACTGTCCAGTGTATTCTCACTCCTCTTCTTATTCTGTGATCACATTTTACTCCTTTCCACTCCCTATATTAAAATATCAGAGATCTTCTGCTGCCTGCCACATAAATAATACAGATGCAAGGAAAGATTTTCTGGCCAGCACAATCCTATATCTTTAATCATGTTCTAGATAATTTGTCAGTGAATATGCACACTATGATTTACGTAGACTACACTGTGATTAGCTTTTGGTTAAGAACTGGAATGAATTTCAAAACCGAGATCTTTTAAAATTTATTGGCTTATTATTTTGTGCCATCCCCTCTCAGCTGACTTTACATTTAATGAAAGTTATTGATTTGCTACTTGCTTTTTTGGTTTATATCCATAGAAGCAGAATACATGTTCTATACTAAGCAACTTTACAATTCATCAGAGGAACTTATCACGGCTTCAACAGTGTTATTGGATTAGTCATAATACCACACATAGTAAGCATAACGCCCAAACCCATAACCCCATCAGGGGAGTGGGCAACACTCCATATATCTATTAAATCACATCGAGACCACAGATATATATTGCCTTGATCCAAGAAGTGCCATACAGATAATTTAAAATACTTTTATTTTTATAGATAATTTAAAAATACAAACCAAACTAATACATATATATACAGAGATGCCTCATAAAACAATGCCTCAGAACAATCTTAACATTAGACTCACATATGTTTGTGGTAGAATGGTAGATTTCCTGGACTTGCGGATATGTGCCTTGCCCAATGGGGATATTACCACCAATATGTTTCGAAAAACGACGGCGACTAACTCGGTTTTGCACGCACAATCGGCCCACTTGCAGTCCACTATACAGGGAATCCCCATAGGCCAGTTCTTGCGGGTAAAACGTATATGCTCGGACACGAAAGATTTTGAAAACCAATCCAGAGAACTTACCGAAAGGTTTAAAGAACGGGGCTATAGCAACAGAATGATACGCAAAGGATACACTAGAGCTAGAGATACGCCTAGGAATGCGCTACTTTATAACAACCTGATAAAAACCAAGAAGAAAACTGATAACCAGATTCGGTATATTACAGGACATCACAATAAATGGTTTAAATTTAAACAGATAATTCAGAAGCATTGGTCAGTATTATATACAGATCCCACCCTTAAAATGTTGTTACCACCTACTCCATCCATAGTGGCTAAAAGATCCAGGAATCTTGGAGATATCTTGGTACACAGCCACTATGAGGTTAAAAGAAATTCAACTAAGGGTTGGGATGCCAAAAATGCAGGCTTCTATCCATGCGGTCGTTGCAAGGCCTGTGCGAATTGCGTCAGGGCTAAGACTTTCTCTAACCACGATGGCTCTAAGAGCTATGATATTAGAAAACTAATTACCTGTTCAACAACAGGGGTAATTTACCAATCTGTATGCCCATGTGGTAAGGCCTATATAGGCCTAACTACTAGGGAATTGAGAATTCGTGTCCGGGAACATCATCGGGATATCGTTAAAGCTAAAACAACAGAAGACATTACAACTCTGAAAACTATCCCCCGACACTATAAAAAATTCCATGACTGTAATCCACACCTCATGAAAGTTAAAGGTATTGACGCAGTAACTTTAGGACCAAGAGGGGGCGACCTGGGCAAGGTTCTTGCTCAGGTTGAAAGTAGATGGATTTACAGATTAGGTACCCTGGCCCCGCAAGGCTTAAATGAAAATTTTGGCTTTAGTGCCTTCTTATAAATCAGAGGCAGAGGCTGGCCCGGTGGTATACACAATTCTTGATCAGAATATACATTTCTTAGTTGCTTGTTTCATTAGGTTTTTAGTCTTTGACGGTGGGTTTTCCCATAGTTTGGTTTTAGTTCTTTAGATTTGATTGTAATCATGTTTTGTTTATTTAGATTCCATTCTTGGTCAAGTGTGTGGACGGCATTTATTCCGGGCTATATATCCAGCGAAAATATGAAAAATTCTTATCGGTGTGGCTGCATATGTGGACAACATCTACCACGGATTATGTACCTCAAGTTACCATCCAGCTAAAATATGAGATACGCCGAGTCCATCGTGGACATGCATGCGGACGGCATGTACTCCGGGTCATGTATTTCAAACTATTATCCAGTAGAAACATGAAAAATCCCTAGCAATGTGACCGTATGTGTGGACAGCATCTATCACGGATTATGTACTTCAAATTACCATCCAGCTGATAGATGAGAAGTGTCGGCTAATTATAACATCTGATTGGACGGATTTCTCTATGAGTGGAGACGGTGTATTATACTTCCAGAACAATCCTGACTATGTGCCTCGTGTATTAAATATGTGGACTTATATATAAGTAGAGAAGGTGTTTATATGGACACTCGGACTATAAAACGAGGATGCTAGAAGTGGAAGTTATCTGGACAAGAGTCTTTATCTTGAGTTGAGATATGAATATTGAGGACACACCTAAAGGGCTTTTCCTATAGTGGGGGGTAAGTGGTGGATGTATTTCAGCAACTAGTCTTTGCTGAGACACTATTTCTAGCCTTTTAGATATCCACTGAGACTGAGCCATCTTTTAAAAATTTAAGTATGTTCTAAAAATATATTTCAAGTTTGAGATCACCAACAACAATTCGGACATAGATTTATCAAAATAGTCTAATGTGTCGGACCGAAATCGATTATAGATTTGGGCGCAGTTGTAGCCATGTTATATGATAATATTCTTTTGTCTACTACACCTATCATATTATATGTAATAAATATACGGTTTTTATTTATCAGTCCACTGGTGTGTTTCACTTTTTAGTATTAATGCACTATGCACTATATTTAAGTAGCATTTTTACCGACATGTCAGGTGGGATCTGTTGGTGGATGTCTATGGTTGACTTTGCCCCCTACTGCAGGAGAGGTATTTGTTGTCCTTGATCCCACCTCAGTCCCAACCTGCCATATACGAAGTCTATAGTATTCTAACTCACTTATACGATAGCCGAATACACATGCTGGCACTCGGCTTTTTTACTCTATCAATCACCTCTTGTCACTTTTTCTTCTTTTGGCACTTCACTATTTGGTTTAACAAGCACAGCAATTATTATTATTTTCTTTTAATATAACTATCGATTTATTTAGTCACTCCGGGTTCATCCGGTAATCTTAAGACCAATATATCTTTACGGTCGCCTCACTTCCTGTTTATGGGTGTATATATAAATGACGTAAGAGAGGTTTTTACCTCAGTCTGTTTCTGGCACTTTGTATATTCTGATAAGTGTAGTTCGGTTTCCACCTATGATATCATCTTTTGGTAGGGGGGCGTCATTTAAATGACGCATAAATGGCTCCGCCCCCTTTTTTCGGCCGATTCAATAGACTTAGTTAAAAATCTTACTGTCCACCAATATATAACTTGTAAATTTTATGTTGATATATCGGATGATTATCATGTTATGGGGTAGAGGATAGTCATAATTTATGGCAGCGCACAAAAGTTAGAAGGAGTGGGTGGACATCAGATGACGTCTACATATAAGTCCCCGCCCCAATAGCCAGGATTGGATGTTGACCACATAAGACCTCTGTGACTCATCGCCTTAGACACACCCCCAGGAAGAAGCTCAAACGCGAAACGCGCGTCGGGGTTCGCCGATACAGCACGCCATTTGGCTGGGCACGTGTAACGGGAAGCACGGAACAGGTAATATGTGCAGGGGATGGGGCGCACCGCTCACCATGTCCAGGTAGATGGTATGGGGAGGAGACATTTGAGATGCGGTGTACATGATAGCCTAACCCTCAGTGTGCCGATGTATATTAGAGTCCGGTAATAGTCCGGAATTAGCACAATTCAATTGGGCATGTGTGCAATAATTATGCAGTGGTAACATTTAAGAGACTATATATAACTTGATTTTTCGGCAGTTTTTCTTATTCCCAGTGTGCTTCCTGTTGTGGGATGTAAAATAATATCCTGCTCTTGCTGACCGCTATAGGTTGTTTTATGAGGCATCTCTGTATATATATGTATTAGTTTGGTTTGTATTTTTAAATTATCTATAAAAATAAAAGTATTTTAAATTATCTGTATGGCACTTCTTGGATCACGGCAATATATATCTGTGGTCTTGATGTGATTTAATAATACCACACATAGTCCTTAGTTTTAAAATCAATAGTGCAAAATTTTATTAAAAAAAATTCACAATGAAATCATGCAAGGTAAAACCAATATCCTGAGCTCTTCATGTCTAAAGCCCTGATAATACATACAGTGGCAGACACAGAAAGGAAAGGGCCCCTGTACAAGACCAGTATATGGGCCCTTTGCAGTCCAATAGTTCTGTCTGTGACAGAAGCTGCTTGCTCCTTTGGAGGTGGTAATGGACCCCCTTATACCTTGCGCCACAGATGATATGTCCTCCCTTGTCCACATGTTAACATTGTTCTTTGTGGGGTCCAAATGATTGTACTGACATTTCAAACATTTTCTTTATTTGACATTTGTTTTCCTGTTTCTGTGTGTAATATATCTCCTTGTGGAATACACCAGAAGGCATAGAGAATCCTAGAAGTCAGGCCATGCTCCTTGAAAAAAAAAGGAGTGCCTCCTCCATGAAAATTGTCTCCAGTGCCACCTATTAAAAATAACCACCATTAAGTCATAGTCCGCCTCTTAAACAGGTCTTGCAATATGACCAAGGATTTTGGACAAACCAGTCTCCTCCAAAAGAATAATAATAATCTTTATTTAAAGCAGTTCAGTTTTGGAAAGGTTGAGTTTCAGGCAGAGAGCGGACATTATGTTGGCAACTGCAGACAGACAGTCACTGGTGTTCTGTAGTACAACGGAAGTAAGGTCAGGAGATGAAGTGTATACTTGTGTATCATCAACATAAAGATGGCACTGAAAGCCAAATTTGCTGATGGTCTCTCCAATTGGGGCCGTGTAGAGAGAGAAAGGAAGAGAAGAGAGCCAAGGACTGAACCCTGATGGACACAAATAGTGAGAGGAAGAGAAGAAGTGGAGCCAGAGAACGATACACTGAAGAAGCGATCAGAAAGATAGGAGGAGAACCAGCAGAGAGCAGTGTCCTTTAAGCCTATTGATTGGAGCATAGAAAGTAGGAGAGGGTGGTCAACAGTGTTGAAAGCTACAGAGAGGTCAAGAAAAATAAGCGGAGAGTGGTCACCGTTACGTTTTGCTGTCAAGATGAAATAGACATCACCTGCAGACTGCTGTTTCAGGGTTTACGCCTTTCCACAGTGCATGCACTGGATGCCTGAGTGAGAGGTCTCTGACTTTGGTTTATGAAGAGACTGTTTATCATTTTGGTGTTATTGGCAGTGCAGAGGTAGCAGTCCCTAAGGAACCTCTGCCACATAAAAAGCCACCAGCATTACAATGGCACATGGCATTGGATAATAGTGTAGTGCATAGGGCATAGTGTAACTGTGATTGTGTGGGACACATGTCAAAAGGACAGACATTCACAGTATACTCCATAAAAGATGCACTCATAGGTGCAATTGCATACACTCAACAGATCCCCAAAGACAGCTAGATATTTACAGAAATTTCACACTGATTCATTGATTTAATTTAGGAGCTATATATTCCCAACAAATATTATTCATTTAGTTATTTAGTATACCTAATCATATTACAGGGCAGCAGAATATTTATTTCAGAAGTCTTTATAGTAGTAAAATACATCTATTTGTGTAATAAATAGTAGGTAAAATTCATTCCTCTTTCTTACTCCCTTTGTTCTCCCAAAATAAAAAATAGCTAAAGTCTACAAATATAGTCCTTCTTAAATGGCCGTGAGTTATGGCTTTGCGCTTTGCCCACATGAGCTATAGTCCAAAAGTAAAAACTCATTTTACACTAAAGAGGATCTGTCACCAGATTTCACAATACCAGCTGCATACATTATGAAATAGATTTCTTAGATATGACCGGCTCATTGCCGATCCCGCTGTCAGTCAGTGTCGGGGCGCGGTTATAGCCATTACTCTTTATACACAAAGAGGTGACTGAAACCTTGCTGGTGCCGCCCCTATGACTGAAAGAGCGAGCCTGCCGGTAGGAATAAAGTTCATTTCCTCCCAGTAGCTCGGCATCCAGTGTGGCGGCCGCACGGTGTCAGAAAACTATTAACCTGCAGATTAACCCCATATCTGCAGGTTAATAGCGTTATTTTTCATGATAAATTCCCTTTACGCAGTGAAAAAGCTTTATGTTCAAAGCAAAAAAAATGTACTTATAATCGCTACTACAGAAAAGAATCCATAGATATATAGTTACGGTGTTTTTTTTATCAACATAAAGGAATGGGCTGGTTACTTTTTGGATGAGATTGGAAATTTCAGTTCTACATGTTGTACATAGGTAATTACGCAGTATTGAGCAATAATAATTCTATACGTTTATACAAAGTCTTTGTCCTATAGGAACCAATAATGGATCTCCATACATTCTGAATTATAGACTTATTGGAATCTTCCACATTTTTCCATTAGGACAATTAAAGCCTTGCAGTAAGGCAGATGCTGTTTCATTTCTTTCCTGCCTTCGGACACATATATAGCCATTTGCTGTTTATTTCCCATGGTAAAGGGTTTACCAGCTTTAATTTGAAAACCGGAGAATCCGAGAGGCTTTGCGGGTCTGTAAATAAGGTTGTGCATCTCAGTGTTCTACAAACGCTTAAGTGGTCTACATCTGTTTTCTCCCAGTTGCATTTTTCAAACATGAATTTCCATTTTAAAAAGACTCATAAAATTGCTACTGTTTCTCCATGGATCTATTAGCAATAAAAGAGCCTACCGAGGGTTTCGCAGTCATGGAAAATGTTCGGTGATAATAGGCTGTCCTGCTGTTACATGGCTTATGCAAACTTTACATTCATCACGTCAGAACCATCTTCCCGCAGGGTGTGAAGAAAGTGAATATATAGAGGGAAAATACTCCAAAAAGAAGGATTTAGTCTGATAGATCTGGGCACTATGTACACATCATTAATCAGGTCAGGTAACTTGTTGAGGGGGCACTGTTAAGAATAAGGCACCAAAGTTCTTTTTGCTTAGAGCTTGGATTTCTAATGATACGGACATTTAAAAAAGTTATCAAAGTCAACTAGAGTATTCACAATGTTATTTAAATGGAACAGCAGGGTTTATTCTTCTGAAATACAATGAAGGGAATGTATTGCTGAGCGCACTAATGAGCATATTATGTATATATTAAATATGGTTAGAACTGATGAATTTGCAAATGCCACTTAGATGAGATTTCTCCAATATTCCTGCAGTTATAGACCCAGAAGCACATACATTAGGAATCACAGTTTGCATTAGAAATCTAAATGTTAGAATAATACGTTTTAGTATTAATGCAGTTGACCAAAGGGGAAACATTCTATGTGGCACTTAAAAAGCATATTGGGAGTCATTTATGACCTTCTGGTAATCAAACTTGACTGTCAATGACTCTGAAAATTCAGCAGGGTGGTTTTCGAAGAATGTACCATCTATCTCACTATTATGGAAAGCTGAAATATATAATGAGCTCTACTTAAAGACCCAAAAGGTTACTGGTGTGTGAGCCCATGGGCAGATTTATTTATGGCAGAATACTAAATGACTGCCCCATTCAATTTATATAGCTTGCAGAAATCCATGCACAAGCTGCAGATACAACCCTGTTTAGATCTGCGGAATGGATTTTTAGTTACAAACCTTTTTTAGCAACAAATCTTCCTTGTGCGAATATAACCTAAAAGTATGGATTTACACATCTCTAAAGGGTTAACCTTTACTAATATATCTAGTATATCCTTTCATAGTTATTCATCCCCAAATCATTGCACATTTTTATTAATAATACAGGGATCGTTTTAAGCATCAATATTTTCATTGTTGATCAATATAACTTTGTATTTTGAAAATTGAGGCTTATTACATAACATGGTATTATTACTGTCTATATAGCTGTTTTTCATCAAATTATCAGTTAAAAAAAAGGTTAGCCCAAGGTTGAGGACAATCATCACTATTATTGCTATTTATTTTAAATTGTCCTTAATTCCTGGGTGCTGAAACTATAAAAATGGTGTAAACATCTTTTACAGAACATAACAAAAAAGCTAGAAAGCAAGTACAATAAACACAACCAAACAAGTGATAGACTGGTATATTCAGAGAGAGGACCATGCTCACAGTCTGCAAGAGAAGAGAGAAGGAGAGATTAAGTGAAGGTGGAAGTAGATCATGTGGCAATGTATTGGCAGCAGGTTCTGCGGAGGTTGTGGACTTTTCAAGTTGCTTTTGATGGTTCTTAAGTTTGGGACAAATCTGTCCTGTAGCGAGTTCTTGTGTACAGGGGATAGATCCACAAGATATATCCTGGAGACACTTGTGTGAGGATCAGACAAGAACAGAGTAAAGAATGAAATCTTGTGAGGACTAGTGGTTATGTAAGAGCAGGTAGTGGGAGATTAGGTCGAAGATGCATGGGCGTGACATGTTGTGGACAGTCATGCACAGTATTGTTACTATTTTACACCAAATTCTATGGGCAATGGATATCCAGTGCAGGCATTGGATGATGCGAGTGACAGAAGAGCAATAAGGGAAGATGTGTATTACAGACGAGACAAGTTGAATGTGAATTGGAGGGGCACAAGAGTGTTAAGATGAGAGGCCATAAAGCAGGATGTTGTAGTAGTCTAGGCGGGAAAGGGGACAGTCTAACCGGTTGTGGTAGCAAGGTCCAGAGTATAGAGAATAGATACACAGGAGATATCCTAGAGGCTATTGAGGACCAGACAAGAGTAGAGCAAAGAAGGGGATATTGTGAGGACTGGAGGTTATGTGTGATGAAGTAGTGGGAGATTAGGTCAGAGATATATAGAGAAGATGGGTTGTGAACAGTCTTAAAATGTATTTCTAGTATTTTAAAGGGAACCTGTCACCCCCAAAATCGATGGTGAGGTAAGATCACCGATGTTACCTGAAAGAGGAGAAAAAGAGGTTAGATTATACTCACCCAGGGGCGGTCCCGCTGCGGTCCGGTCCGATGGGTGTCTCAGGTCCACTCCGGTGCCTCCTATCTTCATTCCATGACGTCCTCTTCTGGTCTTCACGCCGCAGCTCTGGCGCAGGAGTACTTTGTATGTCCTGTTGAGGGCAGAGCAAAGTACTGCAGTGCGCAGGCGCCGGGCCTCTCTGACCTTTCCAGCGCCTGCGCACTGCAGTACTTTACTATGCCCTCAACAGGGCAGACAAAGTACACCTGCGGCGGAGCCACGGCGTGAAGACCAGAAGAGGACATCATGGAATGAAGATGGGAGGCGCTGTACCAGACCTGAGATGCCCATCAGAGCGGGACCACCCCTGGGTGAGTATAATCTAATGTCTTTTTCTCCTCTTTCAGGATACTTCAGGGGCTTATCTTCAGCATTACAGAATGCTGTAGATAAGCCCCTGATGACGGTGAGCTTACCTCACCATCGATTTTGGGGGTGACAGGTTCCCTTTAAGCTGAATTTTCTGGGCAGTGGGTAGCTAGTGAAAGACTAAAGAGGGACTAACAGAACAACTGTATGGGGAACATGGGAATTAACCAAGGAACCGAGTTAAATGTGGATTAGAGGGGCGCAAAGGTATGAAATGGGAGGCTACAAAGCAGGATGTTGCAGTAGTCTAGGAGGGAGATGATGAGAGCATGGACTTGCACGTTTTGGTGAGAATACAGAACCAAAATACACAAAGTTTGCTTGTAGTCTATAACGATAGATTTGCATACATGCTTTAGAATCTACAACAGATTCTTTGCAAAGTTGCTTCATTTTTAATTTAGGTACATTGGAGAAATTCATTTGTTGTAAATGTGTTCTTAGTGTTTAAGGCTTGCATATTAGTTTAGTTTTCCAATTTCCTCAATACATCATTTTTATGTGTATTTATTTTAATTTTAATTTTAAAATGTTTGTTTAGCTTCGCTGGTCAACTATTGATACATAAGACAATGCAGCATAATCCCAATATCCATAATCATAGCTTAATGAAATCACCAGAGACAGTTTTACAAACTGAATAAAGCTGATGACAAATCTTGCCTTTGAAGCCGTTGCTTTATTGACCACCATGTAATACAATGTTATAGTCCCTTGATCAATATTGTCATTTATCACTACTTCTAGTGATATCTTTTTCTGGAGAAGTCCAAATGGACAGTTCTCCTATTAACCATGTGATATGACACAAATAGGTCTGTTACACAACATTAATATGTCACTGCATTCTTCTCTCTGCTTCTAGTTTACATCTGTCCTGCAGCAACAGACAAATAGAGTAGTAGTAACTTAGCTATAGCTCGGCTTGAACATACTAGTGTATGTACTGTTCATATTTAGTCTTGTGTTCTGATCAAAAGTGCGGGTATTGTTTGCATACTGTATATACTACCGTGAAAAAGTTTTACAGTGGAAATATTGCTGCGGAGTAAGAATGCTTTCAAAATTGGAAATGTTAATACCTTACTTTATCAATTAACAAAATCCAAAGTGAATGAAAAGAGAAATCTAAATCTAATCAATATTTAGTGTGATCAACCTCTGATTTCAAAGTATCATCAAAGCAGCAATTCCTCTAAGTTCTTGGAGAACTAACCACAGATCTTCTGTGGATGTAGGCTTGCACAAATCCAATCTTTATGTAATCCCAGACAGACTCTTAGATGCTGATATCAGGGCTCTGTGGGGCCATATCATCACTGTCAAGACTACCTGTCTTCTTTATGCTGAAGATCGTTCCTAGTGACATTGGCTACATGATTGGGGTCATTGTTTAAAACTATTGTACGCTAATTTATATGTTTTGCCTATGGATATAGAAATAACACTGTTTGACAAATATGATGGTTCCTATCACAGTACGTCACAAATATAATATATGGTTTGTTGTTCTTGATAACCTCTCATACAACAATCATTGACAATTCTGCAACATTCTGCAAAAGTAAGGGAAATTTGTAGAGGGACACTTGCTAAACCTATTGCTGGGGTACTGCGGTTGTCATTTAAGCTCTCAGAGACATTGGATTAAAGGTTTAGGCACGAACACCTGACCATCAAATGTATTTCTCCCTCATGATTTGCGGGAAATAAAGAATGGGCAGGTTTAATTAACATCCCTTTTTTGTTTCCCAACAGATAATGGCAGAGATGTCAAGTAGTGGCTTTGTGACCTCTTCCCATTGAAACACAATAGCGGAGCCAAGAGCCAACAGCTATCCAAGGTGTATACAACGTTTAATATGTGGACATTGTGGCTCATATTACTAGGTGGGCATTATAACTGATACTACTATAGGGACACTTTGGCTGATATTACTATACGGGCACAGTGTCTGATACTTATATGTGGACATTGTGGCTGAGATTATTATGGATGTACAGCAGACGACACTATCTATTATAGCAGTGCTGTGGTTTACATCATTATTTGGACTAATACTATTAGTGGGACACTGGCTAAAAATATTATGGGATACTGTGGCTGGCATTATGATAGGAGTATTGTGACTGACACTGTGGCACTTTTACAGAGAAAAAGAACAAAAAATCCGCTGCTCAATGAAGAATGGCAGATAATACTACTCGGTCATTACTCTATTATAAGCATAATTCTATTACAGGGAAATGGTTTGTCAAAGTAAGATGAATAACTTTACTGCATTTTTACTAAGAATTATCATATTGAGCCAGTGGAACCAGTGGAGACTTCTCATATATGACTACAGGGGCCTCACTCTTTGGAGACCAGTAGGTTGATGGTTAAACAACTGTTGAAAGAAGAATCGAATGGTGAGCAATCAATACAGCAACAGGGCCAAACACAGTCCACATTGGCATTACAGTCTTTTAAACTGGCCATTTTCAATGACACAGGGCGATGGATAATCAATCATTCTTGGAATGTTCAGGGAACATTATGGGAATGTTCTTTCACAGAGGGATCTCTTGTGGACTAGAAAATATTTGCCAAAAGTTTAAAGCATGACGTTTACAGATGGCAATCTATCATCAGCTAAAATGATTACTTGTGATTAACGTTAAATTTCAGACGATGAACAATCTTTTGGGTTGAAAGTACCCATTTTAATTAACTCTAGCTTTAGGTGTACATCATGGTCCTGGCATTGAATGTAATCAGGGGCAACATCTGCATGGTACGTGTATTTTCCTAATGTTTGCATAATGTTAAACCTACTTTTCCAATCAATTTCCTAAATGTATTGGCAATTTAGCTTCCCATGAGATTGGACCCAGAGTGTGAGATGGGGTGGATGTTAGATTGTGAGCCCCACTGGGACACAGACTGCAGAATATAGTAATAACCAAAAGTAAAAAAAAAATAAGGCTATGTGCACACGTTGCAGATTTTTCTGCGGATCCGCAGCGGTTTTGACGCTGCAGATCTGCAGCTGGTTTCCATGCGTTGTACAGTACCATGTAAACATATGGAATTGTATTGTGGAGGATGAGAAACGAAGTCATAGCAAAAGGAGAGGAAACCAGAAGGAGTTCTGCCCTGCAAAAGGCTGCCTCCTTTCTGAGGCACAGGACCCGGCAGCCAGAACACCGAGGGAGTCAACGTCTCCAAGCCAGGCTCCAAAGACCGGCAGGACAGCTAGTTCCATATTAGTTGCCCGACCTTATACCCAGGAGTCTCGATGGCAACTTGTGGGGGCCAGGGCGTGATAGAGTCCCTGTAAAAAGCTTCAGGCCACCGGTCATACGGGTTTGTCCTATCCATTCCATCTGGGGGACAGAGAGAAAGAGAAATAACATCTAGAACACCAACATCAGTTGTGAGGACCTTACCGACAAGCTCAGCAGGGAGGTACTACAACACCCAGGCGCTAGAGGAAGGCTACTAATTTCCACCTGGATAAGGGGACTCTCGATTTGCCTTCAGACCGGCCGGACTCTGCCTACCCTGTGGTCTGTACCCTGGACTGTGGATGCTGAAGCCTTCAGTAAAGGTAAAGAGACTGCAACCTTGTGTCCTCGTTATTCACTGCGCCTCACACCATTCCCCATCTACACTCTGGGAAGCCCTGGGGATACACTTCACCTGTGGGAAGGTATACCATCTAGCTGCCATCACATCACCCCAGCGGACCCCTAAGCATCGTCGGTCACCCTGACCGAATACCACAGGTGGCGTCACGAACATTATCCCTTTAAAGACCTTTCCCCCATTTAGCAACGGACTCCCCAGGGCCATGGACTGGGTCAGCCACCGTGACATCCCCGCCAAGAACCGAAGAACCCGGTACTGAGTACCCCATAGCCCTACTGGGGGCGCTCCAATCTTATGTTTTCAGATTGACTGTCCTATGCCTGTCCCTGAAGACAAAAATTGTAAAGTGTGTACTGTGACAAGTCATTTCATTGCATTTTTATGGAGTGATGAAAAATTGCAAAGAATGTTGCTGATTAAGTACTATATTGGTAATGCCTAGGATAACCTGGTACACTCAGCTCAGGGGTAGGGACAATAAAGAACATAGTTTAGTGTTTAGTTAGTGATAGATAGGAACATTAGGGCAGAGAAGCAGGGGTGGGCCTATTAGTGTGTAAGATGTAGAAATAGGTTAGGATACAGTTAAAATGTTTGGGACCAGCACAGCATAGGAGGGGCAAGGTCCAACAAAAAGCGAATGCATTTCCTGGTTTAGTCAGACGGTTATAGTGTGAGGTTCGTGTGAAGTTCAAGCTCAAGTAGTAGTGGGCTGGAGGCACGTGGAGCACATACTGTAGATGGTGGAGCACATAGCGTTCTGACAGTATGACAGGTGACTGTTGGCTGAATGATCAGCTGAACCATTGTTTGGCCGACAGCTATCTAATGTGCATGGTTGGCTAACATGAAGAAATGTTTTTCCTATTTTCTTTAGAGACAACCACTAGAAGAACAGTCTCAGAGAACACTATTACCTGATCAAGGGAGAAGGTGAACGAATCCAGTTGAATAATTTATGAAAGTTCCAGCTGGTTTATTGGTAGGTCAAACAAAAACATTCTGAAGAAATCTGCTCTGTACAATATGATAAATAATGCAAGGGACGAACCTGGCTATACAGAAGAGAAAAGTATCAGGAGAATTAGTTAAATAAATAAATAAATATATATACCGTATATATATTATGTCCTCTTCGTTATTCCCTGGCATCAAATGTGGAATTTTAACATGTCCATTCTTTGTGGGAGAGGGTTCTGATATCTTTTTCCTTCCTCTTCTTGAAATTGACTTGTGTGAAGTCAGAAGAAAGAACTCCTCGTTTAGTTGACTTCATACGTATGGCCAGATGGGTATTTTGGGCTCACTGACACTAATTTTATGAATGCTAATGACCTAATGATCTCTAGACCTCACAGGTATTCCAGCGACACTCTACAGTACTATAATCTCCCCTATGTATCTATTTATAATCTACTTTAGAACGTCACCTATATCTCTTTAAAAACAAAAAAGCTTTTTGATTTCTTCTGGGAAGGTCAAACTGCATTAAACATGTAAATTTCATGCACAAGCTGCAGGCTGATGAGATTTGTTCTTGAAGATAATCGTCAGAAAAGAAATTTTTCATAGTGTCAACGTGAAATAAATTAAAATGTTCATCTTCATACGGCTGGCTCCATTGCATTAAAATAAATGTTGCAAGCTCATTTCATTAGTATAGTTAGGATTGTCTGTTCTCCGCTTCACTGACTTTCCAAATCACAAGTAAATTTGTCAAACTCAGACCATTGTTTTGCCTTCATTCTTCATTACAGCTAAGACAACCGCATTTAAATAAATGTTTATGGTAGAGAAGGCAAAGATATGAGAAACGCGAGTATTCAGCTGATATCGACAAGTTGGAGCCAATATTTGCAGTTTTGATTTTTTTAATGTATTTTTATGTTGTTTATGCCGCATGATGTGGAATTAGGCTTTCTGCTCTTACAGATGATCTAGTGCTCTCTATAGTTCATGCTGACAGCTCTACACTCATTTTTGTTCTTTGTGTTCAAAGACAAATGATGACAAAAGATACAATCACTATAAATTATCCTAATCAAATCTTTTGCTTCTAGACCTGTTGAGATATTTAATCAATTAGTCAGTTTTGCTACTTCCATGAATTCCGATCTTCACTAACCAGTCATTTGCATGCTGTTCACCCTTCTGGTGGTAAAACTCAATATATGCATATTGTTTACATAAATAAGAAAAAGAGTCCTGCAGGATTATTATGTAGATGAATATAAAATGAGAGACCCAGACGGTTCTGTTCCGTTAAGATTAGGTTTAGATTGTCCCATAAATGAGATGCATGGGGAAAACATTTCCATTAATCAAATAATAACCACAATAGATAGGATTACATTTCTTCGTGAGAATAGAGCCGGAATATGTAAAGAGCAAATAATCCACAATACCAAATAGTCAGGCAGTGTGAAAAAGGTTACTATAGGAGGCTACGTATAATATACACACACTTTGGGATATACAGGTGCTTCTCACAAAATTAGAATATCATCAAAATGTTAATTTATTTCAGTTCTTCAATACAAAAAGTGATACTCATATTATATAGAGTCATTACAAACAGAGTGATCTATTTCAAGTGTTTATTTCTGTTAATGTTGATGATTACGGCTTACGACCATTGAAAACCCAAAAGTCATTATCTCAGTAAATTAGAATACTTTACAACACCAGCTTGAAAAATGATTTTAAAATCTGAAATGTTGGCCTACTGAAATGTATGTTCAGTAAATGCACTCAACACTTGGCCGGGGCTCCTTTTGCATCAATTACTGGATCAATGCGGCATGGTATAGAGACGATCTGCCTGTGGTACTGCTGAGGTGTTATGGAAACCCAGGTTGCTTTGATTGCAGCCTTTAGCTCATCTGCATTGTTGGGTCTGGTGTCTCATCTTCCTCTGGACAATACCCCATAAAGAATGGTAAGGCTGTGTGCACACGTTGCAGATTTGTCGCTTTTTTTTTGCTATAAAAACGCAAAAAAAATCCATACATTATGCATCCCATCATTTAGAATGCATTCCGCAATTTTTGTGCACATGATGCGCTTTTTTCCGCAAAAAAAAACGCATTGCGGTAAAAAACACAGCATGTTCATTAATTTTGCGGATTTTTTTGCGGATTTCCCACTATATTATCGCATTGGGAACCTCCGGAAAAATCTGCAAAAAAAACGCGCCAAAAACGCAGTAAAAAACGAGCAAAAAACGCATATGGATTTCTTGCAGAAAATGTCCGGTTTTGTTCAGGAAATTTCTGCAAGAAATCTTGAACGTTTGCATATAGCCTTAAGGTCAGGCGAGTTTGCTGTCCAATCAAGCACAGTGATACTGTTGCTTTTAAAACAGGTATTAATACTTTTGGCAGTGTGGACGGGTTCCAAGTCCTGCTGGAGAATGAAATTTCCACCTCCAAAAAGCTTGTCGGCAGACGGAAGCTTGAAGTGCTCTAAAATTTCCTGGTAGACTGCTGCGCTGACTTTGGCCTTGATAAAACACAGTGGACCTACACCAGCAGATGACATGGCTCCCCAAACCATCACTGACTGTGGAGACTTCACACTAGACCTTAAGCACCTTGGATTGTGGCCTCTCCACTCTTCCTCCAGACTCTGGGACCTTGATTTCCAAATGAAATGCAAAATTTGCTTTCCTTGTGGAGTATGTCAATGACTGCCTTCTGGACATCTGTCAAGTCAGCAGACTTCCCCATGATTGTGGAGCCTACTGAAACAGACTAAGGGACTTTTTTAAATGCTTAGGAAGCCTTTGCAGGGTTTTTTTTTGTTAATTTTTCTAATTTATTGAGATAATGACTTTGGGGTTTTCATTGGCTGTAAGCCATAATCATCAACAATAACAGAAATAAACACTTGAAATAGATCACTCTGTTTGTAATGACTCTATATAATATATGCAAATTGCCTCTTCTGAGAAAAAGAGGACTTAAACTCTACAGCGCCACCTATTGGAAGTAGCGATCCTACAAGTCACAATCAACCCTTTAACGAGTCGTAAAGGGTTGATTGTGACTTGTAGGATCGCTACTTCCAATAGGTGGCGCTGTAGAGTTTAAGTCCTCTTTTTCTCAGAAGAGGCAATTTGCATATTTAAATTCCCAGAGGAGCATTGTACGGCAAATAAGCCTCCTTACCTTGACAAGCCAGAGATGGTATGTCACTCTCCATAAGGAGAAACGATACCCCTTAGACTCTATATAATATATGATTCTCACTTTTTGTATTGAAGAACTGAAATAAATTAACTTTTTTATGATATTCTGATTTTGAGAGAAGCACCTTTATATTGGTGGCTTATCCTCAGGATAGGCCATCAATATCTGATCAGTGGAGGTGCAACAATCAGTACCCGCACTGATCAGGTTTTCATGGTGCAGGCAGCAGATGAATGTGCTTATCTGTGGAGCAGAACTACACAGCTCCTTCAACTGCATAGTGGCTACAGATGGGTACCTGCACATCCACCCAATAATGATGTGGATAGGGGTCAGATGTGCAGCATCTGGCCATGGCCTCATGTCATTGACAGACCTGTGTATTTCTGCTCCACATCTAACTGATCAAATCAGCAGTCCCCTGCAACAAAAACAGTTGATCTGCGTAAGTGACGGGTGTCACACCCCAAGCAATCAGATATTGATGGCCTACCCTAAAGACATACTATCAATGTAAAATTCCCTGACAACCCCTTTAAGTTTCTTATCCATACAAAGGACCCAGCAATGTACAAGCTGGAATATAATATCTGAAGTGCTTGTGATAAATCAATGAAAACATTTCAGCCCTTATGACAATCTTTAGAGTGTTTGCGAAATGTTTATTAAAGTGTCTATTGCCTGATATGATTAGAGCTTTTTTACAGGGAGTGAATTTCGGCGTGACAGATATTCAGGACTGAACACAATCATATGGCTTTTCAAGTTTAAGGAGATACAAGTGTGCCTCCAGGCACTGGAATGAACTCAGAAGCAATTTTCTGTATTGTCACATTCTGTTCTTTGTAAATTTAATGCAATTAAATCTGTGTGCCGAGTTCATTAAAAGGATAAGTTTTGTATCTTGTTTTGGCGAGCAAATATGTTCTGTTTTTTGTTTACGATGATGGTTTTGTGTTGTGTTATTAGGTTATTATATTGTCATTGATGACTGTCTTGTAATAGATTTGTGTAGCAGTTCAGTCCATCTGTTTGTTAACACATACGTATTGGAAGACTTCTCGATAAGACAACACCTTGTTCATGTGGTCTATTAGGGCGTATGGACATCAAAGAGCGAAGGTGAAAGGGGGTTGTAGTGAACACGACCTGTTGTTTTATTATATGGTCGGCCATAGAAGGGAAAATACTGTATATCACCAGCCAATGTTTAGTAAGCTCATAATAGCTCTTCGCATGGGGTTTCCAAAATCCAAGTACATGTAAGTCCCAAAAAGTAATATTTCTACCCTAAAATCTCCAGTAACACCTTTTGAATCAGCAATTTAAATACCCTTAATACTGAACAATACTGGTAAACCATATATTGTAATTTGCAGATAAAGTTATTCGGCTTCCCAGTCGTCTCCTTACTGGACCCAATAGGTAATTACTAGGGTTGAGCGAAACGGATCGTTCATTTTCATAAGTCGCCGACTTTTGGTAAAGTCGGCGTCTCATGAAACCCGACCCGATCCCTGTGTGGGGTCGGCCATGCGGTACGTGATCTAGGCGCGAAAGTCGCGTTTCGTATGACGCGTTTAGCGCCATTTTTGCTGCCAATGAAGGAGTGTGGGCAGAGTGATGACATAGGGGTTAGGGCGTGCACGCCTATCATCATTTTATCGCTTGTGCGCAGTAGCGATTTGGAATGTGTAAAACGAAATTTTCTGTGCTGGGAGGGGGAGAGAGAGAGAGAGAGAGAGAGAGAGAGAGAAAAAATAAAAATAATTAAAAAAAAAAAAAAAATCCCCATTGACGTGCATAGGGTTTCGTGTTCCGGCCAATCCTCAACTTTGCGCAGTAATCGGCCGATTTCGCCCGACTCGACTTTTCCAACTGTCGGGTTTCGTGAAACATGACTCGACCCTAAAAAAGTCAAGGTCGCTCAACCCTAGTAATTACATGTCACCAGCTGCTATGTGTTAACCCCAAGTTATGTGCCAATCTCTATTAATATAAATTTGGAGTGGACAAGGAATAATCTTGCTGCTGAGAGAGCCCAGGTTAATGGAATGAACGGAAAATATATCTGTCAAAATATTGCTACAGACAAGGAAAGGTACCACCAAGTACATTCTGAGGCTGTACATGCCTTTTCGTAAACTTATCTGATGAAGAGTTTTACCAGCCTCTAAGCACTTTGGCCCAGATTTACTAAGACTGTTTTTTCATAAGCAGATCTTAATCTTTAACTTGTTAGTGTCCCATTCACATATTTGACCCTTACATCTGCTGTTCAGTCTAAATCATCACAAAAAGTAGACTACATTCTTGTGATAGTCTGAAAAAAAAGCACAAAAAGAGTCCAATTGAATTCTGCGGCTCAATTGGGGGTTCTGCCTGAATCCCATGCAAATCCTATTTTCAGGAATTCAAACGAAACACCATGGCCAACCCAAAGGCAGTGTGAATGGGGCCTAAAATGCATCCAACTTTCTAAGAGATGTATACCTTTCAGCTGCATCATTAGCTGTACGTCTGGCTGAAATTGAACAATTTCTACAATTTGAACCATTATTTGGTGCAGGTTGTAATAAATCAGGTGGATCCATGTACAGTATATCAATATTTGTAACTTTTTGACACATGAAAACTGGTGTAAACCTAATAGTATATGTCTCTAATTGTCCTAAAACAAACAAAGATCTTAAGATTTTATGGGCATCTCAACTAATGATGAACCAGTGGACAAAGCTACCAAACTTTTTGCAGACATCTGTGAGGTTTCTCTACACTTCCACAATTGCCTTATTAGTACAGAACGTTGTCTGATGCTGATACTGTCAAAATACCCTTTCTACAACATTACCAAGTTTATTATATCAAAATGTCAGTACCTGTACAACTTCCTTGCTGACCTTATCAGGGTATGTGCACGCGGTCAGAAAACGCTGTGGGTTGGACGCAGCGTCCAACCCGCAGCGTCCAGGTGTTACAGCATAGTACATGGAATTTCAAGAAATCCCATCTCCGCTATGTGTGCACCAACGCCTGCGGCTTACCTGCAGGGACGGACATGCGGCGTGTCTCTCCAGACCGCAGCATGTCTATTTATCTTGCGGAGACACAATGTATTGGACATGGTGATTCAGCACAGTTCAATGTACACATGCGGAATCACCTGTGTTCAATAGACGGTAGAGGACATGTGCTGCATCTAAAGCACTGCCAATTACTGACCGTGTGCACCTACACTTATGGTTCAAAGAAACTCTATAAGATAAACAATTTCCCAAATTTCATACCATGTTTAGGGTGATATACAATATTTACATTACAAATATACCATCAAAACAGCCGGGGTGGTCAAAAAAGGTAAGGTTGCACATGACAAATTCATTTTACCCAGGGCCGGCGTTTGACACAGGCAGACCAGGCAGGCGCCTGGGGCCCCCACCTACAAGGGAGCCCCCTGCATCTGCAACCCCTGTATGAAGTGCCCAGAGTCTTTTCAGCAGTGAATAATGCTGTGCATTGCTCTGTAGTCCTAGAACGTGTCTCCCAAACCCCTCTTGAGACCCCCTCAGTGCAGTGATTTACTCATGTGGTCCGGAGCTCTGCTGTTTGCTGTAGGATCAGGTTTCACAGTCACATACAGCAGGGATCAGCATGGGCTCTGACCAGTCACTGAATCACTGCTTGTAATCTGACAGGGCGACCTGCTGCCACTACTGTCTGGATGACACAAGACAGGAATATTGTCTGCTTAATCAGGGTATTTATTATATAGAAATAGATGAATTCCCACGTGAAATAATAAGGGTAAACTATACACATATATAGTATAGGTGTGCATAGGAATCTGCGTTTTTGGTGCATTTTTTTCTGCAGCCTAAACCTGCTCTCTTGGCAGTAAAAACACTGCTTTCAAAGCTCCCATTTTTTAGGGTATGTGCAGAGGATCCGGAAATGGCAGCCCTTTGGATGCAGTGGACATGTGCAGTGTCCAAAGTGCTGCCATGTTTTGAACACAGGTGATTCCGCATGTGTTCATGAAACCGCGCGAAACCACCGCCTCCTATACATTGCAGGGGTGAGATTTCTCTTGCGGAGACTCGCATCTACGCCATATAAATTGACATGCTGCAGCCTGGACAGACGCGCCGCATGTCCGTCTCTGTGGGTGAGGTGCAGATGATAGTGCACGCATAGTAGAGATGGAATTTCTTGAAATCCCCTCCACTATGCTGTAACATCTGCGGGTTGGACACTGCACAAGTACACAGCAGCCGACCTGCAGCGTTTACTGACTGTGTGCATGTACCCTTGGAGCTTTTGCTGTTTGTTTTTTACAGAATGCATTTTGTCTACAGTACATGTTTAATAAAGTTACTGTTATTCACAAAAAGCGCAGCGAAAAACAACATTGCAACATTTGCAGCATTTTTTAAACTTTTTATTGCTTTCTATGGGTGAAAAAAATTGCTGAAAGTGACACGCTGCAGATTTAAAAAAACGTTGTAGTTGTGAAATTCAGTCAGGGGAAAATAAAAGGGTGTGCAGGAGATTCTGAAAATCTCAGTTATTGCTTGTGCTGTAAAATGCTGTAAACTTCTTATTTGCAGAAGAAAAAGCTGCAAAAATTCTGCATCTGAACATGGCGAAAAGCTGCTTTATAAAGTGCCTGCAAACATAGGAGATTTCCGAAATCTCCTGCAGGCGCTTGTTTGTTTTCTGACTGGATTTCAGAACTGTAGCGCTTTTTAAATCTGTAGCGTGTCACTTCTTTCAGTGTGTTTTCACCTGTAGAAAGCAATGAAAGAATAAAAAAGCTGCAGATATTGCAACGGCATTTTTCACTGCAATTTTTTAAGTGGTTTTGGTGAATTCAACTATTAGGTCTCGTTCACATGTTCAGTATTTCACATCAGTATTTGTAATGCAGAAACAGCAGTGGAACAATGAGGCTATGTGCACACGTTGCGGAATCTGCCGTGGATTTTTCCACGCAGATTCCTAAAAATCTGCAGGTAAAACACAGGGCAGATTTACGGCGGAATTACCGCGTTTTTTGTGCGGTTTTCAACAGCATTTATACCCCTGCAGATTCCTATTATGGAGCAGGTGTAAAACGCTGCGGAATCTGCACAAAGAATTGACATGCTGCAGAAAATACAGCGTTTCTACGTGGTATTTTCCGCAGCATGTGTACGGCGGATTTTGTTGTCCATACGTTTGCCTTGTGCTGTACAACGCATGGAAAACTGCTGCAAATCCGCAGCAAAATCCGCAACGTGTGCACATACCCTGAGAAACACGTCACCACTTCTGTATTTATCACCCTCCTGGTTTTGGCTTACACATACTGATGTGAAATACTGACCAAATACTGATCGTATGAATGTGGTCTTAAACATACTGTAGACAAAGCAAACATCCTCACTCCAATAAAAAGCTGAAAAAAGTGTGAAGAACACCACAAAACAAGCTGAAGAACGGGTTTTGAACGCAACATTTTTACTGCTAATAGAAAAGGTTTTGGCTACTGAAAAAAATGCTGCATGTGAACATAGTCTTACTCTGAAACGCTATGTCTATCTGTGGTGTTACATAGGACTGCAGGTGACATCTACTAAATTATCTGTACTCAGAGAGATAGCACTGTATTATCTGTGGTGTTAAAAAAAAATTAAGAGGGGGTTGGGGGCAGCTCTTTGTCTTGGGGCTTGGGCCCCCAATCTTTTCTGACCCTTGCAACGCCCCTGCATACAGCTAACAGTGGCAGACCTGTTGGCCGATATAAGGCCCCTAAATATGGGGGCCACAGTGTGAGCACTGGCTCCAGGCCCCTCCACCAACTGTATCCTCATCCTGCTCATGTAATGTAACTTAAATGTTTGTGTGATTTTACAATGTTAGCATTTGGGGCCCCACTTTAAATTTTTGCCTAGGGCCCCACTTTGTCTAAAACCGGCCCTGATTTTACCTTATTATGTGTAAGACTGGCCTAAACATTTGAGTAGCTAGTAGACTACACAGCTATTTGCATGGATTATAACAAAACAGGACAGGTTAGATAATAGATATACAATCCAATGTTGTGGAGTTTAGTAAAAGCTGAGTAAATTGCTTTTCTTGAGAAAATTCTGCGCTTTTTTGATAGGTCCTCAATAGTCTACACACAGAGCAGATACTTGTCCAATGGCCTTCTCTATAGCATCATTAGTTTATTTCTAAAATGAAGCTCTTATTCTACATCGTACTTATCTGTTGCTTTATTTTCTTTGCTAAGAACATTCTAACTATCATACATCACTGAAGTGGCTGCACTAATGAACTGAACATCCCTACTGGTAAGCAGGTTGCTTAGTTAATGACTCTGTACAGGGGGCACTTTAATGGCATGCTAAGTACACCTGTAAGAATATTCCCTTAATGCTGCATGTGCTCCATATTCCTGATGTCACCACTCCAGAATGAGAAAAGTTAGTAGAAAGTACCATAGTAGTTAAGCCTCTATTCCCATAAGAAGGGCTTGAGATTGCCCCTCTTAGCAATAGACTAGGTCATTTTTACCTTTCTCTCTTGCACAAATTAAAATAAAGGCAGCATATCCTCTTACTGTAAACAGTGGTTTTGCTAGGGAATACTAAAATGGTGCAAAAACAGATTTCGCTAATTTTTATAAAAATAAGAAGAAAACTCATAATGGTGACCAGTGGGGTGAAATAATACGGTGTCATGTAAGTACACACAAGGGAGAGGCCTGTTAATCAATTTCAGCAGCACTGGGAAGAGCCGGCCAGGGCGCTGGCATATTAATCTCATCTCAATCTATGGTCTCTGGCTGGATCTTCTAACTATATTTTCTCTGAAACGCTGGAGCACTGTTTTGTTCAGACAGGTTCTGATTTATGCTGCTTACAGTTTTGGCAGCATGAATGAGATGACAGGTTATCCTTAACCCCTTAACCCCCAAGTGTGGTTTGCACGTTAATGACCAAGCCAATTTTTACAATTCTGACCACTGTCCTTTTACGAGGTTATAACTCTGGAACGCTTCAACGGATCCTGATGATTATGAGACTGTTTTCTCGTGACATATTGTACTTCATGATAGTGGTAAAATTTCTTTAATAAAACCTGTATTTATTTGTGAAAAAAACAGAAATTTGGCAAAAATTTTGAAAATTTAGCAATTTTCCAACTTTTAAATTTTATTTTATTTTGCCCTTAAATCACAGATATGTCACACAAAATACTTAATAAGCAACATTTCCCACATCTCTACTTTACATCAGCACAATTTTTTTTGTTAGGGAGTTATAAGCGTTAAAAGTTGACCAGCAATTTCTCATTTTTACAACACCATTTTTTTTAGGGACCACATCACATTTGAAGTCACTTTGAGGGGTCTATATGATAGAAAATACCCAAGTGTGATACCATTCTAAAAACTGCACTCATCAAGGTGCTCAAAACCACATTCAAGAAGTTTATTAACCCTTCAGGTATTTCGCAGGAATTTTTGGAATGTTTAAAAAAAATGAGCATTTAACTTTTTTTCACAAAAAATTTATTAAGCTCCAATTTGTTTTACTTTAACAAGGGTAACAGGAGAAATTGGACCCCAAAAGTTGTTGTACAGTTTGTTCTGAGTATGCTGATACCCCATATGTGGGGGTAAACCACTGTTTGGGCGCATGGCAGATCTCGGAATGGGAGGAGCGCCGTTTGACTTTTCAATGCAAAATTGACTGGAATTGAGATAGGATGCCATGTCGCATTTCGAGAGCCCCTGATGTGCTGAAACATTGAAACCCCCCCAATTCTAACTGAAACCATAATCCAAACACACCCCTAACCCTAATTCCAACCCTAACCATAACCCTAACCACACCCCTAACCCAAACATGCCCCTAACCCTAATCCCAACCACACCCCTAACCCTAATCCCAACCCTAACCACACCCCTAACTTCAACACACCCCTAACCCTAATCCCAACCATAACCCTAACCACATCCCTAACTTTAGCCCCAACTCTAACTTTAACCCCAACCCTAACCCTAACTTTATCCCCAACCCTAATCCTAACTTTACCTCCAACCCTAACCCTAACTTTAGCCCCAACCCTAACCCTAACTTTAACCCCAACCTTAACCCTAACTTTAGCCCCAACCCTAACCCTAACCTTAACCCCAACTCTAACCCTAACTTTAGTCCCAACCCTAACCCTAACTTTAGCCCCAACCCTAACCCTATCCCTAATGGGAAAATGGAAATAAATACATTTTTTTAATTTTATTATTTTTCCCTAACTAAGGGGGTGATGAAGGGGGTTTGATTTACTTTTATAGCGAGTATTTTAGTGAATATTTATGATTGGCAGCTGTCACACACTAAAAGATACATTTTATTGCAAAAAATAGTTTTGGCGTCTCCACATTTTGAGAGCTATGATTTTTCCATATTTTGGTCCACAGAGTCATGTGAGGTCTTGTTTTTTGCGGGACGAGTTGACGCTTTTATTGGTTCCACTTTCGGGCACTTGACATTTTTTGATCGCTTTTTATTCCGATTTTTGTGAGGCAGAATTACCAAAAAACAGCTATTGATTAATTTCTTTTGGGGGGGTCGTTCATATCGTTCCACGTTTGATAAAATTGATAAAGCAGTATTATTCTTTGGGTCAGTACTATTAAAGTGATACCTCATTTATATCATTTTTTTATGTTTTGGCGCTTTTATACGATGAAAACTTTTATATAAAAAGTAATTATTTTTACATTGCTTTATTCTGAGGACTATAACTTTTTTATTTTTTCGCTGATGATGACGTATAATGGCTCGTTTTTTGCAGGACAAGATGACGTTTTCAGTGGTACCATGGTTATTTATATTTGTCTTTTTGATCGCGTGTTATTCCACCTTTTGTTCGGCGGTATGATAATAAAGCGTTTTTTGCCTGTTTTTTTTTTTACGGTGTTCACTGAAGGGGTTAACTAGTGGGACAGTTTTACAGGTTGGGTCATTATGGATGCGGCAATACCAAATATGTGTACTTTTATTTTTTATTTTTTTATTTAGATAAAGAAATGTATTTATTGGAACAATATTTTTTTTTTCATTATTTAGGAATTTTTATTTATTTATTTTTTTTACACATGTAATTTTTTTTTTAACTTTTTTACTTTGTCCCAGTGTGGGACATCATGTTATAGTGTCAGATCGCTGATCTGACAATTTGCACAGCACTTTGTCAGATCAGCGATCTGACAGGCAGCGCTGCAGGCTTGCCAGCGCCTGCTCTGAGCAGACGCTTGCAAGCCACCTCCCTGCAGGACCCGGAAGGAGCCCCACGGCCATTTTGGATCCGGGGCCTGCAGGGAGGAGGACGTAGGAGACCCTCTGAACAACGCAATCACATCGCATTGTTCCGAGGGTCTCAAGGAAGCATGCAGGAACCCCCTTCCTGCGCGATGCTTCACTATGCTGCTGGAACGCTGCGATCATGTTTGATCGCAGTGTTCCGGGGTTAATGTGCCGGGAGCAGTCCGTGACCGCTCCTGGCACATAGTGCCGGATGTCAGCTGTGATAATCAGCTGACACCCGGCGGCGATCGGCCGCGCTCCGCCCGTGAGCACGGCTAATCGCCTATGACGGACTATCCCGTCCCTGGGAATTAAGTCCCATGTCACCTCAATGGGATAGTACCTCATATGGGATTAAGGGGTTAAGTACAAAAAGGAAAACAATGTGACTACGATAAGCCTATATAAAAATCCCTCCCCCAGAAACATGTTCTTTTCTCTACAGTTCTCTTGCTTAAGTAATACAAATACAACTAACAATAAAACATGTATTCAATGTAAACCATGCAGCCACCTGAGCGAAAATAGGTGCACACTATATCATAGCATGCGATAATGCAAATCCAAAGCAGTGAGCACTGATCAATGCCTTATACTGAAAAAAAACAAGAAAATGAAGAAAACACAAAAGTTATGGTAAAGATGGATCCTGTACATGAGTCAAAATAATAGAGATAAATATCACCAAAATGACAGCGGACCAGAAATACAAAAGGGGTGAGGAAATCAGGCATGTCACCACCTAAAGTGTCTTTCACAAATAAAGAATCTACATGTGCTTCTCACAAATCATCAAAAGGTTAATTTATTTCAGTTCTTCAATACAAAAAGCGAAACTCATATATGATATAGAGTGAAGTGTTTATTTCTGTTAATGTTGATGATTATGGCTTACAGCCAATGAAAACTCAAAAGTTTTCATTGGCTGTAAGCAATAATCATCAACATTAACAGATATAACAAATATAAACACTTGAAATAGATCACTGTTTGTTATGACTCTATATAATATATGAGTCTCACTTTTTGTATTGAAGAACTGAAATAAATTAATTTTTTGGTGATATTCTTATTTTGTGAGAAGCACCTGTATGTGCAATGTATTCCTTACATAGTCAAGGTAAATGAACAAACCAAAATCACCATGTGCTCATTGTGAAGCCAGTCATACCCATGAACAGGTCAGTCTTACTGTAGTGCATGAATACTCACCATAAAGTTCCAGTGCTTTATGTACCAGAAGTAAGTTTAAATTGCTTTTAAATCCTAAGTGTATGTCTTTTGCATCCAAAAAGCTGCTTGTGTATAACATGTAATGTTCTCCTCATAGTGTCTAGTCTCTCTTTTTTTCCATTTTTTTTTCACAAGCAAGTGCATATGGAACATTAGTAAGCAATTTCCATCAAAATTTATCAATTCTTTAAGGAGTTGTCCCAGATATTTTTTCAGTTCATAAGTTTGCAGTTGATGAAAATAAATTCACGCCATACTCTGCCTCCCTTTCTCCTGAACGGCCTCCAAGTCACTGCTTCGGTCTTCACTGACAGCAATGTCAAAACTACAGGGCATGTGATCCCTGCAGCCAATCAATGGGCCCAGGAGCTTACACTACTTACATCACTTCAGTATTTTATGTTGTGCTTATCAGTTAAGGGGCAGTCTTACTGATTGACTGCTATCTCTCCATATACCTTATCCTAGGAGGTTTTCAACACTGATTTTAAGACAGAAAGAGCATGGATTTCAATTCCTAAATTCCAATTTACTTCTTCACACACATATATACTGTATATATATATATATATATATATATATATATATATATATATATATATATGTAATACCGAGAGTTGTGTATTACTAAAACTCTGTAAATTAGTGATAATATATAAGGTTTTATATGATTGCAAATTGTCTGTTACACTGTTTTGAAAAGAAACAGTTAAGTCTCCTCACCAAGACTGGTCACTAAGAATAGTTTGGTGGTGAAGTTATGGACTCATGTACAAAAATAATTCTAGTCAGAGTTCAGTATGGAGTCAAGAGTTAGAGTCCAGTGAGTCTACAGAGCTCAGTATGGAGTCTAGAAGGGAAGTTGAGTGAGCATCAGCACAAGGACAGCTCAGAAAGCATGGATGGGAATTTATTCCCTTGTTCCACCGGGCTGTTATGGAGCAGCTAATTGGAAGGGAAGTGTGAGTGAACCTGTAGGACATCTACTACTAGGGTAGAGTGATGCCCTGATTCTCCCATGCACACCTGTCAAACTGCCATTGCAAGCATTCATGCAATGCAGGAAGACCACTCGGCCAGAAGTAAGTTTCTCATACCATGTATGGGGAAAACATCTGCCAACACAACTTACACGTAATGAAGGTTAGTGAAGCTGGGACATGAAGGCCATCTAGGGATTGCAGCCCTGAAAGGGTGGATGATAATCCCTTAGTGTCAGTATTAGACACCAGATTTAAATACTGGAGGAACTTGCATCATATGCACTTGGTTCCCTGTCGCTGCTACCATCTTCTGTCTGTGAGATCTTGGAACTTTAATCATCTACACGTGTTTTGTTGTATCATCTCTGACTGTTACCAACTGTTATAACACCAGAAGTCAATAGGAGAATAGATATGGACAAATCACCAAATTGAGGAACATTTCACTGCCGACTAAGATATGGCTGGTATATGGTTTGGTCTTTTCTGTAGTAACATAAGGATGCGAAAAATGAACGGAAGAGAAACAAGACAGAAGAAGAATTGATGCCTTTGAATTGTGGTGCTGGAGAAGGATGCTATCAGTACCATGAATGGCAAGAAGAACAAACAAATTAATCTTGAAATAAATGAAGCCAGTCATGTCACTCAAAGTAAGGATCACCAAACTACGACTTGCCTGCTTTGGACACATCACGCAAACACACTAGAAGAAAACTAGAGAAGGACATCACGGTCAGAAGAATTGAAGAACTGAGAAGAATTGAATGAACAAGGCAAAAAGGAAGCCCAGCAACCAGATGGTTTGATACAAACAAAATAATGGTGGAGAAGACCCTGGTGGACTTGCACAAGATCACTTTTCCTACAGATCGAGATTGAGCCAAAGGGGCTCCTTCCCTGTCTCTAATGCTAGGGGGTGCCCTAGCTTGCCCTGTGCACCAGATTACTTCTGATGGTGAAGACATCGGGGCCACAAACCTTGCCTTAGCTCATAAATCAGCTCTCAGACTGTACCCTTCCCTCATTCAGGTAAGAGGGGAGTAGTAGTGTATCGTAATACACCAAACAGACTAGCAAGATAATATGAACAGGGGTAACGAAAAATACTAAACATGCAAATACACTCACTGGCCACTTTATTAGGTACACCTGTCCAACTTCTTGTTAACACTTAATTTCTAATCAGCCAATCACATGGCGGCAACTCAGTGCATTTAGGCATGTAGACATGGTCAAGACAATCTCCTGCAGTTCAAACCGAGCATCAGTATGGGGAAGAAAGGTGATTTGAGTGCCTTTGAACGTGGCATGGTTGTTGGTGCCAGAAGGGCTGGTCTGAGTATTTCAGAAACTGCTGATCTACTGGGATTTTCACGCACAACCATCTCTAGGGTTTACAGAGAATGGTCCGAAAAAGAAAAAAAATCCAGTGAGCGGCAGTTCTGTGGGCGGAAATGCCTTGTTGATGCCAGAGGTCAGAGGAGAATGGGCAGACTGGTTCGAGCTGATAGAAAGGCAACAGTGACTCAAATCGCCACCCGTTACAACCAAGGTAGGCCTAAGAGCATCTCTGAACGCACAGTGCGTCAAACTTTGAGGCAGATGGGCTACAGCAGCAGAAGACCACACCGGGTACCACTCCTTTCAGCTAAGAACAGGAAACTGAGGCTACAATTTGTACAAGCTCATCGAAATTGGACAGTAGAAGATTGGAAAAACGTTGCTTGGTCTGATGAGTCTCGATTTCTGCTGCGACATTCGGATGGTAGGGTCAGAATTTGGCGTAAACAACATGAAAGCATGGATCCATCCTGCCTTGTATGGAGCATCTTTGGGATGTGCAGCCGACAAATCTGCGGCAACTGTGTGATGCCATCATGTCAATATGGACCAAAATCTCTGAGGAATGCTTCCAGCACCTTGTTGAATCTATGCCACGAAGAATTGAGGCAGTTCTGAAGGCAAAAGGGGGTCCAACCCGTTACTAGCATGGTGTACCTAATAAAGTGGCCGGTGAGTGTATAATCACACATACAACAGAGGAATGCATCGGGGAGTGGAGGATTGGGTTAAATCAAAGTAGGAGAAGAAAGGGAATTATCACACACTCAAAACTTAGCAAGAGTCACAGATAAATCCACCAAACACCTTCTACAATACTGACCAACAACAACAACCTCCAGCCATGCAGCAAACCTATCTCTGACAATGAGTGCTAGCAAGAACTGAGATTACATAGGAGATGTGAGTGACAAAGGCTATGTGCACACGCAGCGTTTTTCCCGTGCAGAAATGCTGAAGAACCGCATGTGATTTGCAGTACAATGTAAATCAATGGGAAAATAAAAATGCTGTGCAAATGGTGAGGAAAATTCTGCACGGAATCCGCAGCTGATAAAAAAAAGGACAATGTCAATTCTTTGTGCGTTTCTGCAGCATTTCTGCACCCATTCCATTATAGAAAAATGCAGGGATAAAAACGCATAAAATCCGGAGCAAATCCACAGGAAAAACACACAAAATCCGCATTAAAAAAATGCACAGATTTTGACCTGCGTTTTCTGCCAACAGATGCAGAAACCGCACGGAAAATTCCACAGGCAAATCCGCAACGTGTGCGCATAGCCTAACAGTGCACAGCGGACAGCCGTAGCTCTCAACTGAGCAGATTAATCGCTGCACTGCTAAAAGAAATTTACACTGATTAATAAGAAGGTGCAGTGCTTCTAATCAGTGCAGGAGTAGTAGAAATCATACGCTGCGGTCTTCTGGCTCCTCTCTTTCACGGTAAACCCGTGACATATATATACTTCTACACATCAGCTCCTCCTGCTTTACAATATGCCGCCAATGGCCTACACAGCATTACTGAGCAGGTTTCCTTTAACCGTGTAGCCTATTTTGTTATTCATGCCTCTGGACACATTTTTTAGGATTTTGGAAAATCCTTGAAATTTTTTAGTTAAATTACAGGAACGGTTAGGCCAATTCTGTGTATTTTTTTTCATTCTTTGCAATCTATAGGTTCATCCATTTTTTATTCACTCTTAGTTTTTCTGTGGTTATTATTACAAGGAATATGAAAGCATAACTTGTAAAATATACCATGTAGCTTTCATTTAGCCATTACATAACCTCTTTAGCATGAATTTGTAGTAGATATAACAAATAAAAGGAATAATAATAATAATAATAATTTTTATTTATATAGCGCCAACATATTCCGCAGCGCTTTACAACTTATAGAGGGGACTTGTACAGACAATAGACATAACAGCATAACAGAAATCACAGTTCAAAACAGATACCAGGAGGAATGAGGGCCCTGCTCGCAAGCTTACAAACTATGAGGAAAAGGGGAGACACGAGAGGTGGATGGTAACAATTGCTAAAGGAAACTGAAAAGTCATTCCATCCAATATTTTCTAAAATGATTCCCCTAAGTTAGGATATTGTCACAATACAAGGACAAATCATAATTCTTACCACTACCGAATTCATGAAGATTTCAGTAAAATATTAAGACAATGCAGAGATAAAAAAGAGAAAAAAAAATTGATTTAAAATTTTACAATTCTATCAAGTAAAAATCTGCCTGAGACTACCAGCAGTTACCAGGTTAAACCACATAATTAAATATTACAGACTGAAAAATGATATCGCTCATATACAAGATGAACCATTTTATAGAATAAGAATAGACTTAGTATGTAAATCTAATATCAGCTTGCAAAAAATGCCACTATCTGAAACATCTGACAAAAGAAGAATGATTGATGAAAAATGTAAGCTGTATTCCATATCACTTTACCATTTCTACAAAAGACATATTCTGTTATCAATTATTAGAAAATAGATATGTAAAGTTGTACCACGTTCATGATATGTCTCTAATGGCTGATGATGATGCAGTCAAGTGACGTTTGTGCACTGACAAATTACCAAGTTCAGACTGTGGAATAAATCTTTATCAATACAATGACGATCTACTGTATTCCTTTGTAGAATGGCTGCAATACGCAAGATGAAAACACTCATTATTCTTGGGGATTTGTTAACCACAAAGAATTGCATCTGTGGAGTTGAGGTTTGGGCTCTATTTGTCACTTATACATATTCGCATGCCCATGCACGGAGTGGTCGCAGGTCTCCTGACCCAAACTATTATATACGGTATATGCCCATGATTCCCTTGAGTTCAGATGAGGAGATTCATGGTCAATGCCTGTATCACAGTCTATATTCATATCGCGAGTTCGCGACTAATCAATTTGTGAATGTAGTCTTACAAATAGATGTTAATAAACACAAAGAGCCATGTGTATTAAAAACACTTACATTTTATTCTAGATTTATAAATTTTACTGCCTTTTTTTCAGAACTGACGTTTTCTGGTTTACAGCTTACAACACATTTCCACTAAAGCCAATTATCACATGCCCACAGGATAGGTTATAAATATAGAATTGCTTGGCGCCGTCCATGATTGGACTACCACTAGCACCAAGAATGGTGTTCCCAAAGTTTCCTATGTGAATGGAGTAGGGATATACCATACATGTTTGACCACTGGTGTGTTCAACGCTATGGCACTTATAGAATGTCTGTCTCCATCAGTCCCACAGAAGTGAATAGAGCAGTGGTCACACTAGACAGTCTACATTGGATTGAAGCAGTCATAAAGATATAAAAAGTCATGTTTTATTCCAGCACTTACACCAAATTTACTGTTACTTCTTAGTTGAGTGAACATAGAATGGAAACGTACTTTGTAATATTTTTTTAATAATGCCAGTGGAGAGAAGCATTTTACTTAATGGTAAATTAAATACACACATGGTCAAAATTGTTGGTACCCCTCATTTAACCCCTTAACCCCCAAGGGTGATTTGCACGTTAATGATCGGGCCAATTTTTACAATTCTGACCACTGTCCCTTTATGAGGTAATAACTCTGGAACGCTTCCATGGATCTCGGTGATTCTGACAAAGTTTTCTCGTGACATATTGAACTTCATGATACTGGTAAAGTTTCTTTGATATGACTTGTATTTATTTGTGAAAAAATGGAAATTTGGCGAAAATTTTGAAAATGTTGCAATTTTCCAACTTTGAATTTTCATGCCCTTAAATCACAGAGATATGTCACACAAAATACTTAATAAGTAACATTTCCCACATGTCTACTTTACATCAGCACAATTTTGGAACAACATTTTTTTTGTTAGGAAGTTATAAGGGTTAAAAGTTGACCAGCGATTTCTCATTTTTACAACACCATTTTTTTTTTTAGGGACCACATCACATTGATCACAAAAATTATCTTTTCACCTCCAATTTTTATTTTCCCAAGGGTAACATGAGAAATTGGACCCCAAAAGTTGTTGTGCACTTTGTCCTGCGTACGCCGATACTCTATATGTGAGGGTAAACCACTGTTTGGGCGCATGGCAGAGCTCGGAAGGGAAGGAGCGCCATTTGACTTTTCAATGCAAAATTGTCTGGAATTGAGATCGGAAGGGAAGGAGCGCCATTTTGGAATGCAGACATAGTTTGAATGGCCTGCGGGCGTCATGTTGGGTTTGCAGAGCCCATGATGTACCTAAACAGTAGAAACCCCCACAAGTGACCCCATATTGGAAACTAGACCCCCCAAGGAACTTATCTAGATGTGTTGTGAGAACTTTGAATCCCCCAAGTGTTTCACTAAAGTTTATAACGCAGAGCTGTGAAAATTAAAAAAAATCATTTTTTTCCCACAAAAATGATTTTTTAGCCCCCAAATTTTTATTTTCCCAAGTAAAAAAAGAGAAATTTAACCCAAAAGTTGTTGTCCAATTTGTCCTCAGTACACTGATACCCCATATGTGGGGGTAAACCACTGTTTGGGCACACGGCAGAGCTCGGAAGGGAAGGAGCACCGTTTTACTTTTTCAACACAGAATTAGCTGGAATTGAGATCGGACTCCATGTCATGCTTGGAGAGCCCCTTATGTGCCTAAACATTGGAACCCCCCAATTCTAACTCCAAACCTAACCTGAACACATCCCTAACCCTAATCCCAACCCTTACCATAACCATAACCCTAACCACACCCCTAACCCAAACACGCCCCTAACCCTAATCCTAAATCTAACCACACCCCTAACCCCAACACACCCTTAACCCCAACACACCCCTAATCCTAACCCTAACCACACCCCTTACCCTGACACACCCCTAACCCTAATCCCAACCCTAGTCCTAACCCTAACCCCAGCCGAAACGTAATCCAAACCCTAATCCCATCTCTAGCCCCAACCCTAACCCTAACTTTAGCCCCAACCCTAACCCTCACTTTAGCACTAACCCTAACTTTAGCACTAACCCTAACCCTAATGGGAAAATGGAAATAAATACATTTTTTTATTTTATTATTTTTCCCTAACTTTGGTGGTGATAAAGGGGGTTTGATTTACTATTTGTAGCGGCTTTTTATAGCTGGTTTTTATGTTTGGCAGCTGTCACACACTAAAAGACGCTTTTTATTGCAAAAAATAGTTTTTGCATCACCACATTTTGAGAGCTATAATTTTAACATATTTTGGCCCATAGAGTCATGTGAGGTCTTCTTTTTTGCTTGACGAGTTGACATTTTTATTGGTACTGTTTTCGGGCACATGACATTTTTTGATCGCTTTTTATTACGATTTTTAGGAGGCAGCATGAACAAAAACCAGCAATTCATGAATTTCTTTTGGGTGGGGCGTTTATACTGTTCCGCATGTGGTAAAATTGATAAATTAGTTTTATTCTTTGGGTTAGTACAATTACAGCGATACCTTATTTATATCATTTTTTTATGTTTTGGCGCTTTTATATAATAAAAACTATTTTATATAAAAAATTATTTTTACATCGTTTTATTCTGAGGGCTATAACTTTTTTATTTTTTCGCTGATGATGCTGTGTGGTGGCTCGTTTTTTTGCGGGACAAGATGATGTTTTCAGCGGTACCATGTTTACTTATATCCGTCTTTTTGATCGCGTGCTATTCTACTTTTTGTTCGGCAGTATGATGGTAAAGCATTGTTTTTTGCCTCGTTTTTTTTTTTTTTCTTTATGGTTTTCACTGAAGGGGACAGTTTTATAGAACGGGTCGTTACGGACTCGGTGATGCTAAATATGTGTACGTTTATTGTTTTTTTTTATTTACATAAAGAAATGTATTTATTGGAGTATACTATTTTTTTTTTACTTTTTTACATTGCCCAGGATTGGACATCACTATATAAAGTCAGATCGCTGATCTGACACTTTGCACAGCACTGTGTCAGATCAGCGATCTGACAGGCAGTGAAGGAGGTTCTCAGGTCCAGCACTCAGTAGGCACTGACAAGCCACCTTCCTGCAGGACCTGGAAGGACCCCGAGGCCAGCTTGCATCAAGGGGTCTGCAGGCAGGGAGAACCTCAGAACAATGCGATCACAATGCGTTGTCCTGAGGGTCTCAGGGAAGCATGCAGGGAGCCCCCTCCCTGCACGATGCTTCTCTATGTCACCAGAATGCTGCAATCTTGTTTGATCGCAGTGTTCCGGGGGTTAAAGTGCCGGGAGCGGTCCGTGACTGCTCATGGCCGGCACTTAGTGCTGGGTGTCCGCTGTGACTTGAATCTGACAAACATAATAATAAATTAAAAATCTATGAAAATGAACAAATGAAAGTCAGACATTGCCTTTCAACCATGTTTCCACAGAATAAAAAAAAAATAAAACTCATGAAGTAGGCCTGGACAGAAATCATGGTGCCCTGAACTTAATATTTTGTTGCACAACCTTTTGAGGCAATCATTGCAATCAAATGATTCCTGTAACTGTCAATGAGACTTTTGCACCTCTCGACAGGTATTTTGGCCCACTCCTTAAGAGCAAACTGCTCCAGTTGTCTCGTGTTTGAAGGTTGCCTTTTCCAGATGGCATATTTCAGATCTTTCCAAAGATGCTCAATAGAATTTAGGTCATGGCTCATAGAAGGCCACTTCAGACTAGTCCAATGTTTTCCTCTTAGCCATTCTTGGGTGTTTTTAGCTGTGTGTTTTGGGTCATTATCCTGTTGCAAGACCCATGACCTGCGACTGAGACCAAGCTTTCTGACACTGGGCAGCACATTTCTCTCTAGAATCCCTTGATAGTCTTGAGATTTCATTGTGCCCTGCACATATTCTAGACACCCTGTGCCAGATGCAGCAAAGCAGCCCCAGAACATAACAGAGCCTCCTCCATGTTTCACAGTAGGGACAGTGTTCTTTTCTTGATATGCTTCATTTTTCCATCTGTGAACTTAAAGCTGATGTGCTTTGCCAAAAAGTTCCATTTTTGTCTCATCTGTTCATAGCACATTCTCCCAGAAGCTTTGTGGCTTGTCAACATGAAGTTTGGCAAATTCCAGTCTGGCTTTTTTATGATTGTTTTTCAATAATGGTGTCCTTGTTGGTCGTCTCCCATGAAGCCCACTTTGGCTCAGACAACGATGGATGGTGCGATCTGACACTGATGTTCCTTGAGCTTCAAGTTCACTTTTAATCTGCTTAGACGTTTTTCTGGGCTCTTTTGTTACCATTCGTATTATCTGTCTCTTTGATTTGTCATCAATTTTCCTCTTGTGGCCACGTCCAGGGAGGTTGGCTACAGTCCCATGGTTCTTAAAATTCTGAATACTATGTGCAACTGTAGTCACAGGAACATCAAGCTGCTTGTAAATGGTCTTATAACTTTTACCTTTAACATGTTTGTCTATAATTTTTTTTCTAATCTGCTGAGACAACTCTCTCCTTCGCTTCCTCTGGTCCATGTTGAGTGTGATACACACCATGTCACCAAACAGCACAGTGAGTATCTGTAGCCCTATATACAGGCCGACTCACTGATTCCAAGATTGTAGACTCCGGTGATGCTAGTTAGTGGACACACCTTGATTTAACATGTTCCTTTTGTCACATTATTTTCAGGGGTACCATCATTTCTGTCCAGGCCTATTTCATGAGGTTTTTTTTTTATTATTCTGTGGAAGCATGGTTGAAAAGCAATGTCTGACTTTCATTTGTTCATTTTCATAGATTTTTTATTTATTATTACTTTCGTCAGATTCAAGTTATTTCTGTGACCATTGTGGGTTTTTCTGTAATTAAAAGCGGGGTACTAACAATTTTCACCACGTGTGTATGTCTACTATAAAGAGTTAAACCAAAGGACACTAAATGGTTATGAGTGCAACAGAGGTGGTGTAAAAGAGTGATCTTGCAAAAAAAACCTGACCAGCACCTCCCAACATAATGAATCGAATGTGAACAGGTCAAAGTAAAGTATACGTGCGAAAAATGTAGCACCTCACTGTGTGCGTCAAGATATATAGAAAAGTGTATTGTATGAATTTCAATCTGCATTACTGCTATATAGGCTGTACTTAGAAAATTGAAGTATTTAATGAACATATTGACCAATCTGTGTGTGCCCGCCAGCCATGACAGGACATACCGCGTTGAAGTAGAAGTGATCTTGCCGTTTGGTCTGGTAAATAAATCCCATTTTGAGAAATGGCCCTGCCTGCACACTAATACCGCCAATGTGATAATTTAATTAGAATCTAGTTACAGGTAAATATTGCGTCCATTTACCAAATATAGCAAAGAAGAGGTGGCACTGGGTTGTCCCTCACATGCAGTTTAGGAGTTTAAACTTTATGGACATATTTTTGATGTCTGTCATAGCTCCCAGCTATGTAATAACAAGGTCACTGAGCCTCGAAAAAAATGATTAGTACTGCTCAGTAAAACTTCTACTATAAGACGTTCATAGCAGTCTATGGGGCCTTACTGTACATCTACATGTCACTGGTTTAATTAGAAAATGAGGACAGAGGTGCATTTTCTCTCTCAAAATGTGTATGAATCCTACAGAAAATAAATTGCACCATCTTTAAAGGGACACTGTCACCTGAATTTGGAGGGAACAATCTTTAGCCATAGGGGCGGGGTTTTCGAGTGTTTGATTCACCCTTTCCTTACCCGCTGGCTGCATGCTGGCTGCAATATGGGATTGAAGTTCATTTTCTGTCCTCCGTAGTACATGCCTGCACAAGGCAATCTTGCCTTACGCAGGCGTGTACTATGGAGCACAGAGAATGAACTTCAATCCCATATTGCAGCCAGCATGCAGCCAGCGGGTAAGGAAAGGGTGAATCAAACACCCGAAAACCCCGCCCCTATGGCTAAAGATTGTTCCCTCCAAATTCATGTGACAGTGTCCCTTTAATGAGATGCTTCCTATGCCATGATTCTAGGGGAGAATATCACATATATGAAGACACTATTTGGTAAATAGAGTACCTATAGGTCCCTACTATAGATTCACAAGGACAGAATTCTACTAAAAGCCGAAGGCCATAAAACCTGTCAATATTATACATTTTCTATGCCTTTTCTTAGGATTAAAGCATAGCTGTCCTTTTACATGAAACTTGTAGAAACGCAAATTCTTGCCTCCCTCATGCCACACAAGATGGCACACAAGATCACTGTTACTAGAGACAGATTAGACCTGCCAATAGGCAGAGCAAGGAAGACAGATGGAAAACATCTAAGGTCCTGCACTTTGGAGACATTTTTTAGAGTAAGACACATAATTTTAAAATCAAGTGATTTGCTGATTGCCTATTTTTCACAATATCTATCAAATATTGAGATCAGCTGTCACACTGTAAACGTATGAGTCGCCCGTCAGAGCAGTGGGCTACTCGGTACCGGGTCCGGTTGCAATTAAAGGGATGGTCACGGTGGCAGCGACCCGGTCCGTGACCCTGGGTGCCCAAGTAAAAAGAACGGTCTTTAAAGGGGTTGTGGAAATAATGAAGTTCGTGACGCCACTTGTGGTTCTCAGTCAGAGGTGTTATGACCTGGTGGTTAAGAGGCCACACTGATATGACCTGGTGGCTAAAACGCAACATGGGACGAGCTCTGAGAAGGTGGTATCTCTACTGACCGCAGTGTTATGATCCTAGTGGCAAGGATCGTAAGTTAGACTAGCTAAGTAACTAAACCGACGACCAGCTCTGGGAAGTGGTATCTGGATTGACCGCAACCTGATCCTATCCGCAAACAACTATAGGCAGCCGTGGAACGTTACCTGAAAATCCTAGACGTCTCTTCACGGCCTGAGAAACTACCTATTCCTAGAGAGAAAGTAAAGTCCTTACTTGCCTCAGACAAATGACCCCAAAGATATAGAAAAGCCCCCCACAAATATTAACGGTGAGTTAAGGGGAAAGCACAAACGCAGAGATGAAATAGATTTAGCAAATGAGGCCCGCTAACACTAGATAGCAGAAAATAGGAAGGGAGCTGTGTGGTCAATAGAAAACCCTAAGCAAAATATCCACGCAGAGATTGCTCGAGCCCCCGCACCAACTAACGGTGCGGGGGAAGCAACTCCGTACCCCAGAGCTTACCAGAAGCAAGAACTCACTTATTAGATAGCTGGACTAAACTCATCATACACTGAAATCATATTGCAGACTGATGAGCAAAAAATAATCAAACAGAAACTTAGCTTCTCCAGAAGAGACTGAAAACGAAGATAATCAGGGGAGATCAGAATAGCACTGAATACATCGACAGCCGGCAACAAGTGGAGGTGAAGCAGAGCTAAATAGGAAACTCCCTAGTGCATAACGACGCAGCTGAACCAGCCACAGATCCGCAGGATAACAAACAAAGCCACCAGGGGGAGCCCAAAAACAAAACTCACACAATACCACCTGTGACCACAAGAGGGAGCCCGAAAACAGAGTTCACAACACCGCAGTCCCTAATCCTAACAACAACACTAGTAATAGCCGTGGGATGTTCCTGACTCTCCCTAGACTGTTGTGAATTTGGATTCTGGGCTCCCCCGGTGGCTACTGGTGGAATTGAACTGGTGTTTTCATCTTCTCTGTTCACCTGTTCCCATCAAGATGTGGGAGTCGCTATATAACCTTGCTGCTCTGTTAGTTGCTTGCCGGTCAACAATGTTATCAGAAGCCTCTCTGTGCTTGTTCCTGCTCCTAGACAACTACTAGATAAGTTGGACTCTTGTCCATGTTTGTTTTTGCATTTTGTTCCAGTTCACAGCTGTAGTTTCGTTACTGTGTCTGGAAAGCTCTTGTGAACAGGAATTGCCACTCTGGTGTTATGAGTTAATGCCAGAGTTTTAAAGTAATTTCTGGATGGTGTTTTGATAGGGTTTTCAGCTGACCATGAAAGTGCCCTTTCTGTCTTCTGCTATGTAGTAAGTGGACCTCAAATTTGCTAAACCTATTTTCATACTACGTTTGTTATTTCATCTTGATTCACCGCCAATACATGTGGGGGGCCTCTGTCTCCTTTCGGGGTATTTCTCTAGAGGTGAGCTAGGACTAATATTTCCCTCTGCTAGCATTATTTAGTCCTCCGGCTGGCGCTGGGCATCTAGAATCAACGTAGGCATGCTACCCGGCCACTGCTAGTTGTGTGTTAGGTTTAGTTCATGGTCAGCTCAGTTCCCATCTTCCAAGAGCTAGTTCCTATATATGCTGATGCTATGTTCTCTGGCCATTGAGAACATGACAGTTTGACCGGCCCACTAAAGGGTTAAAATCCTTGGCTGAGAAAGGAGAGAAATAAGAAGTCTGCTGAGAATTTTTTTTTTTTTTTTTTTTCCTTCTAATCTTTGAATGGCTCTGTGTCCACCTGTTTGTAATGGATCTTCAGAGTGTAACTGCAGGTTTGAATAATCTCGCCACGAAGGTACAAAATTTGCAAGACTTTGTTTGTCATGCACCTATATCTGAGCCGAGAATTCCTTTGCCGGAATTTTTCTCGGGGAATAGATCTGGGTTTCAGAATTTTCGAAATAATTGCAAATTATTTTTGTCCCTGAAATTTCGCTCTGCCGGAGACCCTGCACAGCAGGTCAGGATTGTGATTTCCTTGCTCCGGGGCGACCCTCAAGACTGGGCTTTTTCATTGACACCAGGGGATCCTGCGTTGCTCAGTGTGGATGCGTTTTTTCTGGCCTTGGGGTTGCTTTATGACGAACCTCATTTGGAGCTTCAGGCAGAAAAAACTTTGATGTCCCTATCTCAGGGGCAAGATGAAGCGGAAATTTACTGTCAAAGATTCCGTAAATGGTCTGTGCTTACTCAGTGGAATGAGTGCGCCCTGGCGGCGACTTTCAGAGAGGGTCTCTCTGATGCCATTAAGGATGTTATGGTGGGGTTCCCTGTGCCTGCGGGTCTGAATGAGTCCATGACAATGGCTATTCAGATCGATAGGCGTTTGCGGGAGCGCAAACCAGTGCACCATCTGGCGGTGTCCACTGAGAAGTCGCCAGAGAGTATGCAGTGTGATAGAATTCTGTCCCGAAGCGAGCGGCAGAATTTTAGACGGAAAAATGGGTTGTGTTTCTATTGTGGTGATTCTACTCATGTTATATCAGCATGCTCTAAGCGCACTAAAAAGCTTGATAAATCTGTTTCCATTTGCACCTTACCGTCTAAGTTTATTCTATCTGTGACCCTGATTTGCTCTTTGTCATCTATTACCACGGACGCCTATGTCGACTCTGGCGCCGCTTTGAGTCTTATGGATTGGTCCTTTGCCAAACGCTGTGGGTATGATTTAGAGCCTTTGGAGACTCTTATTCCTCTGAAGGGGATTGACTCCACCCCATTGGCTAATAATAAACCACAATATTGGACACAAGTAACTATGCGTATTAATCCGGATCACCAGGAGATTATTCGCTTTCTGGTGCTGTATAATCTACATGATGATTTGGTGCTAGGATTGCCTTGGCTGCAATCTCACAACCCAGTCCTCGACTGGAGAGCTATGTCTGTGTTGAGCTGGGGATGTAAGGGGGCTCATGGGGATGTACCTGTGGTTTCCATTTCATCATCTATTCCCTCTGAAATTCCTGAGTTCCTGTCTGACTATCGTGACGTCTTTGAAGAATCCAAGCTTGGTTCATTACCTCCGCACCGAGAGTGCGATTGTGCCATAGATTTAATCCCGGGTAGTAAATACCCAAAGGGTCGTTTATTTAATCTGTCTGTGCCTGAACATGCTGCGATGCGAGAATATATAAAGGAGTCCTTGGAAAAGGGACATATTCGTCCATCGTCATCTCCCTTAGGAGCCGGTTTTTTCTTTGTGTCAAAAAAAGACGGCTCTTTGAGACCATGTATCGATTATCGGCTTTTGAATAAAATCACTGTAAAATATCAATACCCATTGCCGTTGCTGACTGATTTGTTTGCTCGCATAAAGGGGGCCAAGTGGTTCTCTAAGATTGACCTTCGTGGGGCGTATAATTTGGTGCGAATCAGGCAGGGGGATGAGTGGAAAACCGCATTTAATACGCCCGAGGGCCACTTTGAGTATTTAGTGATGCCTTTTGGTCTTTCAAATGCTCCGTCAGTTTTCCAGTCCTTTATGCATGATATTTTTCGCGATTATTTGGATAAATTTATGATTGTGTATCTGGACGATATTCTGATTTTTTCGGATGACTGGGACTCTCATGTCCAGCAAGTCAGGAGGGTTTTCCAGGTTTTGCGGTCTAATTCTTTGTGTGTGAAGGGTTCTAAGTGTGTTTTTGGGGTACAGAGGATTTCCTTTTTGGGATATATTTTTTCTCCCTCTTCCATTGAAATGGATCCTGTCAAGGTTCAAGCTATTTGTGATTGGACGCAGCCCTCTTCTCTTAAGAGTCTTCAGAAATTTTTGGGCTTTGCTAACTTTTATCGTCGATTTATTGCTGGTTTTTCGGATATTGCTAAGCCATTGACCGATTTGACTAAGAAGGGTGCTGATGTTGCTGATTGGTCCCCTGACGCTGTGGAGGCCTTTCGGGAGCTTAAGCGCCGTTTTTCCTCTGCCCCTGTGTTGCGTCAGCCTGATGTTGCTCTACCTTTTCAGGTTGAGGTCGACGCTTCTGAGATCGGAGCTGGGGCAGTGTTGTCGCAGAGAAGTTCTGACTGCTCCGTGATGAGGCCTTGTGCCTTCTTTTCCCGTAAATTTTCGCCCGCTGAGCGGAATTATGATGTTGGGAATCGGGAGCTTTTGGCCATGAAGTGGGCTTTTGAGGAGTGGCGCCATTGGCTTGAGGGGGCCAGACATCAGGTGGTGGTATTGACTGACCACAAAAACTTGATTTATCTTGAGACCGCCAGGCGCCTGAATCCTAGACAGGCGCGCTGGTCATTGTTTTTCTCTCGGTTTAATTTTGTGGTGTCGTACCTACCGGGTTCTGAGAGTGTTAAGGCGGATGCCCTTTCTAGGAGTTTTGAGCCTGACTCGCCTGGTAACTCTGAGCCCACAGGTATCCTTAAGGATGGAGTGGTATTGTCAGCCGTTTCTCCAGACCTGCGGCGGGCCTTGCAGGAGTTTCAGGCAGATAGACCGGATCGTTGCCCACCTGATAAACTGTTTGTTCCTGATGATTGGACCAGTAGAGTCAGCTCTGAGGTTCATTCTTCTGCGTTGGCAGGTCATCCTGGCATTTTTGGTACCAGGGATTTGGTGGCAAGGTCCTTCTGGTGGCCTTCCCTGTCACGAGATGTGCGAGGCTTTGTGCAGTCTTGTGACGTTTGTGCTCGGGCCAAGCCTTGTTGCTCTCGGGCTAGTGGATTGTTGTTGCCCTTGCCTATTCCTAAGAGGCCTTGGACGCACATCTCGATGGATTTTATTTCAGATCTGCCTGTTTCTCAGATGATGTCTGTCATCTGGGTGGTGTGTGACCGTTTCTCTAAGATGGTCCATTTGGTTCCTCTGCCCAAGTTGCCTTCTTCTTCCGAGTTGGTTCCTCTGTTTTTTCAAAATGTTGTTCGTTTGCATGGTATTCCTGAGAATATCATTTCTGACAGAGGGACCCAATTCGTGTCTAGATTTTGGCGGGCATTCTGTGCTAGGATGGGCATAGATTTGTCTTTTTCGTCCGCTTTCCATCCTCAGACGAATGGCCAGACCGAGCGGACTAATCAGACCCTGGAGACATATCTGAGGTGTTTTGTGTCTGCTGACCAGGATGATTGGGTTGCTTTTTTGCCATTGGCAGAGTTCGCTCTCAATAATCGGGCCAGCTCTGCCACTTTGGTGTCCCCGTTTTTCTGTAATTCGGGGTTTCATCCTCGATTTTCCTCTGGTCAGGTGGAATCTTCGGATTGTCCTGGAGTGGATGCTGTGGTGGAGAGATTGCATCAGATCTGGGGGCAGGTGGTGGACAATTTGAGGTTGTCCCAGGAGAAGACTCAGCTTTTTGCCAACCGCCACCGTCGTGTTGGTCCTCGGCTTTGTGTTGGGGATTTGGTGTGGTTGTCTTCTCGTTTTGTCCCTATGAGGGTCTCTTCTCCTAAGTTTAAGCCTCGGTTCATCGGCCCGTATAAGATATTGGAGATTCTTAACCCTGTTTCCTTCCGTTTGGACCTCCCTGCATCCTTTTCTATTCATAATGTTTTTCATCGGTCATTATTGCGCAGATATGAGGTACCGGTTGTGCCTTCCGTTGAGCCTCCTGCTCCGGTGTTGGTTGAGGGTGAGTTGGAGTACGTTGTGGAGAAAATCTTAGACTCTCGTGTTTCCAGACGGAGACTCCAGTATCTGGTCAAGTGGAAGGGATACGGCCAGGAGGATAATTCTTGGGTTAATGCATCTGATGTTCATGCCTCTGATCTGGTTCGTGCCTTTCATAGGGCCCATCCTGATCGCCCTGGTGGTTCTGGTGAGGGTTCGGTGCCCCCTCCTTGAGGGGGGGGTACTGTTGTGAATTTGGATTCTGGGCTCCCCCGGTGGCTACTGGTGGAATTGAACTGGTGTTTTCATCTTCTCTGTTCACCTGTTCCCATCAAGATGTGGGAGTCGCTATATAACCTTGCTGCTCTGTTAGTTGCTTGCCGGTCAACAATGTTATCAGAAGCCTCTCTGTGCTTGTTCCTGCTCCTAGACAACTACTAGATAAGTTGGACTCTTGTCCATGTTTGTTTTTGCATTTTGTTCCAGTTCACAGCTGTAGTTTCGTTACTGTGTCTGGAAAGCTCTTGTGAACAGGAATTGCCACTCTGGTGTTATGAGTTAATGCCAGAGTTTTAAAGTAATTTCTGGATGGTGTTTTGATAGGGTTTTCAGCTGACCATGAAAGTGCCCTTTCTGTCTTCTGCTATGTAGTAAGTGGACCTCAAATTTGCTAAACCTATTTTCATACTACGTTTGTTATTTCATCTTGATTCACCGCCAATACATGTGGGGGGCCTCTGTCTCCTTTCGGGGTATTTCTCTAGAGGTGAGCTAGGACTAATATTTCCCTCTGCTAGCATTATTTAGTCCTCCGGCTGGCGCTGGGCATCTAGAATCAACGTAGGCATGCTACCCGGCCACTGCTAGTTGTGTGTTAGGTTTAGTTCATGGTCAGCTCAGTTCCCATCTTCCAAGAGCTAGTTCCTATATATGCTGATGCTATGTTCTCTGGCCATTGAGAACATGACACTAGACACCTCTTCACAGCCTAAGAACTAACTACCCCTAAAGAAGGAAATAGAAAGCTATCTTGCCTCAGAGAAAACCCCAAAAGGAAAGACAGCCCCCCACAAATATTGACTGTGAGTGAAGAGGGAAATGACGTACACAGAAATGAAATCAGATTTCAGCAAAGGAGGCCAGTACTAACTTGATAGACAGAGAGAAAAGGATACTGTGCGGTCAGTATTAAAAACTACAAAATCCACGCAGAGTTTACAAAAATGAACTCCACACCGACTCACGGTGTGGAGGGGCAAATCTGCTTTCCCAGAGCTTCCAGCTAGCCTGAATATGACATAGTGACAAGCTGGACAAAAAGAGACATATTTGCAGAGCAATAGAGTCCAAGCAAATGGACAAACAATACTAGCTAAAACTTATCTTTTGCTGACAAGGACAGGCCATATGAGAAATCCAAGGAGAGAACCAAATCCAACCAAGAACATTGACAGCTGGCATGAACTAAAGCCCAGAGCAGGTTTAAATAACAAACCCAGGCAAGGCGATTAGTGAAGGCAGCTGCCACAGCTACCTAAAGGAGCAGCAGTTCCACTCGAAACCACCAGAGGGAGCCCAAGGGCAGAACTCACAAAAATACCATTAGCAACCACAGGAGGGAGCTCCAGAACGGAATTCACAACACAGAGGTGACTGACGCTGCTTAAAGGGTTCCTCTGGGGGCGTTGGTGCTGCAGCAAAGATGGTATCACTTTCCACGGGTGAAGCGGTGTCCCCAGGGCTCCTGGTGTATTTAGCAGGGATGGTGAGTGCTGGCAAATAAACGGAGGACACAGGGTTGCAGTCTTTACCTGGTTTACTGGTGTTAAGCAGCCTCAGTCCAGGGTACCGGCAACAGGCGTAGATGGAGTCCACGCAGCCTGAAGACAAGTGGAAATCCCCTTGACAGGTCAGTTTGGGATCCTTCCACTATGCGCTGGTCTGTAGTCCCTGGCTGCCTGTAGCTGTCTAACAAGGTCGTCTTTCTTCCCCTGTCCAGGGACAGTACCTGCACGGTAGGCAACTTGAGCCATCTCTTTGGGGTCCCTATCCACGGTGACTCTGGACTCTGGTTGCTGCTGTACCTCAGGAATTATGTGGGCAAGTCCCTTTTAGTTTCCTGCCCTTCGGTTCTGCCGTGGGACCTGTAGTTCCTCACGACCTCGGGGACCCGGTGGCCGGTTTCTGCGCTCAGCTTAGAGAGGCCCAGTCGCAGCCTTTCTCTAGCTCCTAAGTCCTTCTGTACTCCTTCACTGTCTGCTACCAACTGTCAACTGTGCGCTTGTCTGCACCAGACTAACTGACTCCTCAAGACCAGGATGTTTATAGGGAATTTCCCCTTGAACCATGTTTAGAGCTCCCCCTTCTGGCCTGGAGTCAGAATGTGTTGCATGTAAGGTTACCTGCTAAAGGGATTTCTCCTGTCTCCAGGAATGGCACTACCCTCCCCGAGAGGAAGGCAGCACCACTGTGGTACCTGAACTCCTGAGGTGCCACACTTACATAGGTAAATTACAGCACAACACTGTGCAAATATTCCTTACAAGACAACCAGAGGCCTGACATCAGAAGCCTTTATCAGCACAATGCCAATCGCTCTGTAAGGCACTCATTCTAATTCCTAATTACATTTTACAAAATTCAATTGCGAGATAGAAAATTGCCATTATCACAAAATATTCTTGCGCAGCACAGCAGTTTTAATATAATCAACAGTACAGTCCATAAATGAAAGAAATCTTGTCATTCTTATTACCTCTGCATGCTCCGTTTCTATAGAATATTACAGGATAAATTGAAAATTTCATATGATTTAATAAACCCCCAAATATGTGACAGCTTAGTACCCACATCATTATAACAAGTAGTGATCCGTACTCATAAAACTTGCTGCCAGCAGTTTCCAGTCCTATAAAAACATGAGGAATCCTGACAACACTGAAATCACAGCCACAGAAATTACATAGTATATTAAATATATGACTGCCAGTATTATATGGAGCAATACAGGGGAGTTCAGACAATAACACAGAGACAATTGTTGTAATAAGACATATATAGCTGCCTTCATAATTGACTTTACCAGATCGACACATGAAAGGTTTCACTATTAAAATAAGCTTTGTAGCTTAATCAGTTTTCTAGGAAGATTGGTTCTTTCGTAAATACGCTGGCACTAGTCAGGTTACTCCATACTTCTATCAGTCACTTATTTCAGTCATGTCTTCCCCACGACCTTCCTTTTTTTTCCTTTGTTGAGTCCTTTGTGGATATTATTCATGTCTCTACTCTCTGACTTGCAATATTCTTTCAGGGTGTGATATTAAGCTGTACCGGTTTTCTTCTTTAAGCCTCATTCAGACGTCTGTATTGCACGCATGTGTTGTATCCATTTTTTTTACACAGATACAGCACGCAGCACGCAGATTATAATCTATGGTGTTATTCACATGTCCGTGCTTTTCATGGACTATGTGTCTGTGCAAAACACAGGAGACATGCACATTTTTCTCCAGGAGCACAGATGGAAAGGGCCAATATAAGTCTATGGGTCCATGAAAAACACATACAGCACACCAATGGCATCTGTGTGCCCTACGTGTGCCGTCCATGTTTAAAGGGTATATCCGAGACTTAATGAAAAACAAAAAATGTGCCTAAGCACTAACAGGCAGGTAGATGTCATTGACTTCAGCTGGCCGACACCAGATATTGTAGAGTTCAGTGAGGGAGACCACCACTCAAAAATAGTCCGGGGTCACACTAGAGAAATACGGACGAGGGAGAGGCGCAAAAACAACGCATTGCACACAGACCAATGTTTCTCTATGGGGCAGCTTCCGTCAGCCATATATTTCTCGGCCGTATTTAACGGGCTGAGAAAATCACAGCATGCTGTGATTGTCAGCGTATTCCTCCAAAAATACGCCAATGAAAGTCTAAAAATAAGGATTACACATGGACCACACGTCTGCCCTGCGAGAAATACGCACCGGAGTCCTATAGAAAAGCAGGTAATTCAGTGCGGTGTACAGTAAAATCACACTGACAGGTTAGAATAGAATAGATAAAATAAATGTGTACACATAGAATAGGTATATATATATATATATATATATATATATATACATATATATAAATGTCAATGAGACACATATATATATATATATATTTATATTTAATACAGAGCTAGATAGCAGAAAAGTTGGTAATTCAACTGCCTGATTTTGCCCAAGTCCTTACCAAACCCGACAGGATATGAGACATGGTTTACATACAGTAAACCATTTCATATCCGTTATATTTTTACATATATCTCACTAATAATGTTAGTAGTTTGTGTGTGCTAAATTTTGGAGCTCTATGTGTTAAAATAAAGGGTTAAATCACGGAAAAAACTGGGGTGGGCTCCCGCACAATTTTCTCCGCCAGAATGGGAAAGCCAGTGACTGAGGGCAGATATTAATAGCCTAGAGAGGGACCATAGTTGTTGCCCCCCCTGGCTAAAAACATCTGCCCCAGCCACCCCAGGAAAGGCACATCTGTAAGATGCGCCTATTCTGGCACTTAGCCACTCTCTTCCCACTCCCCTGTAGCGGTGGGATATGGGGTAATAAGGGGTTAATGTCACCTTGCTATTGTAAGGTGACATTAAGCCTGGTTAATAATGGAGAGAAATCAATAAGACACCTATCCATTATTAATCCAATATTAGTAAAGGGTTAAAAATACACACGCACATTAAGAATAAAGTATTTTAATTAAATAAATAAACACATGGGGTTTATTATCTTTATTGTACACTCAATCCAACTGATGACCCTCGTTCTCTTGTAAAAAAAGGAAAATATTAAAGCAACAATATCCCATACTTGTCCGCTGTACAGTCATGTCCCACGATGTAAATCCATCAGAAAGGGTTAAATACGGTTACAACCAGGAGCCTGCTAATGCAGCCGCTCCCGGCTCTAAAAGACTGGAGAATGAATGAAATGAAGATAACGTAGCTTTGGGGTCTTGCGGTGCTGCAGCTGCGCCCCCTGGTGACATGAACTCATTTGAACTGTAGCATGGGAAAATATTCAGAAAAATTCCCACGCTACAGTTCATATGAGTTTATGCCACCAGGGGGCGCAGCTTTGGTGACGGCACCGCATTTCCCCGAAGCTACGTTACCTTCACTTCATTTATTCCCCAGTCTTTTAGAGCTGTGGATCTCACTATCCATTGACTCTGTCTCCTCTCACTTCGGGGACACCCACTTCATGTGGTTCTGCTTCTTAGTCAGATCATAGGTCTGCTTCTGCTGCAGTCTAGGCCCTATCTGAATCTGACAGTAACCTCTCTGCTGCCCCTTCACTTAAGCCTCTCCTACTTTTGGCTAGTCCCAACTATTAACTCCCACTATCCCATTCAGCTACTGTTGCTGGGCAGAATCTTTCCTTTCAAATGGTACAATTAACTGTATGTACTACACATCATATCAAATTGCATTAATACACATGTCTTCAAGGGGAAATGTGGGCAACACTTTCACCTTTTTACAGACATGTGAATGAGGCCTTTCCAAGAAGTGCACATATCTAGCAAATCAGCTATTATGTAGCCCAATGCAAACAAGTCTCTACCTTGGGTTTAAGCTCTTGTCTACCCATACTTCATGGGCAGTTCAGAACTGCATAAGGCTTCATCTCTCCGCTGACCCCATAATATTAGTGTATGTGCACATGGGTCAGATCTCTAACATCTCTTGTGTATTACAGCAGGAGCTTCAGGCATAACTATAGTGGGTGCAGAGATAAATCTCATCCACACACTGTAGAGAAAATTTTCAGCAGTAACTGACTAATATTGCAGGCTTAAAATTCACAGCAAGTGATTTGTGCTAACTTGTACTAATTTCACCATGGATGCCATAATTTGCAATGCTTACGAAGCCTATCACGTGAAAAGCACATTGGGGCTGCGGCACACATGGGTCATCACTTTCTCTCTCCAACATGGGTAAGCACCAGTCTTTTACCGCACAATGAGGGGCACTTTATATCCATCCCAACTAGAGGCATATTTGTGATGTGACATACAACCTTTCCATATGGTACTCCCATACTTGAGGTTGTTACCTAAAGCTGTCTTCTTAAGGTATGTGTGCTAACTTATTTATACTCTGTATTGCTATATTTTGATATGAGATTCTTTGATGATACTTGTTGCTAAGTCTTTTCCCCTTTTACACCCATCTTGTATTGTTTTTATGAGTTATTTATACCCTTACTGTATATATGAGTGAGCATTTAATAATAATTTTATTATTATTTTTACTATTAATATTATTATTTATTTATATAGCACCATTAATTCAATGGTGCTGTGCATGAGAAATGGGTTACGTACAGAGTTATAGATATCGTTTACAGTAAACAAATTTACAATGACAGACTGGTACAGAGGGGATAGGACCCTGTCCTTGCAGACTTACATTATATGGGATAATGGGGAAGAGACAGAAGGTCGGGGGTGCGGCAGCTCTGGTGGTGGTGAGGCGGCAGCTCGGGTGGTGGTGAGTCGGGAGCTCGGGTGGTGGTGAGTCGGGAGCTCGGGTGATGGTGAGGCGGCAGCTCAGGTGGTGGTGAGGCGGTGGAATGGTTATTGTAGGCTGTAGGCTTTCCTGAAGAGAGGGGTTTTCCGTCTGAAGGATCCAAGGGCGGTGGATAATTGGACATGTTGAGCCGTGGAATTCCAGAGGATGGGGATAGAAATCTTGGAGGCGGTTGTGTGAGGAATGAATAAGTGTGGAGGAGAGTAGGAGGTCTTTTGAGGATCGAATATTATGTGGGGGAAGATATTGGGAGATTAATTCAGAGATATAGGGAGGGGACAGGTTGTGGATGGCTTTGTAGATCAGTGTTAGTAGTTTGAACTGGATTCGTTGGGGAATTGGGAGCCAGTGGAGGGATTTGCAGAGGGGAGAAGCAGGGGAGTAGCGAGGAGAGCAGTGGATTAGCAAGGCAGCAGAGTTGAGGACAGACTGGAGCGGTGCAAGAGAGTTAGCGGGGAGGCCACATAGGAGGGTGTTGCAGTAATCGAGGCTGGAGATGATGAGGGCATGCACAAGAGTTTTGGTAGATTGTGGGCTGAGGAAAGGACGGATTCTGGCAATATTTTTGAGTTGGAGGCGTCAGGAGGTGGCAAGAGTTTGGACATGCAGTTTGAAGGACAGGGCAGAGTCAAGAGTTACCCTGAGGTAGTGGATTTCAGGTGCGGGAGAGAGCATGATGCCATTTACCATAATAGATAGATCAGGTAGGCGCTGATATTAGCGCATTTTACAGCACAATTGGTGGTCTTGTATTTATTACTATGTAGCTACATAGTGGGCCCTAAGAATGATTTTCTCTAGTGGGCCCAAGGTGCTCCAGTCCGACGCTGATGGGACATCTCACTCAGCGGACACTAAAACAGTCTACTGGTCACCACTGACAGCCGGCAGACACCACATACCACAGACAGCTGGCAGACACCACTATCAGCCATCAGATACCATGGACAGCAGGCGGGCACCACAGACAGCAGGCAGTCACCACAGTCAGTGGGCGGTAACCACAGACAACAAGCGGTCACCACAAACAGCAGGCAGTCACCACAGACAGCAGGCGGTAATCAGACAACCAGTGGACGCCACTGATAGCCGGCAGATGCCACAGACAGCCATAGAACACCACTGACAGCCACTGGACACCACTGACAGCTGACGGACACCACTGACAGCTGGCAGACACCACTGACAGCCGGCGGACACCACTGACAGCCGGTGGATACCACGGACAGCCAGCAGACACCACGGACAGCGAGCAGTCACCACAGACAGCGGGCAGTCACCACAGACAGCGGGCGGTCACCACAGACAGCGGGCGGTCACCACAAACAGCAGGCAGACACCACAGACAGCCGTTGGTCCTCACAAACAGCCAGCGGTCCCCACAGACTGCTGGTGGTCACCACAGGCAGCCACAACTTCAGAAAGCACCATTTATTTCTATTTCTCCCCCCTTTGTACCAACCTGTGGTGTACCATGGTCATCAGTCTCGTACAGGAGGGGCCTCTACAGGACACTTTGCCACAGGCTGTGGAGCCCGGTATTGGCTCAGTAAGACTGGGTGAACCAGGTCTCCTGGGTGACTCATCATCACGTCCTACACACTCTTATTGGGCGGCACTGCCCATAGCATGCTCTCCAGATCCAGTGTGGGTGTTGGACATGGCTGCTGGGGTCTGGGGGTGGTTGGCTGCAGCAGGAGTCCCCAGTACGGAGATGTCATGTACGGGGAAGGTCCATAGTTGTAGTAGGGATACTGAGGAAATGGAAAGAAGGGGAGCGCACTGCGGGGAGCCACCATGTTGGGTGCCACACACTTGGTGTAAATAAAAATCTTTAAATATCACTGATGTTACTGTGTCTCATCTCACCTCATTTTTCAAGGGCAATTTCCTCCATTGTTTTTGTAGGATTCTATTATGTAGGGGTGTTGCCCTATCCTTGAATATTGGTTCTGGTTTGGAACTATACATGTTTATGTGTATCCGACATGTCAGTTTTTGTTAATTATTTAATGCTTAATGGTATGTTCACATGGAACTTATCTGCTATGTAAAATTCACAGCAAAATTTGAGGCTGCAAAAAGTGCACCAAATTGTGAGTGCAAATCCATTGCAAAGGGTAAAGTCTAGGTAAAAATCAATAGCATAAATTGACATGATGTCAAACCTGCAGAGCAGGTAAATTTTTTCTGCAGATTTTATTTATGTAATTTTATCCACAATGCTAGGACTGTAATATGCAGTAAACTATCTGCCCAGAAATTCATATGAAAAATCTGCTACCAGTGATGAGTGAACCCGTGAATGTTCAGATTCGACGAACATATGGTAAAAAGTTGGTTTCGGGTGCGAACTTAACCCTGGACTCGAATCCATGAGAAGTCAATGGGGACCCGAACGTCGGTGCTTTAAAAGAGCTGTAGAACAGTCATAGTCAGGGCTAGGGGGCTTCAAAAGGGAGCTAAATGGGGGTAAGAGCAGGACAATTGTCATACAAACAAATGTGGATAGGAAAATAATTTAAAATAACACAGAATAACAAAAAGAAACATATTCTTGAACGAGGAGGCGGAGGTCTAAGTGGAGGGAGTGGATGTGGCGGTGTAGGTGGAAGAGGCAGGGGAGGAGGTATCCAATACTGTTTTGTGAGTTTTATTTAGTTTTTGCTAGGGAACTGACATAAAGGAACATAGAATAAAAAAAAAGATTAAAAAAAATCTACAACGAGAGGTTGAGGTGGCGTAGGTGGAAGAGGCGTAGTAGTAGGAGGTAGCCCATACTGGTTTTGTGTTGTTGTCTTTTTGCTTCTTTTTTGGGGGGTGGGATACTCTGAAAACAGCCAGTGTAATAATTTTCTGACTGTCTGTATACATGTCATGTAATACCCTTTTTTGAATTGAAAGCAATGAGCAAAGCATCAAATAGGGGACTTGGTTGTGTTGCTGCTGGTGGTGGTGCATTTTGCTACAGAGAGAGAGGATGTAGTTGATCTGTGCCTGCCGACAGAGATGTGGAGTCCGAGTCATGGAGTTAGTGGAGCGCCCCCATGGGCAGTGGGGTACTTGGTACCAGGTCCTTCGGTTCACAGGGGGGATGTCACGGTGGTTGACCCGGTCCGTGGCCCTGGGACGTCCATGTAAAAAAGGGGGGAAAGGTCTTTAAAGGGAAAGTGTTTGTGACGCCACCTGTGGTATTCGGTCAGGGTGACCGACGCTGCTTTAAGGGGTCTGCTGGGGTGATGTTATTGCAGCTAGATGGTATACCTTCCCACAGGTGAAGTGTATCCCCAGGGCTTCCCAGTGTGTAGATGGTGGATGGTGAGAGGCGCAGTTAAGAACGAGGACACAAGATTGCAGTCTCTTTACCTTTACTGGTGCCTTCAGCATGCACAGTCCAGAGCACCAGACCACAGGGTATGTTGCAGAGTGCGTCTTCTTGCAGTCAGCACTGTAGTTAGGAGAGCTTCAATCAGCAAGATATCTTGAGTAAACAGTATTTACTTCATACTGGATAAACATGAGATACAATTCAGTGTCACATAATCCGTGCACTGAGGCATATACATTCAAGAAGAAGAAAAGAATATTCAGGAAGTAAGAAAAACAACCAACAACTGAGAGTTTCCCTCCCCATATTACAGCAAGTATATAACTTTACACACTATCGCCATCTGCTGTCTGGTTAGTATAAAGTCCTCCTTTCACTTATAATAAGTCCTAATCTGTTGCATATGCCAACACCCTTTCTCAACAGTAAGGACTTATTCAATCAAACCCAACTTTTTTATTAGTCTCTGATGTTTATCAGCATTCAACGCCTTCGTGAGGATGTCTGCTGTCATTTCTTCAGTAGGACAGTACTCTAACTTCAAGACTCCTTGTTCCTGATGATCTCTCAAGAAATGATATTTCACATCAATATGCTTGGTTCTTGGATTGACTCTTTCCATCTGAGCAAGAACAAGACATCCTTGATTGTCCTCTTTCAGTTTTGTTGGTGCCAACTGTGGTTGTCCTAATTCTGTCAACAATTGTCTTAACCACAGTACTTCTTGACTCGCTTGTGCTGCGGCAACATATTCTGCTTCTGTTGAAGATAGTGTCACAATTGACTGTTTCTTACTTGTCCAACTTATTGGTCCACCTGAGTGAAAAAAAATATGTCCACTGGTAGATCTTCTGTCAGTTGGATCTCCAGCCCAATCTGCATCAACATATCCTGTTAAAATGCAATCATCACTTGTGGGTAATTTCAGATTAACATTGCTAGTTCCTTTCAAATAACGCGTTACTCTCTTCACGGCATTCCAATCAGCTTTATTTGGTTTTGATACCTTTCTACTCAGGATTCCTACTGCTGCTGCGATGTCTGGTCTTGTAACGGTCGCTAGATACAGTAGTTTTCCTATTGCTGTTCTGTATTCTTCATTATTTGGTAGCATATTTTTTTCACTGTTCATCTCTTTGAGATAATTAGTTTCCATTGGAGACTTTACTGTTTTTGCATCCTTTAATCCAAATTTTTCTGTTATGTCTTGAATCATGTGATTTTGATTCAGTAGGAAACTTCCGTCTTCTTCTCTTTCTACCTGTATTCCTAGATATTGTTTTACATTTCCCAAGTCTTTGATTTCGAAATGTTGCTTCAGGATTTTTAGAATGTTTTCGTTATCCCTTTCTTGTTCAAAACAAATCAAAATGTCGTCTACATATATGAGTATATAAATCCATCTATTAATCAGCCTTTTTGTGTATAAGCATGGATCAGCTTTGCTTCTTTGAAATTTTTCATTTGTAAGTACTTCCGTGATTTTGTCATTCCACGCTTTAGCTGCTTGCTTTAAACCATATATGCTTTTCTGTAGTTTACAAACTTTGTTTGGATTTCTTTCATCTTTGAATCCTGGAGGTTGTTCCATATAAATGTCTTCTGTTAAATCTCCATTCAGAAAAGCTGTCTTTACATCCAGATGTCTCAGTTGCATCTGTTTCATTGCTGCAACTGTAAGTAAAGTTCTTATTGTAGTGTGTTTGACAACTGGAGCAAATGTCTCATCATAGTCTTCTCCATATTTTTGAGAATACCCTATAGCTACGAGTCTTGCTCGGTATCTTTCAGCTGTGCCATCTGTTTGGTATTTAACTTTAAAAATCCATTTACATCCTATGGTTTTTCTTCCTTCTGGTAAATCTGTTAGTGTCCATGTATTTGAATCTTGCATGGATTTAATTTCTGTTTCTGTTGCTTCTATCCATTTATTAGCTTCTTCTACAGGAAGGTTAGATATGTCTTCCCAAGAGGTAGGCTCATAGATTTTTCTTGTGCTTGTCTTGTATGAGAGACGTTTTGGTGGTTTTCCTTTGTTCTCTCTCATTGAACGTCTTGGTTCTGTGTTTGTTTGTAGTTGTGATTCCTCACTTTCAGTATTTTGTTCTTCATTAATTTCTGCATCTTTCTCATCTTCAGTTGTGTCACTGTTGGTTTTCTCATTTTTTGTTTCAACTGAAATCATAATGTCTTCATTTAAATCTTCAATGAATGTCACACTGTTACTCACCGTAACTCTGTCTGTTTTGGGATCTAGGATTCTGTATCCTTTGCAATTTTCACTATATCCAACAAATATTCCTTCCATGGATCTGTTTTGAAGTTTGGAACGTTTTTCTGTTGGAATGAATATGAAAACTTTACATCCAAAAACTTTTAAATGATTGACACTTGGTTTCATACCTTGCCACAGTTCATATGGAGTTTTTGTCAGTTTTCTGGAAAAAAGTCAGTTCTGTAGATATGTAGCTGTCATTGCTGCCTCACCCCAATATTTCTCTGGTAGTTTGGAATCCGTCAGCATACATCTTATCATTTCTGTTAGAGTTCTGTTTTTTCTTTCTGCTACTCCATTTTGTTCAGGTGTGTATGGAACCGTTTTCTGGTGTTCTATTCCATTTTGTCGTAAGTAGTCTTCTATTCTGTGACCTGTAAATTCACCTCCATTATCACTTCTGATGACAATTGGCTTCCTTTGAAATTTGTTACTTGATCTTGTTACATAGTCTACAAGTTTATCAAAAACTTCACTTTTGTTTTTAATTAAGTATGTGACTGTGTATCTTGAGTAATCATCTATAAAAGTCAACATGTATCTATTGCCTCCTGATGTGGTCACTTTCATGGGTCCACATACGTCAGTATGCACCAAATCAAGTGGTCTTTCGCTTTTCATCTCACTTTCTTTTGGAATAGATATCCTTGTGGCTTTGGATTTTATACAACATTCACATCTTATGGTAATTGAGCAATCTGATATCTTTAAATCTTTTGTCAATTCTTTTCTCTGTAGTTCCCTTATACTGTCAGGGTGTCTATGTCCTAGACGTCTATGCCACATGTGAATACAGTTTTTGTGATCATGTGTACATACCTTCATCTGTTCCTTTGGTGTGTCAAAATGATATAATTGTTCATCTGCCTTGACTTTGGTTATCACCTTGTTTCCTTCAATAATTGCACACTCATTGTCTTTGAATTTCACTGTAAGTCCTTTTGCTTTTAAACGTTTCACAGATAATAATCCGCCTTCCAATTTTGGAACATACAACACATCTTGTACAAGTATCTTTGAATCTTGCCCGAACTTGTTTGAACAATTTAGCATACCTTGTCCGATACCTTCTGCGGTTATTTTGCTTCCATCTGCAAGATAAATGGCTTCTTTCTTATCTAAATCAAGATCAGTAAAGAAATTCTTGTCACTTGTCATATGACTCGTTGCTCCTGAATCAATAAACCAACCAAGTGATGATTTCTTGTCTGTTACTTTAAATGTGCCATTCCAATTATTCTCACATGAATCGGAAATTGTGTTTTTTACTGTCTGTGTATGCTGTTTGTGTTGTAATTTTTGTTGTTCTGCTTTCCATATGGTACAGTCTTTCTTTAAATGACCTTTTTTCTTACATCTGAAGCATTCTCTTGTCTCTTTATTATAGGGTTTTTTGAATTCTGTAGCTTTAAAAGCATTTTTACTGTCCTTTTCAGTAGAAGAATCATTTCTTTGTTCTTTTCTTCTCTGATATTCATCTATTAGTCTTGTTTTCACAAAATCTAATGTAATGTCAGTTTCTGGTCTCGTCTCAAGGGCATTTATCAAGGCTGTATACGAATCTGGTAAACTGCACAACAATATAGCTGCTACATGACTTTCTTTAACATCTTCACCAATAGATCTTAGCTGTGATATCACTTCCATAATTGAGAATATGTGCTTCTTCATATCGTCATTTGCACTCAATCTCATACTGTACAGCTTTCTTAATAAAAATAACTTGTGATTCAAGCTAGGTCTTTCACACAGTTTTCTTAATGCTTCCCACATTCCCTTAACTGTTTCTTCATTTCTTATATGTATTAATTGAGCATCATCCACTAATAAGCTAATGGTGGCTTTAGCTTGCATATTCTTTTTATCCCATGTCTGATTATCTTGATCTGGTCTTGCTGTAACAATTACTTCCCATAGATCATCCTTAGATAACAACATCTCTACTTTGAATTTCCATAACTGATAATTTTCACTATTCAGTTTAGCTACTGTAAATTTCAGTTCTGTGTTACTCATCATCTTTATATAGTCTTACTTGTTTAGAGAGTTGTACTGAAGATATTCTCCTGTATGTCCAGCTCCTGGGATCATGAATTCCTCTGTCACTCTGTATCTGGATTTATTTCCTTCTGTTTACAGAGCTTATCTGTGTGCTCCATTATCTGAATAAACCAGGATCCTGCACCCTGGGCTTGTAGTGCAGACCTGTAGTGTCTGGGGTGCCTGGGCCCATAACCTGTTGCAGAGTACGTCTTCTTGCAGTCACCACTGTAGTTAGGAGAGCTTCAATCAGCAAGATATCTTGAGTAAACAGTATTTACTTCATACTGGACAAACATGAGATACAATTCAGTGTCACATAATCCGTGCACTGAGGCATATACATTCAAGAAGAAGAAAAGAATAATCAGGAAGTAAGAAAAACAACCAACAACTGAGAGTTTCCCTCCCCATATTACAGCAAGTATATAACTTTACACACTATCGCCATCTGCTGTCTGGTTAGTATAAAGTCCTCCTTTCACTTATAATAAGTCCTAATCTGTTGCATATGCCAACAGGGTAGGCAGAGTCCGGCCGGTTTGGAGGCAAGTCCAGAGTCCCCTTATTCAGGTGGAAATCAGTAGCCTTCCTCTAGCGCCGTAGTGTTGTAGTCCCTTACTGCTAAGCTTCTCATAAGGTCCTCACAGATGTTGTAGATGTTATGTCTCTCTCTCTGTCCCCCAGATGGATAGGACAAACCCGTATGACCGGTGGCTTGAGGCGTTTTACAGGGACTCTATCATGCCCCAGCCTCTAAAGGGTGCGACCTTGCCTTCTGGGTGTAGGGGCGGACAGGTAACGTGAAATTAGCTGTCCTGCCAGTCTCTGGAGCAAGTAGTAAAGTAAATGTTCAGCACAGCCTGGGGTGGAGGTCCATAAAAGTAGGTGCCCAGACCTTAAACGTGATATAGAATATACTCAGCACACTCTGAAATGTCTGATGCAAAAAGGGTGTTTAAATGTGAATGTGAATACTGTATGTATTAAACACCCTTTTTGCATCAGACATTTCGGAGTGTGCTGAGTATATTCTGGTCTCTGGAGCCTGTGGAAGCAGCCTGTGTAGGGCAGAACTCATCCTGGTATCCACTCCTTTGCTATGACTTCTTCTCACCCTCTCTGCAATACAGTTCGCTTTCAGTGTCTCTTTCTAGGAGCTGCCACACTCAGGGCAGGCACAGCTCCGTGTCCTTCTCCTTGAACTCTGATAGGATCCCACCCCTGTCAGGGACCAACTACCTGAGCAAAGCTCAGCCAGCAACTAACTCACTTCCTCTCCAGGCCACCAATTTTACCTAAATGTGAGGAGTGCCCTAGTAAATAGGAGCAGGGCTCCCACTGGTGGCCTGGAGTGTGAAATCTGTTGCATGTATGAGATACCTAGATGCAGTTGTCCTTCTTTGCCTCCAAACATAATATCACTCTCCCCTAGAGGAAAATGACATTACTGCAACGACCAGGACCCTGGGGCACTGCATTAGTGTCCATTTTGATGGAGTCAGTATAAAATGGACTGACTCCTAAAATATATCATAAATTTGGTACAATAGTTCAATGCAGTATGTGTTGTACATTTTTTCATAATAATTTGGGAAAGTTATGAAATGTCCTATAAATGTCTGTTTTATTCCTGATCTAAGGATCTAGGCTTTTAGTTAAGATGAATCTGTACTGCACTTTATGTACATGCTGAGTAGCGAGGCAGTGCTGTGAAGTCGGAGTTAGAGTCATGAAGTTGGAGTCGTAGTCTGGAGTCAGGGAAATTGAGGAGTCGGATGTCTGGCTTACTGACTCCACAGCCCTGTCTGCTACCCACCCAAATGAACCACCTTCCTTTGGTGCACTCATACGACAGGACATTTTGTGTAATTTCATCAAAACAAGTACCGCTGGATGAATATATGGGGAAGATAGATTATGGACGGCTTTGTAGGTCAGTGTTAGTAGCTTGAAGTGGATACGTTGTGGAACTGGTAGACAATGAAGGGATTAGCAAAGAGAAGAAATGAAGGAGTAGCGAGGACACAAGTGGAATACCAGAGCAACAGAGTTAAGGACAGACTGGAGAGGTGTGATGATGCGATGGGGAATGCTGAGGTCCTAAAGCCCACATGGAGTCAAGGTCACTGAGTGATGTGGGCCATTTGGAGGAAGAGGTGGTGGTCAAGCTGTCCCAACTGCATAGCAAAAGAGGGGGCAGGGTGCAAAAGCACTGAAGCCAGCCCCTAGCCACTATGTTGGCTACTACTGTGTACCACGATTGGCTCCTAGCTGTTATGTAAGCTTCTACAAAGTGCAAAGGCTGGCCCATAGCCATTAACTTGGCTGCTACTGTGCACTGTGGCTGGCACCTAGCTATTACATCAGTTGCTACAGAGTACCGAGGCTGTCCCTTAGCCATTAAGCTGGCTGCTACTGTGCACCGTGGCTTGCCCCTAGCCTTGAAGTCAGCTGTCTCTTTCCATGTTGCCTCCTTCTCCTACTCTGCTTCATCCATCGTCTCCTCATCCGGTCAGAAAGTGTGGGTCACCTATGCGCACTTTAGGTGTTCTCACCCTGCTGCTGATCACTTGTCTGAGGTGCAGCTTCACTTCTGCTTTACTGTTCACCCTGTCATATGTGACGATCCACAAGATGGAACTCCACCTTGCATATGCTGGAAAAACTGTATGAGTAGCAGCAGGCGATAGTAGAGTTTAAGCTGCAGCATGTATGGGTGACTCGCTCTGCAAAACAACACCACTTTAAGATCAATGAGTGGGCCTCCATGCCGGACTTGAATACCATATTGCACTGCTTCAAGTACTCCACAAACATGACCCACGCTGATGATGCCATCATTAGCGTTACTATCCAACTTAATAATATAATAATAATTTTTATTTATATACCTCCAACATATTCCGCAGCGCTTTACAACTTATAGAGGGGACTTGTACAGACAATAGACATTACAGCATAACAGAAATCACAGTTCAAAACAGATACCAGGAGGAATGAGGGCCCTGCTCGCAAGCTTACAAACTATGAGGAAAAGGGGAGACACGAGAGGTGGATGGTAACAATTGCTTTAGTTATTTGGACCAAATAATAATAATAAGCAACTTTTATGCTTCCTTGAAAAAATGTTTCAGGCAATGATGGATCAGGTGGTTGCACAGGAAGAAGAGGAGGAAGATTAGTTCTGAGATATATGGCAGAGACATATTATGGATGGCTTTGTACATCAGCCTTAGCAGCTTGAAGTGGATACGTTGAGGAATTGGAAGACAATGAAGGGATTTGTAGAGAGGATAAGCGCCGACAAACCGAGCACAGCAATGCCATCTCTAAGGGTATGTTTCCACGGTCAGGATTGCATCAGGATTTGCTCAGGATTTGACACAGGTAATATCTGCACCAAATCTGCACCTGAGGTCACTGGCAGGTCACCTGCGTTTTTGATGCGTTTTTACATGCGTTTTTCATGCGTTTTTCGGGCGTTTTTTTTCATGCGGATTTGTGTGTGTTTTTGTAAGCTAAATAAAGTTATACAAAAAAAAAGAATTGTGATGTCATTTCTTGTCCAACCTCTTCATTTACATACTCCATTGAAGAATAATGTTTGGACACACAGATGGATAGATAGATAGATAGATATAGATAGATATGATAGATAGATCTATCTATCGTATCTATCGTATCTATTTATCTATAGCTCTATCTGTCTATCCATCTATTATCTATCTATCGTATCTATCTATTGTATCTATCTATCAATTGTAGCTATCTACTATCTATCTATCTATCGATATATCTATCTAGCTATCTATAGTTATATCTATCTATAGATAGATATATTTATAGATAGATAGATGTATCGGTAGATAATAGATAGGTAGATAGATAATAGATAGATACAATAGATAGATACAATAGATAGATGATATATAATAGATAGATAATAGATTATAGAGAGATAGATAGATAATAGATAATAGATAGATAATAGATATTGTAGATAGATGGAGAGATATATAGATAATAGATAGATAATAGATAGATAATAGATGATAGATAGATAATAGATAGATTATAGATAATAGATGATAGATAGATAATAGATAGATAATAGATAGAAAATAGATGATAGATAGATAATAGATGATAGATAATAGATAGATAATAGATGATAGATAATAGATAGATACAATAGATAGATAGATACAATAGATAGATAGATGATAGATAATAGATAGCTACGATAGATAGATAAGATAGATAGATAGATACGATAGATAGATGCGATAGATACGATAGATGATAGATAATAGACATCAAAAAAGAACTCCGGCACACAGAAAGTTCCAAATGCATAATAAAGTTTATTTTATGAGCTTCTCAATTTTAGCTTCTCAATTTTCTATATTTCAAAAAGTAGAATCCGCACACAGTAATGAAACAAGATGAACGTATCAGGTATCAGTTTCAACGTTTCGGCTGACTATGAGCCTTCATCAAGAAATACCTGTATCTTGCAAGATACCGCCGCCGCTACTCGGGAGCGGAGTGTGAGACTACATGTATTTCTATGTAGCTGAACGCTCCGGTCCGAGTGGCGGTGGCAGTGCCGGATATTGAGGTGCGAGACTCGTGCGAGTTTCTCGCAAGTGTGACCCCGGCCTTAAGCGCAATATCTGTATAATTTAAAAAAAAATTGAAAAAAAAAAATTCTGCGCCAGAGAGGGAAAGCCAACGACTGGGGGACTGATGTTTGTAGCCTGGGAAGGGGTTAATACCCATGTAGCTTCCCAGACTATGAATATCAGCCCGCAGCTGTATATTTAGCCTTTACTGGCTATAAAAATAGGGGGACCCCCCAAAAAAAATAACTTGGGGTCCCCCTATAATTTATAGCCAGAAAGGCTACGCAGACAGCTGCGGGCTGATATTCATAACCTAGAAAGGGGCCATGGATATTAGCCCCCCCTGCTACAAATACCAGCCTCCAGCCGCTCCAGAAATGGCGCATCTGTAAGATGCACAAATTCCGGCACTTAGCCTCTCTCTTCCCACTTCCGAGGAGCGGTGGGATATCGGGTAATGAGGGGTTAATGTCATGGCCAAAAATGTAGGTACCCTTAAAATTGTTTCAGAAAATGAACTATATCTCCCAGAAAATTATTGCAGTTACACATGTTTTGTTACACACATGTGTATTTCCTTTGTGTGTTTTGGAACCACACAAAAAAAAAAAAAATTCAAATTGGACATAATTTCACAAAAGAAACCAAAATCGCATCGGACAAAATTGTTGACACCTTTCCAAAATTGTGATAAATAACTTTGTTTCAAGCATGTGATGCTCATTCAAACTCACCAGTGCCAAGTATCAGGTTTGGGCAATATGAAAATCACATTTAAAACCTGCTAAAAAGGGGAGAGGTTGACTCAATCTTTGCATTGTTTGTGTCAGGACTCTGAACATTTTTTATTACCTTTTTGTGCATTACTGCCCTTTTCCAAGATGGCGTCTTTGGTCTCATGTGCACTGTGTCTTCCTGCTATAAAACTCCACCCCAGCCTTCAGTCTGTGCTAGAGTATTCTGCCTTGCATCCAGCTTCTGACCTCTGGTGACTCCCTGGCTATATACCTGCTCCTGTGAACCTGTGGGGTTATCCTGCTACTCTGCTCTGAGTTCCTGCTGCATACACCAGTTCCAGTAATCCTCCTTCATCTGCTGCTCGTGTTTGTTTCCATCTGCATTTGCTGGACATGTAAGCTGTTTCTGCTCTGCAAGAACCTGAGACTATTACCCAGACCTCCCTGGTTGAGCTAAGATATTATTTGAACTGCCTTATAAGCATATCTATCTGTGTTGTGGACTAAGCAAGGACTTATTCATGTCAAGTATCCTCAAGAATAATTGTGCTTCATAGACTTTCTGCGTGATTGCATTTTCCTCTGAAGTTTCCTATAGACTGCTGAGCTGCATTTGATATTTGCACCAAGTGTTGTGGACTTGAGTTTCTCTCTGCACCTGTTTGAATCACCGTGTGATAATATAGACTTTACCACTTATAAAACTGTGTCCTGTAGTTGTCTTGTTCCACGCAAAGAGTCTCCTGAGTTATCCCCTATATTTATTACAGGATACTCTAGCCTAAACAAAAAAAGGAGACTGGTGGAACAATAACTGCAGAAAGCAGACTAGAGCAGGTGTTTTCCATAATTAGATCACTGCAGAAAGATGTAGAAGGTCTGCAAAAGAAGTTTGGAAGCTTTGAACTCAATCAACAAGTGCTTGGACAGACTTTGCAGGACTTAAGCACCCGCATGGCAGCCCAGGAAAGCAAACTTGCTGGCATAGAGTCCCAGTATGGACGGGCTTTTCAGGACATAAGCACGCAAATAGCTGCACAAGCGACTTTTCCCTCTGGGCAACCGCCACCAGCTAGCCCACCTAAGTTGCCCCCATTCAGATTTAATGGTGATCGCGACAAATTTTGTGGCTTTGTGAATCAATGTATGCTATATTTTGATGTGCATGCTGACCGTTTTCCTAATGATAGATCCAAAGTATTGTGTGTAATAATGCTGCTGACCGCACGAGCGCTCGCCTGGGCGAATACGATGATTGAGTCTAGTGACCCACGGTTAAATAACTTGGATGATTTCTTGGCCGCTATGGCATTAATGTTTGATGATCCTAATCGCCGTGCAACCGCTGAATCTGCTTTATTGTCTTTACGCCAGGCAAAACGTTCTGTTATTGAGTATGCTACTGAATTCAGAAGATTAGTGGTAGATACCAATTGGAACAGTTATGCACAATTGCCTATTTTTAAAAGGGGTCTGTCTAGTATTGTAAAAGATGAACTAGCTCGCTCTGAGTCACCACAAGAGCTAGAGACATTTATACCGCATTGTGTGCGCATTGACATTCGCCTTACTGAGCGTAGGCAGGAGAAGTTTGCTGCATATAACCGTATTTCTAACTTTTCCCTTCCTTCCAAAGAGCCTGCATGGAAAAACAATCTCGGGAGGTGGAGGAGGTGCCCATGCAAATTGATTCCGTTCAGAGGCGAGAGATCAATGAGCGCCGGGAGCATCACCTTCGTGAAAGTCTATGTTTCTACTGTGGCCAGTCTGACCACTTCTTGATTAATTGTCCTAAGTGTCCTAGACGGCATAACAAGGTGCTAGCAGCAGTAGGGGAGTATGACAACTGTGATGATGAATCTGACATCTCTGAATGTAGCCTGCCTTTAAACGCTGCATTCCATTCACTTTCTATGACTTCACCCCCCAAGGAGCTTAAGGAAAAGAACTCTCACTTTTCTCTCCCTATTAAGATCCTGTATTCAGGACAGTGGATTTCCAGTGTAGCTATGATTGACTCTGGTGCAGGTGGCAATTTCATGGATATCGCATTTGCCAAGGAACATGGTATTGAAATTCAGCAAAGAGCCTCTCCAATTACCATGGAAACAGTGGATGGGTCACCTTTAATCTCTGGGCCTGTGGATCAGGGGACCGCACCCCTTGAAATTTTGTAGGAGCCTAATCATCAGGAGCAACTTTCTTTCTTGATAATTTCTTCTCCTCATTTTCATGTGATTTTAGGCATTCCTTGGTTGCGTTCTTAGAACCCAATTATCAACTGGGAGACCAAGGAGATTATCTTTCCAACAAGAAGCAACTCAGCATTAACAGAAGCTGTCCCTGAGTCCACGGCTGCGGAACCACATGTACAGGTATTTTCTTTACCTACAGCATATAAAGAATTCTCTGACATCTGTGACAAGAAGAATGCAGATCAACTTCCTCCACACAGGCATTATGACTGTCCCTTTGAGTTGCTTCCTGGGGAAGCTATTCCTTTTGGTAGCATATACCCTTTGGCGGCACCTGAGCTTCAAGCCTTAAAGGAGTATATTGATGAAAATCTGGCCAAAGGCTTCATACGTCCTTCTTCCTCACCAGCAGGGGCACCTATCTTTTTTGTAAAGAAGAAGGATGGGACCCTGAGACCCTATGTTGACTATCGGGAACTCAATAAGGTAACCGTACGAAACCGTTACCCTTTGCCTCTGATTCCCGAATTACTGGAAAGAGTCCACCATGCTAAGGTGTTCTCTAAACTGGATCTTCGTGGGGCTTATAATTTGGTGCGTATTCGTCCAGGGGATGAGTGGAAGACAGCATTCAGATGCCGACATGGACATTTTGAATCTCTTGTGATGCCCTTCGGGCTTTGTAACGCCCCTGCAACATTTCAACACCTTGCTAATGACATTTTCAGAGATTTGTTGGACCAGTTTGTAGTGATCTATTTGGATGATATACTAATCTTTTCTGACTCTCTACAGGAACATGAAGAACATGTCAAAACTGTTTTAAGACGTCTGAAAGAGAACCATCTGTATATTAAGCTGGAGAAATGCGAGTTCCATCGTTCTGAGATACAGTTCTTAGGTTATATCATCTCTCCCCAGGGGCTGAACATGGAATCTGGTAAGATTCAGGCTATCCTTGACTGGCCGGTACCCAAGAACGTTAAGGAGGTCCAACATTTTATTGGTTTTGCAAATTTCTACATACGCTTCATTCGAAATTTTTCTGATATTGTCCATCCCATTACTTCCTTGACAAAGAAGGAAAAGCCCTTTAAGTGGTCATCACAGGCTCAAGAAGCTTTTGATCGGCTTAAGATCTGTTTCACATCATGTTGTGAATTCTGCTCTTGGGCTCCCTCCGGTGGTTATAAGTGGTAGCGCTGCTGTCTGTCCTTCACAGCAGTCATCAGGTGTGTCCACTTCGGACTGGGCTATTTAGTCTGGCTTCACCCTTTAGTCAGTGCCAGTTGTTCATTGTTTCTGGAGGATTCACATCCCTTCCTGGTCTCTCCTGCTTGCTGTTCATTTCAACCAAGATAAGTTCTGCTTGTTTTTGCAGCCACATTTTGTGGGCCTTATTGTTCAGTGCATTTCATGTTTTTTTTAGTCCGGCTTAATCTGTGTAAGGATTTATGCAGCCAAGCTGGAATCTCTGGAGAGGCAGATATACCCTCCATGTCTTTAGTTAGATGTGGAGTTTTTGTATTTTCTGTGGTGGATATTTTCTAGTATTTTAATACTGACCGCATAGTTCTCTGTCCTATCCTTCCTATTTAGCTAGATTGGCCTCCTTTGCTAAATCCTGTTTTCAGTCTGTGTATGTTTTTTCCTCTCCTCTCACAGTCAATATTTGTGGGGGGCTGTCTATCCTTTGGGGATTTTCTCTGAGGCAAGATAGTTTTCCCTTTTCTATCTATAGGGTTAATTAGTCCTCCGGCTGTGTCGAGGTGTCTAGGATTGGTAGGTACATCCCACGGCTACTTCTAGTTGCGGTGTTAAGTTCAGGGTCTGCGGTCAGTACAGATACCACCTTCCCAGAGTACGTCTCATGCTGCTCCTAGGCCACCAGAGCATAACAGTACAACTGGCCAACAATGAGTTAACCGCATCTCAGAAGAAGGGAAAGAAAGTGGTGAGCCATTTTTTTTTCTGTACTCTGTTGTGTTTTTTTTTCCCTCTTTACCTCTGGGTGGCTCAGGAGTTTGGCGCTGACATGGTTGTTCAGGGACTTGCTTCTCGTGTGGATCAACTTGCTGCTAGAGTACAGGGTATTTCTGATTATATCGTTCAGACTCCAGTTTTAGAGCCTAGAATTCCAACTCCTGATCTGTTTTTTGGAGACAGGTCCAAATTTTTGAGCTTTAAAAATAACTGTAAACTGTTTTTTGCTCTGAAGCCCCGTTCCTCTGGTGATCCCATCCAGCAGGTTAAAATTGTCATATCTCTGTTGCGTGGCGATCCTCAGGATTGGGCGTTTTCCCTGGAATCTGGGAATCCGGCCTTGCTTAATGTAGACACCTTTTTTCAGGCGCTTGGGTTATTGTATGATGAACCTAATTCTGTGGATCATGCTGAGAAAACCTTGTTGGCCCTGTGTCAGGGTCAAGAAGCGGCAGAATCGTATTGCCAGAAATTTAGAAAATGGTCTGTGCTGACTAAATGGAATGAGGATGCTTTGGCGGCAATTTTCAGAAAGGGTCTTTCTGAATCCGTTAAAGATGTTATGGTGGGGTTCCCCACGCCTGCTGGTCTGAGTGATTCTATGTCTCTGGCCATTCAAATTGATCGGCGCTTGCGTGAGCGCAGAGTTGTGCACACTATGGCGTTGTCTTCCGAGCGGTGTCCTGAGCCTATGCAGTGTGATAGGATTGTGTCTAGAGCTGAACGACAAGGATTCAGACGTCAGAATAGGTTGTGTTTTTACTGCAGCGATTCTGCTCATGTTATTTCTGATTGCCCTAAGCGTGCCAAGAGAATTGTTAATTCTGTTACCATCAGTACTGTGCAACCTAAATTTCTGTTATCTGTGACCCTGATCTGCTCATTTTCTGTCATGGCATTTGTGGATTCAGGCGCCGCTTTAAATTTAATGGACTGAGAATTTGCCAGACGTTGTGGTTTTCCCTTACAGCCTTTGCAGAGTCCTATCCCTTTGAGGGGCATTGATGCTACACCATTGGCTAAAAATAAACCTCAGTTTTGGACACAGCTAACCATGTGCATGGCGCCAGCCCATCAGGAAGATTGTCGTTTTCTGGTGTTGCATAATTTGCATGATGCTATTGTGCTGGGGTTTCCATGGTTACAGGTGCATAATCCGGTGTTGGATTGGAAATCTATGTCTGTGACTAGTTGGGGTTATCAGGGGGTTCATGATGACGTTTCTTTGATGTCAATTTCCTCCTCCCCCTCTTCTGAAATTCCTGAGTTTTTGTCAGATTTCCAGGATGTTTTCGATGAGCCCAAATCCAGTTCCCTTCCACCGCATAGGGACTGTGATTGTGCTATTGACTTGATTCCAGGTTGTAAGTTCCCTAAGGGCCGACTTTTCAACCTGTCTGTGCCAGAACATGCCGTCATGCGGAGTTATGTTAAGGAGTCTTTGGAGAAGGGGCATATTCGGCCATCTTCTTCTCCATTGGGAGCAGGTTTTTTTTTTGTTGCCAAGAAGGATGGCTCCTTGAGACCCTGTATTGATTATCGCCTCTTGAATAAGATCACGGTCAAATTCCAATACCCTTTGCCTTTGCTTTCTGATTTGTTTGCCAGGATTAAGGGGGCTAGTTGGTTTACTAAGATTGACCTTCGAGGGGCATATAATCTCGTTCGTATTAAGCAGGGTGACGAATGGAAAACTGCGTTTAATACGCCCGAGGGCCATTTTGAATATCTTGTGATGCCATTCGGACTCTCTAATGCTCCATCTGTGTTTCAGTCCTTCATGCATGATATATTTCGGAATTATCTTGATAAATTCATGATTGTATATTTGGATGATATTTTGATTTTTTCAGATGATTGGGAGTCTCATGTGAAACAAGTCAGGATGGTATTTCAGATCCTTCGTGATAATGCCTTGTTTGTGAAGGGGTCTAAGTGCCTCTTTGGAGTACAGAAGGTTTCTTTTTTGGGCTTCATTTTTTCTCCCTCATCTATAGAAATGGATCCGGTTAAGGTTCAGGCCATTCATGATTGGATCCAGCCCACATCCGTGAAGAGCCTTCAGAAATTTTTGGGCTTTGCTAATTTTTATCGCCGTTTTATTGCCAACTTCTCCAGTGTGGTTAAACCCCTGACCGATTTGACGCAGAAAGGCGCTGATGTGACGAATTGGTCCTCTGCGGCGGTTTCTGCCTTTCAGGAGCTTAAACGCCGATTTACTTCTGCCCCTGTGTTGCGTCAGCCGGATGTTTCTCTTCCTTTTCAGGTTGAGGTTGACGCTTCTGAGATTGGGGCAGGGGCCGTTTTGTCTCAGAGGAATTCTGATGGTTCCTTGATGAAACCGTGTGCCTTCTTTTCTCGAAAGTTTTCGCCTGCGGAACGCAATTATGATGTCGGCAATCGTGAGTTGTTGGCTATGAAGGGGGCATTTGAGGAGTGGCGACATTGGCTTGAGGGGGCCAAGCACCGTATTGTGGTCTTGACCGATCATAAGAATCTGATTTACCTCGAGTCTGCCAAACGGCTGAATCCTAGACAGGCCCGATGGTCCCTGTTTTTCTCTCGTTTTGATTTTGTTGTCTCGTATCTTCTGGGTTCTAAGAATGTTAAGGCTGATGCCCTCTCTAGGAGTTTTTTGCCTGATTCCCCTGGGGTCCTTGAGCCAGTCGGCATTCTTAAGGAGGGGGTGATTCTTTCTGCCATCTCTCCTGATTTACGACGGGTTCTTCAGGAATTTCAGGCTGATAAACCTGACCGCTGTCCAGTGGGGAAACTGTTTGTTCCTGACAGATGGACTAGCAAAGTGATTTCTGAGGTTCATTGTTCTGTGTTGGCTGGCCATCCTGGGATTTTTGGTACCAGAGATTTGGTTAGTAGGTCCTTTTGGTGGCCTTCTTTGTCACGGGATGTTCGTTCTTTTGTGCAGTCCTATGGGACTTGTGCACGGGCCAAGCCTTGCTGTTCCCGCGCTAGTGGGTTGCTCTTGCCTTTGCCGGTCCCTGAGAGGCCTTGGACGCATATTTCTATGGATTTTATTTCAGATCTTCCTGTTTCCCAGAGGATGTCGGTTATCTGGGTGATTTGTGACCGGTTTTCTAAGATGGTTCTTTTGGTACCTTTGTCTAAATTGCCGTCCTCTTCTGATTTTGTTCAGTTGTTTTTTCAGCATGTGGTTCGTTTGCATGGCATTCCGGAGAATATTGTGTCCGATAGAGGTTCCCAGTTTGTTTCCAGGTTTTGGCGGGCCTTTTGTGCTAGGCTGGGCATTGATTTGTCTTTTTCTTCCGCATTTCATCCTCAGACAAATTGCCAAACCGAGCGAACTAACCAGACTTTGGAAACTTATTTGAGATGCTTTGTGTCTGCCGATCAGGATGATTGGGTGCTTTCTTGCCATTGGCCGAGTTTGCCCTTAATAATCGGGCTAGTTCTGCTACCTTGGTTTCACCCTTCTTTTGTAATTCTGGGTTTCATCCTCGTTTTTCTTCAGGGCAGGTTGAGCCTTCTGATTGTCCTGGGGTGGACTCTGTGGTTGACAGGTTGCAGCAAATTTGGGCTCATGTTGTGGACAATTTGGTATTGTCTCAGGAGGGGGCTCAGCGTTTTTCTAACCGTCGTCGGCGTGTGGGTTCCCGGCTTCGGGTTGGGGATTTGGTCTGGTTGTCTTCCCGTCATGTTCCTATGAAGGTTTCTTCCCCTAAGTTCAAGCCTCGGTTTATTGGTCCTTATAGGATTTCTGAGATTATCAATCCAGTGTCTTTTCGTTTGGCCCTTCCAGCCTCTTTTTCCATCCATGTTTTTCATAGATCTTTGTTGCGGAAATATGTGGTGCCTGTTGTTCCCTCTGTTGATCCTCCTGCCCCGGTGTTGATTGATGGGGAGTTGGAGTATGTTGTTGAGAACATCTTGGATTCTCGTTTTTCAAGGCGGAGGCTTCAGTATCTTGTCAAGTGGAAGGGTTATGGCCAGGAGGATAATTCTTGGGTTGTTGCCTCCGATGTTCATGCTGACGATTTGGTTCGTGCCTTCCATTTGGCTCATCCTGATCGGCCTGGGGGCTCTGGTGAGGGTTCGGTGACCCCTCCTCAAGGGGGGGGTACTGTTGTGAATTCTGCTCTTGGGCTCCCTCCGGTGGTTATAAGTGGTAGCGCTGCTGTCTGTCCTTCACAGCAGTCATCAGGTGTGTCCACTTTGGACTGGGCTATTTAGTCTGGCTTCACCCTTTAGTCAGTGCCAGTTGTTCATTGTTTCTGGAGGATTCACATCCCTTCCTGGTCTCTCTTGCTTGCTGTTCATTTCAACCAAGATAAGTTCTGCTTGTTTTTGCAGCCACATTTTGTGGGCCTTATTGTTCAGTGCATTTCATGTTTTTTCTTGTCCAGCTTAATCTGTGTAAGGATTTATGCAGCCAAGCTGGAATCTCTTGAGAGGCAGATATACCCTCCATGTCTTTAGTTAGATGTGGAGTTTTTGTATTTTCTGTGGTGGATATTTTCTAGTATGTTAATACTGACCGCATAGTTCTCTGTCCTATCCTTCCTATTTAGCTAGATTGGCCTCCTTTGCTAAATCCTGTTTTCAGTCTGTGTAGGTTTTTTCCTCTCCTCTCACAGTCAATATTTGTGGGGGGCTGTCTATCCTTTGAGGATTTTCTCTGAGGCAAGATAGTTTTCCCTTTTCTATCTATAGGGTTAATTAGTCCTCCGGCTGTGTCGAGGTGTCTAGGATTGGTAGGTACATCCCACGGCTACTTCTAGTTGCGGTGTTAAGTTCAGGGTCTGCGGTCAGTACAGATACCACCTTCCCAGAGTACATCTCATGCTGCTCCTAGGCCACCAGAGCATAACACATCAGCACCGCTGTTGGTACACCCAGATCCAACACTTTCTTTCATTGTGGAGGTGGACGCTTCTGATAATGCTTTGGGGGCTATTCTCTCCCAAAGAACTGGAGAGAAGGGTCGACTACATCCTTGTACTTTCTTTTCCCATAGACTAACCTCAGCAGAGAAGAATTACGATGTGGGAGACAAGGAATTGCTGGCTATTATTGCGGCTTTCAAAGAATGGAGGCATCATGTTGTGAATTTGCTTTTTGCTCCCTCTAGTGGTTACCAGTTTTTTGACTCTGGTTTTTCTGTCATTCCTTTTATCCGCACCTGGGTCGTTAGTTAGGGGTGTTGCTATATTAGCTCCCTGGACCTTCAGTTCAATGCCTGGCAACGTAGTTATCAGAGCTAGTCTGCTGTGCTCTTGTCTACTGATCCTGGTTCCAGTTATATCAGCTAAGTCTGCCTTTTACTTTTTGCTATTTGTTTTGGTTTTGTATTTTTGTCCAGCTTGTTCCAAATCTATATCCTGACCTTTGCTGGAAGCTCTAGGGGGCTGGTGTTCTCCCCCCGGACCGTTAGACGGTTCGGGGGTTCTTGAATTTCCAGTGTGGATTTTGATAGGGTTTTTGTTGACCATATAAGTTACCTTTCTTTATTCTGCTATCAGTAAGCGGGCCTCTCTGTGCTAAACCTGGTTCATTTCTGTGTTTGTCATTTCCTCTTACCTCACCGTCATTATTTGTGGGGGGCTTCTATCCAGCTTTGGGGTCCCCTTCTCTGGAGGCAAGAAAGGTCTTTGTTTTCCTCTACTAGGGGTAGCTAGATTCTCCGGCTGGCGCGTGTCATCTAGAATCAACGTAGGAATGATCCCCGGCTACTTCTAGTGTTGGCGTTAGGAGTAGATATATGGTCAACCCAGTTACCACTGCCCTATGAGCTGGATTTTTGTATTCTGCAGACTTCCACGTTCCTCTGAGACCCTCGCCATTGGGGTCATAACACATCATCTGCAAGGAGCTGCACAACAGATCATAGTGCTAACTGACCATCGCAATTTAGAGTTCCTTAGATCCGCTAGATGTCTTTCTCCTCGTCAGGCTTGTTGGAACTTATTTTTAAATCAATTGAACTTTGTTATCTCGTACCGTCCAGGTTCTCATAATGGGAAGGCTGATGCTTTATACCGAATCCATGCTGCGGATTCCATACCTGGAGCCCCGTCCAAGACCATTCTATCTGATGCCAATTTCATCTACGTCATCTAAGGTCTTTCAAGCGCTTGAAAGTCCTTAGATGACGTCGCGGCTTGTGACTGGTCGTGTGGCGGTCATGTGACCGCTCACGCGACCAATCACAGGCCGCGACGTCATCTAAGGTCTTTCAAGCGCTCATTCTTAGGAACGGAAGCTGCCGGTTACATCGGTAAGGTCCAGGCTGCGTCGGAGAGGTGAGTATATCAATATTTTTTATTTTTATTCTTTATTTTACACATTAATATGGATCCCAGGGCCTGAAGGAGAGTTTCCTCTCCTTCAGACCCTGGGAACCATACAGGATACCTTCCGATACTTGGTGTCCCATTGACTTGTATTGGTATCGGGTATCGGTATCAGCGATATCCGATACTTTTCGGGTATCGGTCGATACTATCCGATACCGATACTTTCAAGTATCGGACGGTATCGCTCAACACTAGTCACAATGTAGTACACAGTGTCAGAAAGCTTGGTTTGCATCTTAAGTCATGGGTCTTCCAGCAGGAAATGAGCCCAAATATACTTCAAGAAGCACTCAGAAATGGATGAAAACAAAGCGTTGGAGAGTTCTGAAGTGGCCAGCAATGAGTCTGGATTTAAATCTCATTGAACACCTGTGGAGAAATCTTAAAATTGCTGTTGGGAGAACGCACCTTCAAATATGAGAATCTGGTGCAATTTGCAAAAATTCCAGTTGAGGGATATAGGAAGCTTGTTGATGGTTATAGGGTGCCAAGAATTTTGTCCAGCCCATTTTGGGATTTCCTGTGAAATTATGTCCAATTTGCACTTTTATCAGTTTTTTTTTTTTGTGTTGTTCCCATACACACAAAGGAATTAAATATGTGTATAACAAAACTTATGTAATAGCAATAATTTTGGGGGAGAAATAATTTTCTGGAACAATTTCAAGGGTGCTAACACTTTCGGCCATGACTGTGTCTCATACTTTATATAGAGACTCAAAAGGTCAACATATATTTAGACAATTGCCAGGAAGGAAGCAGAGAGAAGAAAAAAATGACATCATAGTTGTAAAAAATTCCATGAAACACCACTTTGCAAAATTTACATTTGCAGTGTATTCAATGTATGGTAAGAGCTGGCTATTCTTGGCACATGGAATCATCAACTGTAATTATACAATACTTATATAAAGCATATAAAGCATTCAACACCCCAAAAGTGTACAAAATGTAAAACAAACTTGCCAACTCTCCCCAAAAGTCTGGGAGACTTCCGGAAAAAGGGGATAACTCCCAGGTTCCCAAAAAAGTTGGCAAATCTCTTATATACACGCCTAAACTTTCTTAACACTCACAGGAAAGAGCAATTCCAAAAGGTTTGTTGTGCGTAGCACCAGCATGCATTGTCATCAGACAAATCCCTCTAATGAGGGGTAGGAAAGCAGGTGTGTTAGGGGAGTACTCTCTGAATGAAGGCAAGTTAAGGGGAAAAAAATGTAAAGAAAGAAATGTAAAAATCAGCTATAAAAGTTGGTAAAAAGCACAAATTGGCACCGTGGTCCAAGTACAAATTGGAACTACCTATCGAATTTGTCTTTATAAAGGAATCTGTAGTAACTTTGTGAGTTAAAAAATTCAGTTTTGTTTTTTTTAACTGGAGTCTCTCTTTGAGAAAGCATAGGCAAGTAGGAGACTTGCATAATTATGACGTTTTTTAATACTTTTGTACCTATTTAGTGTTTTTACTTTCTATAGCATTTTATTTTATATTCCACTACTATGTTAACATAGCCAAAAGCCATTTAGTTGACTAATGCATCTGTTATGTGCCTGGTTGAATAGAAGTTGCTGTCATTGTAATACACACACCTGAAAGTGACAGGATAAAGTGTCAGCTGTGATTTTTCATGGCTGCACGCATCATAATCTGTTTCTTACTAACACACACGTCTCACAGGCAGGAGCAGAATTAATTATACTTCATTTTGCTGTCTTTAACAGTATTGACCAAATTTAAGAACAAATGGGAAACGCTTATCATGCCTGAAGAAAATAATCTATCAGTGGCACCATTTAAATTCTCCGCAGTTCTCTTATTAATCAAAGTAACACTTACTATCCTATCTCCACTTCCCATTAACAGTCATTAAGCTCGGCTGCTGATTGAAGCAATTTCTTTAGGGATCTCAACCTCATTTTTAAGAGAACCTTCTTCAGTGGAAAACAATATCATATTAGTGGAGAGACATAAAGTAAGACAGAGGCTTCTTCAATCATAGTCTGACCTTGATACTGTTTCTCCAGCGCTAGCTCACAGACTCAGTGGCTAATGGGTTCAGAACTTAGTATCCTGAGTATTGTAAGAGAATCAGACTCCCTTGCATCCCTCGTCGGAAAAATAATGTCTGACCATGTGGAACTTTACCAAAATCAGCAGCTTTTTCCCCGGATACACTCAGCAGCACACCGAGAGGCCCATGACAGTTTAATTATATCCTGCACTTGACAGCTCCACAACTGTATGAAGCTTCACAACTTCACAACTGGTTGCACTAACATGAGCGTTGTCACAAATAGTAATCGTCAATTCACGTGTGTAAGACTACTTTATCTAAGTACAGTTCTCATGTCATTAGCTGAACTATGGATGAGAGTAGAAACAAATTATTTCTAATATTGGACGTATTGGATATGATCCAACCATCGGATTCAAGTGATTCACAAACATAAAAATTGCAAAGTTTGTGCCTTGTGATATGGAAGGTCATGGATAACAAATTGTGACCATAATTTCTGCAAATATTAGACTGAGCTGTGAGACACTGACACTGGCAAACTGATAACATTGATCTAAAATAAAATTCTGCTGACTTGATTCCAAATATGAAGTCAGAATTGATGTATCAGGTTAGATTTTTTTTTTTTTTGCGAATATGAAATGTTTGTTTAAACACTGCAAAGTTTAACATGAAGAATTAAAAGGCCAATTCATCAAAGCTTTTACTCTAGAAAAGCTTTGAAAAGTTGGAAAACGTTCATGCAATCCGGAGTTGCGTGATTTTTGTTATTTTCATGCCACTTTGAATCAGCTTCATTGAAATGGGTGGAGTTGAGGAGAATCTGGTTTAGGATAGGGTACGGTCATGCCTGTCCATCCACTTCATCAAAAGTGTTGGCGTTTTGTAGGGTAGAAATGCTAATCCTGTCCCAGAGCAGCATTTCTGGCACTGTGCATGGAGGCAAAATTCACTCCAAATTCATTAAGTGGCCTGCACCTCATAATGAATTCAGTGCTTTTTTTCTCCAGGAAGGCAGAAATAGAGCGAGCGTCCACTACACCCATTTTGATGAATCAGCCCCGTAATATTTTTTCATACTAAAACATCAGTCTATTTATTAACCAAAAGATCCCTAGTTATGTAGATTCCTAATCGCCAGGCACAATTTTCATCTTTTGGAATAGTTATGATCAGGGCTGTCTTGTTGCAATCACCAGAAATAGTCTGCCATCTTGTTTATGTTCCATCTGCCATGATATCTATGCTCCATGATGTTAATATCCTTATGGAAGCATTCTCCTTGCTCTTCAGTTATAGCTCCAAGATTTGAGGGGAGGCAGTTGAGACGGCTGTGAAGGAAATGTAACTTGACTCAACAGGAATCAACAGATTCTTTTCTTTTAACCTTGAACTCAGTAAGGGTACCGTCTCACAGTGGCACTTTTGTCGCTACGACGGTACGATCCGTGACGTTCCAGCGATATCCATACGATATCGCTGTGTCTGACACGCAGCAGCGATCAGGGACCCTGCTGAGAATCGTACGTCGTAGCAGATCATTTGGAACTTTATTTCGTCGCTGGATCTCCCGCTGTCATCGCTGGATCGGTGTGTGTGACACCGATCCAGCGATGCGTTCGCTTGTAACCAGGGTAAACATCGGGTTACTAAGCGCAGGGCCGTGCTTAGTAACCCGATGTTTACCCTGGTTACCATCGTAAATGTAAAAACAAACAAACCGTACATACTCACATTCCGGTGTCCGTCAGGTCCCTTGCCGTCTGCTTCCCGCACTGACTGTAAGTGCCGGCCGGAAAGCAGGGCACAGCAGTGACGTCACCGCTGTGCTCTGCTTTCACTTTACGGCCGGCACTCAGTCAGTGCGGGAAGCAGACGGCTAGGGACCTGACGAACACCGGAATGTGAGTATTTATGGTTTTTTTTTTTTTACATTTACGATGGTAACCAGGGTAAACATTGGGTTACTAAGTGCAGCCCTGCGCTTAGTAACCCGATGTTTACCCTGGTTACCCGGGGACTTCGACATCGTTGGTCGCTGGAGAGCTGTCTGTGTGACAGCTCCCCAGCGACCACACAACGACTTACCAACGATCACGGCCAGGTCGTATCGCTGGTCGTGATCGTTGGTAAATCATTTTGTGTAACGGTACCCTAACTCTGCTAATGACTTTGGTAGATCGAAGATCATTTAACTCAGCTTGAGTAGAACCAAAATAGTAATACCTTACGTGATAACTAAGAATTTTCAATATAAAAATATATATAATATTAAATTAAAACCACCCGGTGTACTAAAGAACAAATGAGTAAATCATTACTCATAAAGTGAAAAGAGCCAGCACCATGGAGGACCATAAAAATCCCAGGCAAGAAGAAGAATAATTAAAATGCCTTCATTAATACAAATAGCAAATAGTAATAGAAATGATACATTAAAAGTGTGCACACAACAGAGCAAGTAATGATTATACCAGACATAAAATCAATATATTACAAAAAGATCAAAGGTGACTCACTAGACCTCAATGTAATACCTCCTGCTAGAACAATAGTTCATTTTATAATAAAGAACAAAAGAAAGTGTGTATGTGAAGCGCCCCCACTGCCGCAGGGCCGAGGGGTACCCGGTACCGGGCCTCTCTGTCTCAGTTCTGGGGTTGTCACGGTGGCTAGACCCGGCCCGTGACCCTGCTGAGGGGCGTCCAATGAAGGTGGAGAGTGCGACAATGTTGTGGTGTGATGCAGGTCGCGGTGAATAACGAGGACACCAGGCTGCAGTCTCTTTACCTCTTTACTGAAGGTCTCAAGGTACTCAATCCAGAGCACTTTTAACCGGGCTGTCTGAGACCGGCCGCTCCGAAGGCACATCAGGAGTCCCCTTAACAGGTGGGAATCAGCGTCTACCTTCTAGCGCCTGTGTGTTGTAGTCCTTCCCTGCTGAGCACCCCGGGATAGTCCTCACAACTGATTCTGTCTGTCTCTGATGTTCGTTCTCTCCGTCCCCCAGATGATATGGTTAGGACGCACCCGTATGACGGGGTAGGCCTGGAGTTCTTCCGGGACCATAGAGTCGCCCCTCTCCCACAGCTGCCTCCGTTGTCTGCTTAGGTGAGTTGGGTGAGACAGCTAACCTATAATTGGCTATCCTGCCGTGGCTTGCAGTAATGCTTAGAGTCTCTTACTTGCTCGGCGTTCCGGCCACCGACTGTTTGCGCCTCAGAAGGATGTTGCCTCGATCTTACAGCACGACTCCTTCTGGTCCTATCGCCTCTTTGCTGTATTCCCGTTTTCTCACTGTTTGTCCTTCCTTAGGAATCTGTCAGGATCCCATCCCTGACAGGTCCTCTCTCTAGCTCTTCCCTCTTACTTCTCCTAGTCCTGTTGTCCAACCCCCAGTTTTACCAGAGTGTGAGGAGTGGCCTACTAGATAGAACCACTCCCCCTGGTGGCCGGAGTGTGAAGTGTAGTGTGATGCCTGGTCAGGTGAACTCCTTTAGTGCAATCAGACGTAACATCACTCCCCTTAGTGGCAGAGCGACGTTACTGCAACGACCAGGACTCTGGGGCGCTGCATATGGATAATAAAAAAAGTGCAAAAAATGCAAAAAGGTCACATAGAATGCAATCATAAATTGATAGTCTCTATATAGGAGTAAAAGTGCAAAGAGGCAAGCAAAACAAAAAGTAAAACAGGTGGCTATGCCTTTAAGTCCCACATGATAGTAAAACATCGAAAGGAAATAAAGTGAAAAGTGTAACGATACAAATAAAAGTGTATCAAAGGTAGCGGGGTAATAGGAGGGCTATACCTTTAAGGTCCGTCTGGTCACTGTAGTGTGTGCACCCCAACTATCAATATGGTAAGTAATGAATAAGGAATAAGTAATGAATATAGACTCGACTCCACTCCCATAAGGGTGGAGCGCATATTCATCACTTTAATGAGCAGTACCATGTGACCGCTGAACACAGGAACAAGCTGTCGGAACCAGAGACCCTTGCATCGGAGAAGCAGGGACCGCACTAGGAGGGGGTGAGTACGACAGGGGAAGGTGAGCCATGCGATATTCACATGTCCCCGTTTCAGCGCCGGGCTCTGTCTTCCACATCCTCTGGCTGTGACTTTCAGGTCAGAGGGTGTGATGACGTGGTTAGTGAGCGCCTTCTGCCTGAGCAGTCACTACAGAGACCCGGAAGACACAGCGGCGCACAGAGGTGGAATGGGGACAGGTGAATATCGCAAGTGCCGGGGGCCTGAGCAAGAGGTGAGTATGTCATTTTTTTTTTAATTGCAGCAGCAGCAACATATGGGGCATAATATGCTATGGAGCATCTTATGGGGCCATCAACCTTTGTGCAGCATTAAATAGGGCATAATCTATGGAGCACCTTATGGGGCCATCAACCTTTGTGCAGCATCATATGGGGCATATTATTCTATGGAGCATCTTATGGGGCCATCAAGCTTTGTGCAACATTATATGGGGCATAATATTCTATGGAGCATCTTATTAGGCCATCAACCTTTGTGCAGCATTATATGGGGCATAATATTCTATGGAGCATCTTATGCGGCCATCATTAACCTTTTATGCAGCATTATATGGGTCATATTTTAAAATGGAGCATCTTATGGGGCCCATCATGAACTGTATGGAGCATTATATGGGGCTCCTGATTCAATATGGATATTCAAAAACACTTAACCTACTGATGTCTCAATCAATTTTACTTTTATTGGTATCTTTTTTATTTTTGAAATTTACCAGCAGCTGCTGCATTTCCCACCCTAGGCTTATACTCGAGTCATTAAGTTTTCCCAGTTTATTGTGGCAAAATTAGGGGTCTCGTCTTATGCTCGGGTTGGCTTGTACTCGAATATATACGGAAGATTATATGCAAACTCTAACATAAGGATGTGTTTTACATTTTTTCTCACTATCAAAGTTTAAAAGACTAATTAAAAAAAAATTGAAAAATATTTTAGTTCCTGACTGCAATCCTGGGGACTTGTATGCATCTTCTGTAAGACCAACTACCTGGAAGCTCCCGCCTCCAGGGCAAATTCTGTAACACAATGTGACATTTGTAACGCTAGTGTGTTTCTCTGTTGCAATGTGCTGTGCACTCTGGCTTCCTATCCTTATACTATCAAAGCATAAAATCTTTTCTATTGGTTTTGATAATCCCCCATAATTGGTTGCACTAGACCACATAGTGCAGGGCTTTATAGAGAGGCCCACTTGGTTGTGCCTGTCATCATTAGCCCGCTGTCTGACTCTTTAGTAATGTGTTTAATGGCGCTGGGCATTTGTTTGTTTTTTGAGGGGGGCTGCTCCATGTGAATCAAATCGCATACTGCTTGAACTTCCATGGAACTTTGAATTGCTGATCAATCTGATCTTCTACAGTCCACACATATTCACTGCCTAAGCAGCACATTAGCCTTATGGACCCTGTAATGAACAATTTCAGTAGGACACGCCACTCAACTTTAATGGTATCAATAAAAGTGAAAACAATATTATAAGGTTAATGACTCAATTCAGTTTACACATAAAACACTACAGGTTTGCTAGCTTTTCTACGTAAGAAATGGATGGTTACATTTTTATACCATTTATATTCCCTGATTATAAGCAAATACATACAGAGAGATTGATTGAAACAACAAGACGATAACATATACCAGAGCTTATCATGTACCATTAAAACTGTGCTTGACATTCATTTCTGCAGTATTTGATATTCTTATTTAATTTCACACATTATACTTTAATCTTAGCTCTGTTGGTTGGAAAGCCATAGATCTCCGAAATTGTTTTGCACTATGTGTATGTCATTACAGTTCTAGACAGCATGTTGATATTTCACAAATAAATGACTGAGATAATTTCCTAGGTTCTTGTCACAATAAATCTAGATTACTATGAGCATAGTCTTACCCTAATTCTAGGGGTGCACAAACTACTTTAGTACAAAGAACAGCAATACAATTTACTGGGGAATTTTTGACTAATAGAAGCTGATGTAGGTTCAATTGAAAGACCTTTATATTCTTTCATTGTATGTTTATTTAATTCTTTAACTACCACTTAAAAATATACTTAAATAAGGACATCGGGAATAAACAAGGAAGACAAGATTATACTGTATATATATATATATATATATATATATATATATATATATATATATATATATATACAAGAGATAGCATGTACAAATCATCTTTCACTCTCAATATCCTCCCTCCGTAGTTTGCTCCAGGGCTAGTGGGGCACAATGATTCATCCTACTTCGCCACAACACAGCTTTCACGCTACAGTCCTGATCAGCAAGTCTCCATACTTGCTCTTTGGTTTTAAATCCTATTTCTTCCACTACTGGCACCCTGGAGCCCTAGCACTTTGGACCCCCACCGGTCTGTCATGCTCAGTTCTGCTTAGGTCCTTTACTTTCTGTGTTACAAGCTCCAGGGTTTGTGACTCGGCATCCTATCCAAGGACATCTCTACGGGAGGACACTGTCTCCTCAATCACTTCTCTTCAGGATCACACTATTATTATTATTTATTTATATAGCACCATTAATTCCATGGTGCTGTACATAAGACGGGGTTACATCAAAATACAAATATCACTTGCAGTAAACAAAACTAACAATAACAGACTGATACAGAGGGGAGATGATCCTGCCCTTGCGGGCTTACATTCTACAGGAGACAGTAGGTCGGGGGTTGCAGTAGCTCCAATAGTGTTGAGGTGGTTGTGTGGTCATAACAGGTTGTAAGCTTCTTTGAAGAGATGGGATTTCAGGTTCCGTTTGAAGGATCCAAATGTGGTAGATATCCGGACGTGTTGGGGCACAGAATTCCAGATGATGGGGGATATCCGGGAGAAGTATTGGAGGCAATTGGGTGAGGAGCGAATAAGCGTGGAGGAGAGAAGGAGGTCTTGGGAGGACCAGAGATTACATGAGGGAAAATATTGAGAGATCAGTTTGGAAATACACTGAGGAGAAAGGTTATGGATGGCTTTGTAGGTCAGTGTTAGTGGTTAAAACTGGATACGCTAGGAAATTGGGAGCTAGTGAAGGGATTTGAAAAGAGGGGAAGCAGGAGTTTAGCGAGGAGAGAGTTGGGCAGCAGAGTTAAGAATGGACTGGAGGGGTGCGAGAGTGTTAAAAGGTAGGCCACAGAGGAGGATGTTGCAGTAGTCGAGGCGGAAGATGATTAGAGCATGCACAAGCATTTTGGTAGAGTGAGGGTTGAGGAAAGGACAGAATCTGGAAATATTTTTGAGCTGGAGGCGACAGGAGGTGGTGAGAGCTTGGATGTGTGGTTTAAAGGAAAGGGCAGAGTCAAGGGTTACTCCGAGGCATCGTATTACCGGGATGGGGGAAAGTGTGAATTCATTTATTGTGATAGATAGATCAGGTAGGGAAGGTGTGCGAGATGGAGGAAAGATAATTAATTTGGTATTGTCCACATTGAATTTAAGGAAGCGAGAGGAGAAGAAGGAGGATATAGCTGATAGACACTCTGGGATTCTGGAGAGCAGAGAGGTGACATCTGGGCCAGAGAGGTAGATCTGAGTACTGGAAGCCATAGCTTTATGAGTTGTCCCAGGCCAAGGGTATAGATTGAGAAGAGAAGAGGTCCTAGGACAGAGCCTTGAGTGACACCAACAGAGAGGAGGCGAGATGAAGAGGTAGTATGGGAGTAGGAAACGCTAAATGTGCGGTTGGTGAGGTATGAGGAGATCCAGGGTAGGGTGAGGTCTTTGACACCAAAGGAAGTGAGGATCTGTAGTAGGAGGCAGTGGTCAACTGTGTCGAAGGCAGAGGACAGGTCTAGAAGGCGGAGTATAGAGAATTGTCTGCTAGCTTTGGCTGTAAGTAAGGTGTTCGTAAGTTTGGTCAGGGCAGTCTCAGTGAAATGGTGGGGACGGAAGCCAGATTTTAGGTTTTCGAAGAGAGCGCTAGATACAAGGTGAGAGGAAAGTTCAGTGTGGACGTGCTGCTCAAGTAGTTTGGAAGCAAATGGGAGCAAAGATATGTGGCGGTAGCTGGACATAGAGCTCAGGTCAAGGGAAGGCTTTTTGAGGATAGGTGTGATTGTGGCATGTTTGAAAGCAGAGGGGAAGGTACCAGAAGTTAGTGATAGATTGAAGAGATGGGTTAGGGATGGGATTATTGTAGTGGTGAGGTTGGGGAGGAGGTGGGATGGGATGGGGTCAAGTGCACAAGTGGTGAGATGTGATTGGAGAGAAGATGAGCAAGCTGTCCTTCAGTGATTTTGGAGAGGGAAGTTATGGGATTAGGGCATTGGTCTGGCATAACACTATATTGGGGACAGTGATGATAATGTCTGTAAAGCGCTGCGGAATATGTTAGCGCTATATAAAAATAAAGATTATTATTATTATATCCCTCATCCTTAGTCTCCTGTCACTTAGGGTCACCTTTCCATGCAATTCTGATTGCTATACTCTCCAAACCCTATCTAACTAACTATCAGTAACTCAGTCACTTTCCCTAGCACTAACCCCTCTCCTGTTGGTTAGTTTAAAAATAAACTCTATCTTACCATTATCACTACCTATACTACCTATCTACCTATCTACATGTTACATTAACTATCTTATACACTATACAGCCTATACTATACATTACTATACATCATACATTACACAGGAACATATTACATTTCATGACACAATATTTACAAAAGACACATTGCATAATACACATAATACAACAAAACGCGATTGGTGACTTCAGGGCAGGAAAGGGACATCACAATCCACCATCCTTACACACTGTGACAAAATCACTTGTAGAGTGTTGCAGGGGAGATATGTGTCTCTTCTTTATGTAGTCAGTGATGTAATACCCAGAGTATTTTCCTCCAGCACACTACATGCTGTGAGGTTTAAGCTAGGTTCCGTTATGGGCTGGTTTTTATGTGGACATCCATAGAGTGGGTGGGACGGTGTCCACCTTATCTGCACCTGCAGAGTTAGGCACCGCTGTATGCTGACAGGACCTGTGTGATGTCACAGTCACGTGTTCAGTCACATGGGAGAAGGAGTGAAATGGTCTGGGGCTTCAATTGTTGGGCTTAAGAGGAAGCATTTGGCCAGCAAGACTGGAGAAAGGATTCTCCAGTGGTATGTGTCTTGTGGCGGAAAGATTGAACCTGTGTTGCTCTAGAGCGGGATGTTACCTGCAACGCATGGACTCTGTTACAGCTTTTTGCTTTCTTTGTTGTTTCTGTTTTTGCCTGAAGGGCTGCGTTTACTTTCCAATTCTAGTTGGTTTATGTTGCCTTATAATAAACCAACTGAAGACTTAAAGAGACAGCGTTCCTGTTTTCTACCTCCATGTACCGCCAAGTGAGTTGAACTACAACAAGTAGTGTTTTGAATGCCGGCAACGTTCCAGGAACACGAGTAGCAGCGGTGGACTAACTGCATGTCCTGGGTAAAGGCGGCCAAAAGCCAGGAGATGACAGACAAAATGGAGGGCCTGATTACGCATTTGGTGAATGCACAGCAGCAGCAACAGCACTAGCTGGCACATCAGGAGACGAGTAAGCTGCTTATCCAGCAGATGCAACAGCAGCAGCATGAACAGCAACTCCTACAGCAACAGAAGTCCCAACAGGACCATTTTTGACAACAGCAGCAAATTGAGTTGCATGCTGAGTCGGTTCGTGGGAGACCGGAAGCCCACTCCACAAGTCCAGGTGCAGGTGATGGCACATACATCCAGAAGACAGTAAGGCGAGCGTTGCAGGAAATTACCCCAGGTGATGATGTAGAGGCATTTCTGACTTTTGTTGAGTGCGTAGCGGCGCGGGAGAGGCTTCCACCAGACCAATGGGCGGAGGTGCTGGCCCCCTATCTAACTGGTGAGCCCCAGAAGGCTTATTATGACTTGGCCTTGCAAGATGCCTGGGAATATGCCAAACTGAAAGCTAAAATACTGGCACGCTCAGGGATGACTATATCTGTCTGAGCACAAAGCCTCATCACTGGGCGTATTGCAGTGATAAACCTTCTCTCTCCCAAATGTTCGACTTGCAGCATCTGGTGCAGAAATGGTTGCAGCCAGAATCCTCCACCTCAGCCCAGATTTGTAGTGGACAGATTTAGCCATTCCCATCCCAGGCCGGTACAGACATGGGTTGCTGTCATGAATCCCAATGGCTAGGGATAGCACAGGACAAGCAAGGTACAAATATATAACGGACGAGCTCTAGGGTGATGGAACCTGGGCTGACCGCTGCCCTACGCCTGACAAACGCAACTAGAGATAGCCAGGGAGCGTGCCTACGTTGGTTCTAGACGCCACGCACCAGCCTAAGAGCTAACTAGTACTGCAGAGAAAATAAAGACCTCACTTGCCTCCAGAGGAACGAACCCCAAAAGGTATAGTTGCCCCCCACATGTATTGACGGTGAAATGAGAGGAAGGCACACACATAGAGATGATATATATAGGTTTAGCAAATAGAGGCCCGCTGTAAACTAGAAAGCAGAACGATACAAAAGGGGTCTGAGCAGTCAGCAAAAAACCCTAATCAAAAAACCATCCTGAGATTACAAGAACCCATGTGCCAACTCATGGCACATGGGGAGAACCTCAGTCCACTAGAGCTACCAGCTAGCATAAAGACATAATAAGCAAGCTGGACAAAAAACCAAACAACTGAAAATCAGCACTTAGCTTATCCTGAAAGATCTGGGAGCAGGTAGGCAGGAACAAAACAGAGCACATCTGAATACATTGATAGCCGGCAAGGAAATGACAGAAAGGCCAGGTAAAATAGGAAACACCCAGCCTCTGATGGACAGGTGGAAACCAAAGGCCGCAACCCACCAAAGTCACCCAGTACCAGCAGTAACCACCAGAGGGAGCCCACAAACAGAATCCACAACAGTACCCCCCCCTTGAGGAGGGGTCACCGAACCCTCACGAGAACCCCCAGGGCGATCAGGGTGAGCTCTATGGAAGGCGCGGACCAAATCAGTCGCATGAACATCGGAGGCGACCACCCAGGAATTATCCTCCTGACCATAACCCTTCCACTTAACCAAATACTGGAGTTTGCGTCTGGAAACACGAGAATCCAAGATCTTCTCAACAACATACTCCAATTCTCCCTCCACCAGCACCGGAGCAGGAGGCTCAACCGAAGGAACAACGGGCACCTCATACCTCCGCAACAACGACCGATGGAACACATTATGAATAGCAAACGATGCTGGGAGATCCAAACGAAAAGATACAGGGTTAAGAATCTCCGAGATCCTATAAGGACCGATGAACCGAGGCTTGAACTTAGGAGAAGAGACCTTCATAGGGACAAAACGAGAAGACAACCACACCAAATCCCCAACAAGAAGTCGGGGACCCACGCGGCGACGGCGATTAGCAAACTGCTGAGTCTTCTCCTGAGATAACTTCAAATTGTCCACCACCTGATTCCAAATTTGATGTAGCCTGTCCACCACCACGTCCACTCCAGGACAATCCGAAGACTCCACCTGACCAGAGGAAAAACGAGGATGAAACCCCGAATTACAAAAAAAAGGAGAGACCAACGTGGCAGAACTAGCCCGATTATTAAGAGCAAATTCGGCCAGTGGCAAAAAAGCAACCCAGTCATCTTGGTCAGCAGAAACAAAACACCTCAAATAAGTTTCCAAGGTCTGATTAGTTCGCTCCGTCTGGCCATTCGTCTGAGGATGGAATGCAGACGAGAAAGACAAATCAATGCCCATCTTGGCACAAAATGTCCGCCAAAATCTAGACACAAACTGGGATCCCCTGTCAGAAACGATATTCTCCGGAATCCCATGCAAACGAACCACGTTCTGAAAAAATAAAGGGACCAACTCAGAGGAGGAAGGCAACTTAGGCAAGGGCACCAAATGAACCATCTTAGAAAAGCGGTCACACACAACCCAGATAACGGACATTTTCTGTGAAACCGGGAGATCAGAAATAAAATCCATGGAAATGTGCGTCCAAGGCCTCTTCGGGATGGGCAAGGATAACAACAACCCACTGGCCCGAGAACAGCAAGGCTTAGCTCGAGCACACACTTCACAAGACTGCACAAAGGTACGCACATCCCTAGACAAGGAAGGCCACCAAAAAGACCTGGCCACCAAGTCTCTAGTACCAAATATTCCAGGATGACCAGCCAACACAGAAGAATGGACCTCGGAGATGACTCTACTGGTCCAATCATCCGGAACAAACAGTCTTTCTGGTGGACAACGATCCGGTTTATCCACCTGAAACTCCTGCAATGCACGTCGCAAGTCTGGGGATACGGCGGACAATATTACCCCATCCCTAAGGATACCAGTAGGCCCAGAATCTCCAGGAGAGTCAGGCACAAAACTCCTGGAAAGAGCATCTGCCTTCACATTCTTTGAACCTGGCAGGTATGAAACCACGAAATTGAAACGAGAAAAAAACAACGACCAACGAGCCTGTCTAGGATTCAAACGCATGGCAGACTCAAGGTAAATGAGATTCTTGTGATCAGTCAAGACCACCACACGATGTTTAGCACCCTCAAGCCAATGACGCCACTCCTCAAATGCCCACTTCATGGCCAAAAGCTCCCGATTACCCACATCATAATTGCGCTCGGCGGGCGAGAATTTTCTAGAGAAGAATGCACATGGCTTCATCACCGAGCCATCAGAACTTCTCTGTGACAAAACCGCCCCCGCTCCAATCTCGGAAGCATCAACCTCAACCTGAAAAGGAAGTGAAACATCTGGTTGACACAACACAGGAGCAGAAGAAAACCGGCGCTTAAGTTCCTGAAAGGCCCCCACAGCCGCAGGAGACCAATTAGCAACATCAGCACCCTCTTTAGTCAAATCAGTCAAAGGTTTAACAATACTGGAAAAATTTGCAATGAACCGACGATAAAAATTAGCAAACCCCAAGAACTTCTGTAGGCTCTTAACAGATGTAGGTTGTGTCCAGTCACAAATTGCCTGAACCTTGACGGGATCCATCTCAATAGTAGAAGGAGAAAAAATGTACCCCAAAAAAGAAATCTTCTGGACTCCGAAGAGACACTTTGAGCCCTTCACAAACAGAGAATTGGCCCGCAGAACCTGAAACACCTTCCTGACCTGTAGAACATGAGACTCCCAGTCATCAGAAAACACCAAAATATCATCCAAATACACAATCATAAACTTATCCAGATATTCACGGAAAATATTGTGCATAAAGGACTGAAAGACTGACGGAGCATTGGAGAGTCCAAAAGGCATTACCAAATACTCAAAATGGCCCTCAGGCGTATTAAATGCGGTTTTCCACTCATCACCTTGTTTTATCCGCACCAGATTATACGCACCGCGAAGATCTATCTTAGTGAACCACCTAGCCCCCTTAATGCGAGCAAACAAGTCAGTCAATAATGGCAATGGATACTGATATTTGACTGTAATCTTATTCAGAAGGCGATAATCTATACAAGGCCTCAGGGAACCATCTTTTTTTGCCACGAAAAAAAAACCTGCTCCCAGAGGGGACGAAGATGGACGAATATGTCCCTTTTCCAAGGACTCCTTAATATAATTCCGCATAGCAGTATGCTCTGGCAGTGACAGATTAAATAAACGACCCTTAGGGAACTTACTGCCAGGAATCAATTCTATAGCACAGTCACAATCTCTATGAGGAGGGAGCGAATTGAGCTTAGGCTCCTCAAAAACATCCCTATAGTCAGACAAAAACTCAGGGATCTCAGAAGGAGTAGATGAAGCGATTGAAATCGGAGGTGCATGATCATGAACCCCCTGACATCCCCAGCTTAACACAGACATTGTTTTCCAGTCCAGGACAGGATTATGAGTTTGTAACCATGGCAGCCCCAGCACTAGTACATCATGTAAATTATACAGTACAAGGAAGCGAATCACCTCCTGATGAACGGGAGTCATGCGCATGGTCACTTGTGTCCAATACTGCGGTTTATTCATAGCCAATGGTGTAGAGTCAATTCCCTTCAGAGGAATAGGAACTTCCAGAGGCTCCAGACTAAAACCGCAGCGTTTAGCAAATGACCAATCCATAAGACTCAGGGCAGCGCCCGAATCCACATAGGCATCAACGGAAATGGAAGACAGTGAAAAAATCAGAGTCACAGACAAAATGAACTTAGGCTGCAGAGTACCAATGGCAAAAGATTTATCAAGCTTTTTTGTGCGTTTAGAGCATGCTGATATAACATGAGCTGAATCACCACAATAAAAACACAATCCATTTTTCCGCCTATAATTTTGCCGTTCACTTCTGGACTGAATTCTATCACATTGCATAGTCTCAGGTGCCTGTTCAGAAGACACCGCCAACTGGTGCACGGGTTTGCGCTCCCGCAAACGCCGATCAATCTGTATGGCCATAGCCATAGACTCATTCAGACCTGTAGGTGTAGGGAACCCCACCATAATATCCTTAATGGCCTCAGAAAGACCATTTCTGAAGTTTGCAGCCAGGGCGCACTCATTCCACTGAGTAAGCACCGACCATTTCCGAAATTTTTGACAATATATTTCCGCTTCATCATGCCCCTGACAGAGGGCTAACAAAGCCTTTTCAGCCTGAATCTCCAGGTTGGGTTCCTCATAGAGCAATCCCAATGCCAGAAAAAACGCATCCACACTGAGCAATGCAGGATCCCCTGGTGCCAATGCAAATGCCCAATTCTGAGGGTCGCCCCGCAGGAAAGATATTACAATCCTGACCTGTTGAGCAGGGTCTCCAGAGGAGCGAGATTTTAAAGAAAGAAACAATTTACAATTGTTCCTGAAATTCAGGAAGGTAGATCTATCTCCAGAGAAGAACTCTGGAATAGGAATTCTAGGTTCAGACATGGGAGTGTGAACAACAAAATCCTGTATGTTTTGAACTTTTGCCGCGAGATTACTCAGGCTGGAAGCCAAACTCTGGACATCCATGTTAAACAGCTAAGATCAGAGCCATTCAAGGGTTAAGAGGAGGTAAGAAGCAGCTAGACAGAAATTAAGGGCTAGGCAGCAAAACTCTGAAGGGAAAAAAAAAAAATAAAATTTCCCTTAAACACTTCTTATTCTCCTGCTTCAGCCCAAACAATTAACACTTTGTTGGCCGGCTATACTGTCATGAATCCCAATGGCTAGGGATAGCACAGGACAAGCAAGGTACAAATATATAACGGACGAGCTCTAGGGTGATGGAACCTGGGCTGACCGCTGCCCTACGCCTGACAAACGCAACTAGAGATAGCCAGGGAGCGTGCCTACGTTGGTTCTAGACGCCACGCAGCAGCCTAAGAGCTAACTAGTACTGCAGAGAAAATAAAGACCTCACTTGCCTCCAGAGGAACGAACCCCAAAAGGTATAGTTGCCCCCCACATGTATTGACGGTGAAATGAGAGGAAGGCACACACATAGAGATGATATATATAGGTTTAGCAAATAGAGGCCCGCTGTAAACTAGAAAGCAGAACGATACAAAAGGGGTCTGAGCGGTCAGCAAAAAACCCTAATCAAAAAACCATCCTGAGATTACAAGAACCCATGTGCCAACTCACGGCACATGGGGAGAACCTCAGTCCACTAGAGCTACCAGCTAGCATAGAGACATAATAAGCAAGCTGGACAAAAAAACCAAACAACTGAAAATCAGCACTTAGCTTATCCTGAAAGATCTGGGAGCAGGTAGGCAGGAACAAAACAGAGCACATCTGAATACATTGATAGCCGGCAAGGAAATGACAGAAAGGCCAGGTAAAATAGGAAACACCCAGCCTCTGATGGACAGGTGGAAACCAAAGGCCGCAACCCACCAAAGTCACCCAGTACCAGCAGTAACCACCAGAGGGAGCCCACAAACAGAATCCACAACAGGTTGCCCAGGGGGATTCCCGGAAAGCTGATGACCTGGTCGGCCTAGTGCAAAGGTACAAGGTTGTTGAGAGGTCCCTAAGGAAGCCGGGGGGTGGTGCATCTCCATTCTGGGGTACCCAGTGGGAGCCCGAGTCCCAATAGAGGGATAGCAGAGCCACCACTGGGGGAAGTCCAAGGTCCCAAGGAGCAGTTGAGGGGTTGCAAAAGACTGCTGGTAAAGACCTGATCTGCTGGTGGTGTCACGTTCCAGATAGATTGCAGCCTAAGAAGGCGCTGCTCATACTATGCTTAATACATACATATGTATACACACAGAACATATATACAGTACACCTGTATATACACACAGTATATACATACACACACATACATACAGAGGACTTACAAGCCTCTCTCCTCTTCAATTACTCTGGAGTAGGGTTGAGCGACTTTCACTTTTTTAGGATCGAGTCGGGTTTCGCGAAACCCGACTTAGTCAAAAGTCGAGTTGAGTGTAGTCGTCCGATTATCGCCAAAAGTCAGGGATCGACCAAAACACAAAACCCAATGCAAGTCAATGGGGAAGCATAGTCGGCAGTGAGTGGAGGCCAGGAAAACACCTACAGTGCCCGTTGTAATGGTAAAAACATCCATTCTCCTGCCCATTTAGGGAGGTGTAAAAATGGCCCATGCTGGACATACAGCAGCTGCAAATGGAGAAATTGGAGCAGTCATTAAGACGAGTCCAAAAGCAAGATATTTTTACAGGACAGCTAGGTGTCAGCAGGGGAAGGTGGGGCAAAATAATTAGAAATCCATGATTGGTTCATTTTAATGAAGGTTAGATCATCCACATTTTGGGTAGCCAGACAAGTCCTTTTTTCTGTCAGTATTGAACCTGCAGCACTGAATACTCTTTCTGATAGCACACTAGCAGCTGGGCAAGCGAGCTCCTGTAATGTATATTCTGCCAATTCAGGCCAGGTGTCTATTTTGGATGCCCAGTAATAAAATGGGAATGACGTGTGAGGGAGAACATCGATAAGGGAGGAAAAATAGTTGGTAACCATACTGGACAAATGTTGTCTCCTGTCACTTTGAATTGATGCTGCAGTACCTGTCGTGTCTGCGGTCATTGCGAAATCACTCCACAACCTGGTCATAAAACCCCTCTGTCCAACGCCACTTCTGATTTGTGCCTCTCTAACACCTCTGCCATGTTGCCCCCTGCAGCTCATGTGAGAACCATCACCGCCACCGTGTGCTGGGAATGCCTGAACCAAACGGTCTACAAGAGTTGCTTGTTTGGTAGCCAATATTTGCTCAAGGTTCTCATGTGGCATGATATTTTGCAATTTCCCTTTATAGCGTGGATCCAGGAGGCAGGCCAACCAGTAATTGTCATCGGTCATCATTTTGATAATGCGGGGGTCCCTTTTAAGGATACGCAAGGCATAATCAGCCATGTGGGCCAATGTTCCAGGTGTCAAATCAATGCTTGTGCTGGGTTGAGGAGCACTTTCTGGCAAATCCACATCACTTGCTTCCCGCAAAAAAACTGTACCTGACCTTGCACCACCAACACTTTCTATTCCCCCCTGAGAAGCTTCCTCCTCCCATAAATAATCATCCCCATCTTCCTCCTCCTCCTCTTCGTCTGCAACCTCGTCCCCGAGACTTCCCTGAGCAGACAATGGCTGACTGTCATCAAGGCTTCCCTCCTCCTCGGCTGCAGACGCCTGCTCCTTAATGTGAGTCAAACTTTGCATCAGCAAACGCATTAGTGGAATACTCATGCTTATGATGGCGTCGTCCGCACTGACCAGCCGTGTGCATTCCTCAAAACACTGAAGGACTTGACAGAGGTCTTGGAGCTTCGACCACTGCACAGCAGACAACTCCATGTCTGCCATCCAACTGCCTGCCTGTGTATGTGTATCCTCCCACAAATACATGACAGCACGCCTCTGTTCGCACAGCCTCTGAAGCATGTGCAGTGTAGAGTTCCACCTTGTTGCAACGTCGATTATTAGGCGGTGCTGGGGAAGCTTCAACAATCGCTGATGGTTCTGCATACGGCTGGAGTGTACGGGCGACCGGCTGATGTGCGAGCAAAGTCTTCACACCTTCCGGAGCAGGTCTGGTAAACCCGGATAACTTTTCAGGAAGCACTGCACCACCAGGTTCAAGGTGTGAGCCAGGCAAGAAATGTGTTTCAGTTCTGAAAGGGCTATGGCAGCCATAAAATTCCTTCCGTTATCACTGACTACCTTGCCTGCCTCAAGATGTACACTGCCCAGCCATGACTGAGTTTCTTGCTGCAAGAACTCGGCCAGAACTTCCGCGGTGTGTCTGTTGTCGCCCAAACACTTCATTTCCAACACAGCCTGCTGACGCTTACCACAGCTGTTCCATAATGGGACACCTCGTGTGCAACACTGGCAGCTGCGGATGGAGTGTTAGGGCGACTGCGCTCTGTGGTCGAGGTTTTGCTTCTGGAGGAGGAGGAGGAGGGGTGTCGAACGCCTACTGCCAACTGTTTCCTAGACCGTGGGCTAGGCAGAACTGTCCCACTATGGCTGTCCCCTGTGGACCCTGCATCCACCACATTAACCCAGTGTGCCGTGATGGACACGTAACGTCCCTGGCCGTGCCTACTGGTCCATGCATCAGTTGTGAGGTGCACCTTTCTACTGACTGATTGCTTCAGTGCATGGAGAATGCGGTCTTTGACATGCTGGTGGAGGGCTGGGATGGCTTTTCTCGAAAAGAAGTGTCGACTGGGTAGCTCATAGCGTGGTACTGCGTAGGCCATTAAGGCTTTGAAAGCTTCGCTTTCAACCAAGCGGTAGGGCATCATCTCTAATGATATAAGTCTAGCAATGTGGGCGTTCAAACCCTGTGTACGCGGATGAGAGGGTGAGTACTTTCTTTTCCGAATGAGAGTCTCTTGGAGGGTGAGTTGGACTGGTGAGGGGCATATGGTGGGACTTGTGGTGGTGGTGGTGGTGGACGACATGGCGGATTGAGAGAGGGGTCGTGAATTTGATGGTATTCTCGATGTAGGCCTACATGCTGTGTTTCCTACCAATAAACTTGTGGTTCCCTGACTGCTTTTCCCTAGCGACGACACCTCCACATTTACTGCTGTTGTTGTTCTAACCGGTGGGCTTACAGTGAGGGAAGGAATGTAGCGTTGCTGACTAGCTTCATTGTGAGCGGGTGCAACAACGTTATGGGACGTTTGGCAGCTAGTCCAGGCTTGCAAGTGCATGGTGGTTAAATGTCGACGCATGCAAGTTGTATTTAAACTTTTGACATTCTGACCTCTGCTAAATGTCCTGGAGCATTTTCTACAGATCACCTTGCACTGATCATTCAGGACTTGGTTAAAAAATTGCCAGACTGCACTCTTCCTACTATTGAATACCTTTTCAGGCATTGCACACTGTGCTACTTTAACCGGATGGCCACGCGGTCCGAAAAATGATTTTAGTTTTGCCAAACTTTTTGGCCAGAGACGGGCCTGCCAGATGAATGCAAATGTGATGTAGATGGCTGCTGACGATCCTCCTCCTCCGCTTCTGAGCTACTGCCAGCGGCACCCTCTTCCCTCAATGGCTGCCAATCTGGGTCAGCAACTGGGTCATCTATCACCTCCTCTTCAATCTCATGTTCAGCTATCTCTGTGTCACCGTGTAAGGTGCTATAACGTTCGGGAATGGGCACCATCATCTCATCAGGGTCAGCTTCTGGCTCAGTACACTGCGAGGGCAATGTAGTGATGTGAGTCGATGGAACAGCATGACAATCTAGCTGTGGCTGTGCATCAGTGCACTCCGTGTCCGAATCATCTTCTAGTGGGCTGTTAACTATTTCCCTTTCTAACCCAGGCACGGTATGTGTAAAGAGCTCCATGGAGTAAACTGTTGTGTCACCTGACGCATCCTTCACTGTTGTTTTGAGGGAAGGACACAAGGAATCAACTTGTTCGTGACCGGGAGCAGCCACCGACGACTGGCTACTTTTCAATTTTAAACTATCCGAAGAGGAGGCGAAAGAGCTAGAGGCAGAGTCAGCAAGGAAAGCCAAAACTTTTTCCTGCTGCTCCGGCTTTAACAGCGGTTTTCCAACTCCCAGAAAAGGTAGCCTTCGAGGCCTTGTGTAGCCGGACGATGACGCTGGCTCAACAACTTGAGACTTAGGTGCTATTTTGATTTTCCCTCTACCACCCGATGCTCCACCAGCACCACCACCACCACCATCAGCATTACCAGATGGCAATGACCGCCCACGGCCACGACCTCTTCCACCAGCCTTCCTCATTCTTGGGAAAATGTAACCAAACTAACAACCATTATATGGTACAGAAAAACAAGGTAGAAGGTGTATGTTATCTTGTTGTGAATATAAATCTACCTTTTTATGTGTGGGTGAGTGCTGAACAAATCAGGCCCACTGTATGACAGTATAGTTTTTGTGGCTGAAAATGACTGACAGAGATACCACAGACACGACTGGCACAGATGCACAGATTTGGCAATATTATTCTCCCTTTCTTTTTTTTATATGGGAGACAAGTGAATAAATCAGGCCCAATGTATGACAGTATTGTTTCTGTGGCACAAAATGACTGACAGAGCAACCACAGACACGACTGGCACAGATGCACAGATTTGGCAATATTATTCTCCCTTTCTTTTTATTATATGGGAGACAAGTGAATAAATCAGGCCCAATGTATGACAGTATTGTTTCTGTGGCACAAAATGTCTGACAGAGCAACCACAGACACGACTGGCACAGATGCACAGATTTGGCAATATTATTCTCCCTTTCTTTTTTTTTATATGGGAGACAAGTGAATAAATCAGGCCCAATGTATGACAGTATAGTTTCTGTGGCACAAAACAACTGACAGAGCAACCACAGACACGACTGGCACAGATGCACAGATTTGGCAATATTATTCTCCCTTTATTTTAATTAATTTTTTTGGGGAGACTAGTGAATAAATCAGGCCCACTATATTACAGTATAGTTTCTGTGGCACAAAATGACTGACAGAGATACCACAGACAGGACTGGCACAGATGCACTGATTGGCAATATAAATCTCCCTTTTTAGGTGTGGGACTGTGCAGAAAAATACAGGCCCACTGTTTTACACTACACAGTTTCAGGGGCAGACTGTGGCTTGAAGATATATTTAAAAAAAAAAATACAATTACTATCTCCCAACATTAATCTCAGAAAAGTATGGCAGGCAGCAATTAAAGGGACGGCTGCACACAAAAAGTGTGGGCAAACAAACAAGATAGCTGTGCCGAAAGGAAGGAGCAGCAGGATTTGTGCTTTGAAAAAAGCAGTTGGTTTGCACAGCGGCGTACACACAGCAACGCAGCTATCAGGGAGCCTTCTAGGGCAGCCCTATAAGCTACAGAGCTGATTAAGAAAAATCTAGCCTCCACTGTCCCTGCAAAGAAAAGGTGGTGTTGGACAGTGGAAATCGCTACAGAACAAGCGGTTTTGGGGGTTAATATACCCTGCCTAATGCTATCCCTGCTTTTGACGAAGCGGCAGCAACCTCTCCCTATGCTCAGCTCGGCAGCAGTAAGATGGCGGTCGGCGTGCACGCCCCTTTATAGCCCCTGTGACGCCGCAGAAAGCAAGCCAATCACTGCCATGCCCTTCTCTAAGATGGTGGGGACCGAGACCTATGTCATCACGCTGCCCACACTCTGCTTCCACCTTCATTGGCTGAGAAAAGGCGCTGAAAGCGTCATACGAAACGCGACTTTGGCGCGAAGGTCGCTGACCGCGTGGCCGATCCCACGCTGGGATCGGGTCGGGTTTCACGAAACCTGACTTTGCCAAAAGTCGGCGACTTTTGAAATTGTTTGATCCGTTTCGCTCAACCCTACTCTGGAGTAGACTCACACAGTGTAAAGGACCTTTGGTGACATTATGGTCACATGACCGTATTGTCACCAAAGGTCCTGCTGCAGTCTTAACCCTCAACTGGTGAGGTGGGGTTTGCTACACCCCAGGGAATTTTTGTTCGGCTGCCTTTCATTGAAAAATGCTGGTATGAGGATACGTGTCTCACTAGCTTCCATCCATTTCCTTGTCAACAGGATGTCGTCAAGGCCTCTCTCTTTTGGCCACGCATAACAGAGCTAGCTGTCGCTAAGTGCTGTCTTGGCCTTGCTGAACCCCACATCACAACTCATGTAAGTCTTTTTTACACATTTTCAAATTTTGAAAACCTTTATTTTTATCAAAGTATTACACTTTCTTTTTGTGGGTGTCAAAAATTTGTTATACTCATGTGTAATCAATCGCCAATAAGAAAACGATTAAAACAAACGTGATCTTTGCATTTTCTGTAAAAATAAGAGATTTCTAAACACTGGGGTATAGGAAACCCCACATCACCAGTTGCGTGACAAAAACCCCACCTCACACCAGTTGAGGGTTAACTTAGGAAACTACATTGATAATAACTTAAGAAACTTAGATAAGAACTTGTATTATTACTTCATTTTCTGCTCAAAACACTGGGGACACCTATGGGTATGGGGGCCCTGGACAATTGGCCAGATTAACCTAACGGCAGAGGCGTAGCTAGGGTTTTGGTCCAGGGGGGGCGAAGCTTCTGAGTGGGACCCTAACCAGGTAACCTTCATTACAATTAGGTGATGCGCCCTAATAGTGGAGGAGAACCTCAGCAGATGACTGTGCTGTTACTGAAGATAATCTCTATATAAAGACCAACACTGATATTACCGCCATATGGTCAGTGGTAGATACCAGTCCTACAGAACATATAACAGATCACTGCACAGTTACAGATAATGACTTACCTCTGACGTTCTTTCTGATAGAATTGTTCATTTTTCCCGTCTTTTCCATCTGGCCCAGATCGACATGACAACTTCTTCCAGCTACAACTCATCTGCAGAGAATACAACAAAGACACGTTTCACTTCTCACATTCCAGCCCCATCACCATCTATTCCCAACCTGCACAACCTCCTCATCCTGCTGATACCCCAATACTGAGCCTCTGCTGCCGTATGTGTCCCTATTACTGCACCTGATACCCCAATACTGAGCCGATGCTGCTGTATGTGTCCATATTACTGCCCCTGATACCCCAATAATGAGCCGCTGCTGCCGTATGTGTCCCTATTACTGCCCGATACCCCAATACTGAGCCGATGCTGCCGTATGTGTCCCTATTACTGCACCTGATACCCCAATACTGAGCCACTGCTGCCATATATGTCCCTATTACTGCACCTGATACCCCAATACTGAGTCGCTGCTGCCGTATGTGTCCCTATTACTGCATCTGATACCCCAATACTGAGCCGCTGCTGCCGTATGTGTCCCTATTACTGCCCCTGATACCCTAATACTGAGCCGCTGCTGCCGTATGTGTCCCTATTATTGCCCCTGATACCCCAATACTGAGCCTCTGCTGCCGTATGTGTCCCTATTACTGCACCTGATACCCCAATACTGAGCCACTGCTGCCGTATGTGACCCTATTACTGCACCTGATACCCCAATACTGAGCCGCTGCTGCCATATGTGTCCCTATTATTGCCCCTGACACCCCAATACTGAGCCGCATGTGTCCCTATTACTGCACCTGATACCCCAATACTGAGCCGCTGCTGCCGTATGTGTCCCTATTACTGCACCTGATACCCCAATACTGAGCCACTGCTGCCGTATGTGACCCTATTACTGCACCTGATACCCCAATACTGAGCCGCTGCTGCCATATGTGTCCCTATTATTGCCCCTGACACCCCAATACTGAGCCGCATGTGTCCCTATTTCTGCACCTGATACCCCAATACTGAGCCGCTGCTGCCGTATGTGTCCCTATTACTGCCCCTGACACCCCAATACTGAGCCGCTGCTGCCGTGTGTGTCCCTATTACTGCACCTGATACCCCAATACTCAGCCACTGCGGCCATATGTGTCCCTATTACTGCACCTGATACCCCAATACTGAGTCACTGCTGCCGTATGTGTCCCTATTACTGCCCCTGACACCCCAATACTGAGCCGCTGCTGCCGTATGTGTCCCTATTACTGCACCTGATACCCCAATACTGAGCCACTGCGGCCATATGTGTCCCTATTACTGCACCTGATACCCCAATACTGAGTCACTGCTGCCGTATGTGTCCCTATTACTGCCCCTGACACCCCAATACTGAGCCGCTGCTGCCGTATGTGTCCCTATTACTGCACCTGATACCCCAATACTGAGCCGCTGCTGCCGTATGTGTCCCTATTATTGCCCCTGATACCCCAATACTGAGCCTCTGCTGCCGTATGTGTCCCTATTACTGCACCTGATACCCCAATACTGAGCCACTGCTGCCGTATGTGTCCCTATTACTGCCCCTGACACCCCAATACTGAGCCGCTGCTGCCGTATTTGTCCCTATTACTGCACCTGATACCCCAATACTGAGCCGCTGCTGCCGTGTGTGTCCCTATTACTGCACCTGATACCCCAATAATGAGCCACTGCGGCCATATGTGTCCCTATTACTGCACCTGATATCCCAATACTGAGTCACTGCTGCTGTATGTGTCCCTATTACTGCCCCTGACACCCCAATACTGAGCCGCTGCTGCCGTATGTGTCCCTATTACTGCACCTGATACCCCAATACTGAGCCGCTGCTGCCGTATGTGTCCCTATTACTGCACCTGATACCCCAATACTGAGCCACTGCTGCCATATGTGTCCCTATTACTGCACCTGATACCCCAATACTGAGTCGATGCTGCCGTATGTGTCCCTATTACTGCCCCTGACACCCCAATACTGAGCCGCTGCTGCCGTATGTGTCCCTATTACTGCACCTGATACCCCAATACTGAGTCGCTGCTGCTGTATGTGTCCCTATTATTGCCCCTGACACCCCAATACTGAGTCGCTGCTGCCGTATGTGTCCCTATTACTGCACCTGCTGTGTGGTTCTCTGTGCCCTCTAAATTCTAAAGCACCCCTCTATAATATAGTAATGCCGGGTGCAAGTGCCCTAGAAAACAGTGCCCTCATTTTGTCCCCTATAAAGTAATAATGCCCTCTGTGTGTGACCCTTTGATAGTCACAGTAACCTGAATTCCCCTGTAAGAATAAGTGCCCACTTTACATTTAATAAAGTCCCGAGTCTCCCCCACTGTACAGCTCCCCTACACACAGTATGATGCCCCCTCACTGTATATACTGACCCCTTAATATCCCCCAAACTGGCTCCAACACTGTATGATGGCCCCGTCGCTGTAATCTCCACACTGAATGATGGCCCTCTAGATAGCCTCCATATAGCATAATACACCAGATAGTCCTCAATATGGTATAATACATTCCCCATAGGCCTCCATATAGTATCATGCACTCCCCATAGGCAGACCCTATAGTATAATGCCCTTCACATAGGAAGACTATATAGTATAATGCAGCTCCCATAGGCAGCCTCTATAAGGAAGGCTGTAAATGTGTCCCCAATCCCCTCCACAAGGCATAAAAATGACCTCTCATTATACTCACCAATGGCGCTCACCAAGGCATAGCTGGTCTTGACTTAAGATCGCCATCCTCCATTACTGCTTCATCTGGATGACTAGTGTTGAGCATTCCGATACCGCAAGTATCGGGTATCGGCCGATATTTGCTGTATCGGAATTCCGATACCGAGTTCCAATATTTTTGTGATATCGGAAATCGGAATCGGAAGTTCCCAGTGTATGGTTCCCAGGGTCTGGAGGAGAGGAGACTCTCCTTCAGGCCCTGGGATCCATATTCATGTAAAAAATAAAGAATAAAAATAAAAAATATGGATATACTCACCCCTCCAGCGGACCCTGGACCTTAGCGATGTAACCGGCAGCCTCCGTTCCTAAGAATGCAGTGAGTGTAGGACCTGCGATGACGTCGCGGCTTGTGATTGGTCGCGTGAGCGGTCACATGAGCGGTCACGCGACCAATCACAAGCCGTGACGTCATCGAAGGTCCTTCACTCTGCATTCTTAGGAACGGAGGCTGCCAGTTACATCGCTAAGGTCCAGGGTCCGCCGGAGGGGTGAGTATATCCATATTTTATATTTTTATTCTTTATTTTTTACATGAATATGGATCCCAGGGCCTGAAGGAGAGTTTCCTCTCCTTCAGACCCTGGGAACCATCCAGGATACCTTCCGATATTTGTGTCCCATTGACTTGTATTGGTATTGGGTATCGGTATCGGCGAGATCCGATATTTTGCCGGTATCGGCCAATCCAATCCGATACCGATACTTTTGAATATCGAAAGGTATCGCTCAACACTATGGAGGACACATCCTACGTCATCCACACAGTGTCACCCATCGCGCTCATGTGCAGGCGCACTTCTCTCTAGGCTGCTGAAAGCAGAGCCAAGTACTGTAGTGCATATGTGCTGGGAAAGGCCAAAGGGCGCTGATTACCTGGAAATAAAGCTGGCGCATGCGCACTACAATACTGTGCTCTGACTTCAGCAGGGCAAAGAGTGCGATAGAGGACACTGAATGCATGATGTAGGATGCATCTTCCACACGAAGAGGGACAGCGATCACAGGAAGAGGGACGGCGCCGGATCAAGACTAGTGACGCCCGGACTGCGCCATCCGTGAGTATAATAAAAGCTCTTTTATGTGCCTTGCATAGAGGATTGGGGACATAGAGAGCATTCTAGAACACTATGTGAGGGCGTACAGATGCTGGCCGGACCTTATATGGTGACAGGCTCCCACATGTAAAAGCCGTCCTGCAAGATTCCAGCCACTCGCAAACTTAAGAAAATAATCATTCTCCTTCTCATAAGCTAATCAGCAGTAAATAAATTATGTGCCAAGACACTTATTGATCACATGTCAGTTTTCAGTGTCTGTCCAGATTGCAGGATAAACAAGACATACAAGTTTAAGAACCTTCATTGCTTTATATACTGTGCCTGTATGTATGTATTCAAGGCAACAGATCAGACATATCAAATAGCAAATGACATGTGCCAAGATACTCATCATGCTGTGTGGAGAGTGTCCTCTGGTCCTGGGGGCTGCTCCTCGGGCTCCTCCCAGTCAGATGCAGACATCATGTGTAGGCAGTGAGCTCAGGTCACAGTCAGAGGCAGAGTCCCCCTGCGTCCCCGGCTGCTGCTGCTGGAGCTGATCACTTCTCTGCAGCACAGGAGCTTTGAAGCAGAGCGCGCTCAGCCGGGATTGGGTGAGTGACCTCCCTTCCCCCTCTCCTTGACAGACTGCAGAAGAGCGATCACATGACTCACTCCCTGCACTCTGATTGGAGGCCTTCTCTTCCTTCTCTCTGCTGACCCCCTGTGAGCGTTTGTACCCTGCATGTTACTTTAGCTACATATACAGCACAAACGCAGGGGAAATTAAAGATAAACATTGACCGGAGGCAGGGGCCCCTAACGCCGGCCCTGACAGTAGTGTAGCTCCAGGTGGGCCCCCTCAGAGCACAGGGCCCGGGGCGACCGCCCCCTCTGCCCCCCTGGTAGCTACGCTACTGCCTAACGGCCTAAAACTGGCTCTGCTTGGAGCAAAATTCCAAATTGTTATTGAGTATGGAATTATCTCTATTTTACCAATATGGGTCTTGTATATTTATCCTTTTAATGTTACAACTAGAGTTGAGCGACTTTCATTTTTTTAAGATCGAGTCGGGTTTTGTGAAACCCGATTTTGTCCAGAGTCGAGTCGAGTGCAGTCGGCCGATTATCGCTAAAAGTCGGGGATCGACCGAAACACGAAACCCAATGCAAGTCAATGGGGAAGCATAGTCGGCAGTGAGTGGAGGCCAGGAAAACACCTACAGTGCCCATTTTAATGCCAAAAACATCCATTCTTGTTTCTGAAGCTTGTCAATCTTAATTAACTTTATAATAATAGTTGGGCATAGGGAATTGGGGGTCATTTGGCAAAAGTTGTGGGGGGAGTAGGGCCGGCTCAAGTTTTTCGTGGGCCCAGGAAATGCGGACTACGTCACGGCGGTGTTGCAGGGAAAGGTAAGTATTTCAACGTTGCAAGTGCTGTGATCCTGAGCAAGCAGGGGGGGCCCACTCGTTCGCATTGGCACTGGCACAGGGCCCCTCAAAGTACAGCGATGTGTGTTTGCATGGCGGGGGCGCCTCCCACCAGCAGCGACACTTTTGCGTACTCTGAGGGGCCCTGTGCCAGTGACGTCGCCAACGAGTATGCCCCCCCACCTGATGAAGGAACCTGCACTTTCATCTGCACCTTCCTCTCTGTCCCTGTGTAAGGTGGTATAACATGCGGGAAGGGGAACCTTACTTTCAGCAGGGTCAGATTCTGGCTGTGTAGAGTATAAGGGGAATGTAGTGGTCTAGGTCAATGTACCAGCAGACTCATCTAGCAGTGGCTGGGCAATGGGCAGGATGAGGAGGAAACAGATATAGGGCCAAAGAATAAAGTAGGCTAAATGCAGTTCAAAATTGGTAACAGGACTAAACAGGCGGCATTGCTTTGTTCAGTGGAGTAGCAAACCCAAGAGCAGCAGACACTGTTTCAAGGGCATAACCACACTAGTAGGCCAAATGCAGTTTAATATCTGATAGTATAGGGCGAAAGCCAGAATGTGGAAGCTCAGCTTTGTTCAGTTGAGGACAACACCAGGCAGGGGCAGACAGACACCTTTAGTAGGCCGGAACAGCCAATTGCATTTTTAAAAATGGTAATTTGGAACTGAAGGTAGAAGCTCAGCTTTATTCAGTTGAGGACAACACCAGGCAGGGGCAGACATTCACCTTTAGTAGGCCGGAACAGCCAATTGCATTTTTAAAAATGGTAATTTGGAACAGAAGGTTGAGGCTCAGCTTTATTCAGTTGAGGACAACACCAGGCAGGGGCAGACAGACACCTTTAGTAGGCCGGAACAGCCAATTTTTTAAAAAAACAGCAGTTAGTAAGAGGCAGAAGGTAGAAGCTCAGCTTTATTCAGTTGAGGACAACACCAGGCAGGGGCAGACAGACACCTTTAGTAGGCCGGAACAGCCAATGGCATTTTTAAAAATGGTAATTTGGAACTGAAGGTTGAAGCTCAGCTTTATTCAGTTGAGGACAACACCAGGCAGGGGCAGACATTCACCTTTAGTAGGCTGGAACAGCCAATTGCATTTTTAAAAATGGTAATTTGGAACAGAAGGTTGAGGCTCAGCTTTATTCAGTTGAGGACAACACCAGGCAGGGGCAGACAGACACCTTTAGTAGGCCGGAACAGCCAATTGCATTTTTAAAAATGGTAATTTGGAACAGAAGGTTGAAGCTCAGCTTTATTCAGTTGAGGACAACACCAGGCAGGGGCAGACAGACACCTTTAGTAGGCCGGAACAGCCAATTTTTTAAAAAAACAGCAGTTAGTAAGAGGCAGAAGGTAGAAGCTCAGCTTTATTCAGTTGAGGACAACACCAGGCAGGGGCAGACAGACACCTTTAGTAGGCCGGAACAGCCAATGGCATTTTTAAAAATGGTAATTTGGAACTGAAGGTTGAAGCTCAGCTTTATTCAGTTGAGGACAACACCAGGCAGGGGCAGACATTCACCTTTAGTAGGCCGGAACAGCCAATTGCATTTTTAAAAATGGTAATTTGGAACAGAAGGTTGAGGCTCAGCTTTATTCAGTTGAGGACAACACCAGGCAGGGGCAGACATTCACCTTTAGTAGGCCGGAACAGCCAATTGCATTTTTAAAAATGGTAATTTGGAACAGAAGGTTGAGGCTCAGCTTTATTCAGTTGAGGACAACACCAGGCAGGGGCAGACAGACACCTTTAGTAGGCCGGAACAGCCAATTGCATTTTTAAAAATGGTAATTTGGAACAGAAGGTTGAAGCTCAGCTTTATTCAGTTGAGGACAACACCAGGCAGGGGCAGACAGACACCTTTAGTAGGCCGGAACAGCCAATGGCATTTTTAAAAATGGTAATTTGGAACTGAAGGTTGAAGCTCAGCTTTATTCAGTTGAGGACAACACCAGGCAGGGGCAGACATTCACCTTTAGTAGGCCGGAACAGCCAATTGCATTTTTAAAAATGGTAATTTGGAACAGAAGGTTGAGGCTCAGCTTTATTCAGTTGAGGACAACACCAGGCAGGGGCAGACAGACACCTTTAGTAGGCCGGAACAGCCAATTGCATTTTTAAAAATGGTAATTTGGAACAGAAGGTTGAAGCTCAGCTTTATTCAGTTGAGGACAACACCAGGCAGGGGCAGACAGACACCTTTAGTAGGCCGGAACAGCCAATTTTTTAAAAAAACAGCAGTTAGTAAGAGGCAGAAGGTAGAAGCTCAGCTTTATTCAGTTGAGGACAACACCAGGCAGGGGCAGACAGACACCTTTAGTAGGCCGGAACAGCCAATGGCATTTTTAAAAATGGTAATTTGGAACTGAAGGTAGAAGCTCAGCTTTATTCAGTTGAGGACAACACCAGGCAGGGGCAGACATTCACCTTTAGTAGGCCGGAACAGCCAATTGCATTTTTAAAAATGGTAATTTGGAACAGAAGGTTGAGGCTCAGCTTTATTCAGTTGAGGACAACACCAGGCAGGGGCAGACAGACACCTTTAGTAGGCCGGAACAGCCAATTGCATTTTTAAAAATGGTAATTTGGAACAGAAGGTTGAAGCTCAGCTTTATTCAGTTGAGGACAACACCAGGCAGGGGCAGACAGACACCTTTAGTAGGCCGGAACAGCCAATTGCTTTTTTAAAAATGGTAATTTGGAACTGAAGGTTGAAGCTCAGCTTTATTCAGTTGCAGCTTCTTGGCAATAATATAAAGAAGACGAGACAGGACAACACTCGTTGGATGCCATATCTGTGTTTTCACTGGAAAAAAAACTGTCAGTTAACTACTTGTAGGAGAAAGTTTTTGTAGCTGGAGGCCACTTTTTGTATTGTACCAGTTTTCTGTTGTATGTTTGGAACTGAAGGTTGAAGCTCAGCTTTATTCAGTTGAGGACAACACCAGGCAGGGGCAGACACCTTTAGAAGGACGGAACAGCCAATTTTTTTAAAAACAGCAGTTAATCAGAGCCAGAAGGTAGAAGCTCAGCTTTATTCAGTTGAGGACAACTTGAACTAGGGACTGCAGACAGACTTTGCAGGCTGTCCCCTGTGTGGACCATGCATCCAATACATTAACCCATTTAGCCACAAAGGACACGTAACCTTCCGTGGCCAGGCCTACAGGTCCATGTGTCTGTTGTCAGGTATACCTTTGGACTGACAAATTGACAGAATGCAAGGACAATGCGGTCTTTAACATGCAGGTGGAGGGGTGGGATGGCTTTTCTCGCAAAAGAATTGTCAACTGGGTAGCTCATAGCGTGGTATATCGTAGTTCATCCTGGCTTTATTAATATTAAATTAAATAAAAAAATAGGCTCTAGGCACTTTATTATTGGTTCCAGGGGTACACGGGCAGCAGTGGTCAGGTGAGTGGAGGCCTAGTGGAAGGAGGGACCTTAGACAGGCTTCGAAGGCCTAACATAATAAAATGGGCTGGCGGTAGGCACTTTATTATTGGTTCCAGGGGTACACGGGCAGCAGTGGTCTGGTCAGTGGAGGCCTAGTGGAAGGAGGGACCGCAGACAGGCTTCAAAGGCCTAACATAATAAAATGGGCTTGCTGTAGGCACTTTATTATTGGTTCCAGGGGTACACGGGCAGCAGTGGTCAGGTGAGTGGAGGCCTAGTGGAAGGAGGGACCGCAGACAGGCTTCGAAGGCCTAACACAATAAAATGGGCTGGCTGTAGGCACTTTAAAATTGGTTCCAGGGGTACACGGGCAGCAGTGGTCTGGTCAGTGGAGGCCTAGTGGAAGGAGGGACCGCAGACAGGCTTCGAAGGCCTAACACAATAAAATGGGCTGGCTGTAGGCACTTTAAAATTGGTTCCAGGGGTACACGGGCAGCAGTGGTCTGGTCAGTGGAGGCCTAGTGGAAGGAGGGACCGCAGACAGGCTTCGAAGGCCTAAAATAACAAACAATAGGCTCATGGCAGTTTTACAGCGGTTACATGGATACACGGGCAGCTTGGTGGTGAGTGGAGGAGTATTTAAAGTAGGGACCGCAGACAGGCTATCAAAGGCCTAAAATAACAAACAATAGGCTCATGGCAGCTTTACAGCGGTTACATGGATACACAGGCAGCTTGGTGGTGAGTGGAGGAGTATTTAAAGTAGGGACCGCAGACAGGCTATCAAAGGCCTAAAATAACAAACAATAGGCTCATGGCAGCTTTACAGCGGTTACATGGATACACAGGCAGCTTGGTGGTGAGTGGAGGAGTATTTAAAGTAGGGACCGCAGACAGGCTATCAAAGGCCTAAAATAACAAACAATAGGCTCATGGCAGCTTTACAGCGGTTACATGGATACACAGGCAGCTTGGTGATGAGTGGAGGAGTATTTAAAGTAGGGACCGCAGACAGGCTATCAAAGGCCTAAAATAACAAACAATAGGCTCATGGCAGTTTTACAGCGGTTACATGGATACACGGGCAGGCAGCTTGGTGGTGAGTGGAGGAGTATTTAAAGTAGGGACCGCAGACAGGCTATCAAAGGCCTAAAATAACAAACAATAGGCTTATGGCAGTTTTACAGCGGTTACATGGATACACGGGCAGGCAGCTTGGTGGTGAGTGGAGGAGTATTTAAAGTAGGGACCGCAGACAGGCTATCAAAGGCCTAAAATAACAAACAATAGGCTCATGGCAGCTTTACAGCGGTTACATGGATACACAGGCAGCTTGGTGGTGAGTGGAGGAGTATTTAAAGTAGGGACCGCAGACAGGCTATCAAAGGCCTAAAATAACAAACAATAGGCTCATGGCAGCTTTACAGCGGTTACATGGATACACAGGCAGCTTGGTGGTGAGTGGAGGAGTATTTAAAGTAGGGACCGCAGACAGGCTATCAAAGGCCTAAAATAACAAACAATAGGCTCATGGCAGCTTTACAGCGGTTACATGGATACACAGGCAGCTTGGTGGTGAGTGGAGGAGTATTTAAAGTATGGACCGCAGACAGGCTATCAAAGGCCTAAAATAACAAACAATAGGCTCATGGCAGCTTTACAGCGGTTACATGGATACACAGGCAGCTTGGTGGTGAGTGGAGGAGTATTTAAAGTAGGGACCGCAGACAGGCTATCAAAGGCCTAAAATAACAAACAATAGGCTCATGGCAGCTTTACAGCGGTTACATGGATACACAGGCAGCTTGGTGATGAGTGGAGGAGTATTTAAAGTAGGGACCGCAGACAGGCTATCAAAGGCCTAAAATAACAAACAATAGGCTCATGGCAGTTTTACAGCGGTTACATGGATACACGGGCAGGCAGCTTGGTGGTGAGTGGAGGAGTATTTAAAGTAGGGACCGCAGACAGGCTATCAAAGGCCTAAAATAACAAACAATAGGCTCATGGCAGCTTTACAGCGGTTACATGGATACACAGGCAGCTTGGTGGTGAGTGGAGGAGTATTTAAAGTAGGGACCGCAGACAGGCTATCAAAGGCCTAAAATAACAAACAATAGGCTCATGGCAGCTTTACAGCGGTTACATGGATACACAGGCAGCTTGGTGGTGAGTGGAGGAGTATTTAAAGTAGGGACCGCAGACAGGCTATCAAAGGCCTAAAATAACAAACAATAGGCTCATGGCAGTTTTACAGCGGTTACATGGATACACGGGCAGGCAGCTTGGTGGTGAGTGGAGGAGTATTTAAAGTAGGGACCGCAGACAGGCTATCAAAGGCCTAAAATAACAAACAATAGGCTCATGGCAGTTTTACAGCGGTTACATGGATACACGGGCAGGCAGCTTGGTGGTGAGTGGAGGAGTATTTAAAGTAGGGACCGCAGACAGGCTATCAAAGGCCTAAAATAACAAACAATAGGCTTATGGCAGTTTTACAGCGGTTACATGGATACACGGGCAGGCAGCTTGGTGGTGAGTGGAGGAGTATTTAAAGTAGGGACCGCAGACAGGCTATCAAAGGCCTAAAATAACAAACAATAGGCTCATGGCAGCTTTACAGCGGTTACATGGATACACAGGCAGCTTGGTGGTGAGTGGAGGAGTATTTAAAGTAGGGACCGCAGACAGGCTATCAAAGGCCTAAAATAACAAACAATAGGCTCATGGCAGCTTTACAGCGGTTACATGGATACACAGGCAGCTTGGTGATGAGTGGAGGAGTATTTAAAGTAGGGACCGCAGACAGGCTATCAAAGGCCTAAAATAACAAACAATAGGCTCATGGCAGTTTTACAGCGGTTACATGGATACACGGGCAGGCAGCTTGGTGGTGAGTGGAGGAGTATTTAAAGTAGGGACCGCAGACAGGCTATCAAAGGCCTAAAATAACAAACAATAGGCTCATGGCAGCTTTACAGCGGTTACATGGATACACAGGCAGCTTGGTGATGAGTGGAGGAGTATTTAAAGTAGGGACCGCAGACAGGCTATCAAAGGCCTAAAATAACAAACAATAGGCTCATGGCAGTTTTACAGCGGTTACATGGATACACGGGCAGGCAGCTTGGTGGTGAGTGGAGGAGTATTTAAAGTAGGGACCGCAGACAGGCTATCAAAGGCCTAAAATAACAAACAATAGGCTCATGGCAGCTTTACAGCGGTTACATGGATACACGGGCAGGCAGCTTGGTGGTGAGTGGAGGAGTATTTAAAGTAGGGACCGCAGACAGGCTATCAAAGGCCTAAAATAACAAACAATAGGCTCATGGCAGCTTTACAGCGGTTACATGGATACACAGGCAGCTTGGTGGTGAGTGGAGGAGTAGTGCAAGGAGTGTCTGTCCCAGTACTCCCAAAATATAAATAGATGTTAATGTCTCGCAAAACAACCAAAACAAAAAAAAGGTGGCATACTTAGGTACAGGGGTGGGCTCATCTACTGAGTTTCTGACATAGTAATTTGGCAGTAACTATTTAATGGTGCCAATATAGGACACAGACACAGACTACTTTAAGTTGCATCATAGATGTCTACAAATTTGTATTGTCAGTGCCAGACATTGAATGATGTCAGCGAATAGACTAAAGATTGGTGGAGCTGTGCGACATAATTTTGCACGTGGTAGAGCACATTTTGAGCTGGGGTAGGGGGGAACTCTCTTGAGGCCGGCGGGACCGCCCCAGGGCCCCTCATGTTACAACGGTGTGTCTGACGTTGGGTGCGCACCACCACCGCCAGAGACACTACATTGTACTATGAGGGACCCAGTAGCAATGCCGTCAACCAAAAGCGAGCACACCCACCTCTTCAGACAAACAGCAGTCTCACGGGTGCTTGCGCCAAGTCGCGATACCACGGCCCCGTGTGGGGAGTTTTGCCATTTAGGGAGGTGTAAACATGTCGTATGCTGTACAATCAGCTGCAGCAAATTAGACATTAGAAAAGTAATTCACAGTAGTCCACAGGCAAGAGCTTTTCATAGGAAAGCTAGGTGTCGGCCGGGCAAGGTGGGGCAAAAGATTTCGAAATCCAGTTGTGGTTCATTTTAATGAATGTTAGATCGTCAACATTTTGGGTAGCCAGACGAGTCCTTTTTTCGGTTAATATTGAACCTGCAGCACTGAATACTCTTTCTGATAGGACACTTGCTGCCGGGCAAGCAAGCTCCTGCAATGCATATTCTGCCAATTCTGGCCAGGTGTCTAATTTGGAGGCCCAGTAATCAAATGGGAATGACGGTTGAGGGAGAACATCGATAAGGGATGAAAAATAGTTAGTAACCATACTGGACAAATGTTGTCTCCTGTCACTTTCAATTGATGCAGCAGTACCTGTCCTGTCTGCGGTCATAGCAAAATCACTCCACAACCTGGTCAGAAAACCCCTCTGTCCAACGCCACTTCTGATGTGTGCACCCCTAACACTCCTAGTCTGCTGCCCCCTGGAGCTCGTGTGAGAACGATCACGTGCGCTGTGTGCTGGGAATGCCTGAAGCAAACGGTCAACAAGAGTTGATTGTTTGGTTGCTAATATTAGTTCCAAGTTCTCATGTGGCATAATATTTTGCAATTTGCCTTTATAGCGTGGATCAAGGAGGCAGGCCAACCAGTAATCGTCATCGTTCATCATTTTCGTAATGCGTGTGTCCCTTTTTAGGATACGTAAGGCATAATCCGCCATGTGGGCCAAAGTTCCAGTTGTCAAATCTCCGGTTGTGATTGGTTGAGGGGCAGTTGCAGGCAAATCTACGTCACTTGTGTCCCTCAAAAACCAGAACCCGGCCGTGACACGCAACCAATTTCCTGTGCCCCCGGGAAAGGTTCGGCATTAAAAATATACTCATCCCCATCATCCTCCTCGTCCTCCACCTCCTCTTCGCCCGCTACCTCGTCCTGTACACTGCCCTGACCAGACAATGGCTGACTGTCATCAAGGCTTTCCTCTTCCTCTGGTGCAGACGCCTGCTCCTTTATGTGCGTCAAACTTTGCATCAGCAGACGCATTAGGGGGATGCTCATGCTTATTACGGCGTTGTCTGCACTAACCAGCCGTGTGCATTCCTCAAAACACTGAAGGACTTGACACATGTCTTGTATCTTAGACCACTGCACACCTGACAACTCCATGTCTGCCATCCTACTGCCTGCCCGTGTATCCTCCCACAAATAAATAACAGCACGCCTCTGTTCGCACAGTCTCTGAAGCATGTGCAGTGTTGAGTTCCACCTTGTTGCAACGTCTATGATGAGGCGATGCTGGGGAAGGTTCAAAGACCGCTGATAGGTCTGCATACGGCTGGCGTGTACAGGCGATCGTCGGATATGTGAGCAAAGTGCACGCACTTTGAGGAGCAGGTCGGAGAACCCAGGATAAGTTTTCAATAAGCACTGCACCACCAGGTTTAAGGTGTGAGCCAGGCAAGGAATGTGTTTCAGTTGGGAAAGGGAGATGGCAGCCATGAAATTCCTTCCGTTATCACTCACTACCTTGCCTGCCTCAAGATCTACTGTGCCCAGCCACGACTGCGTTTCTTGTTGCAAGAACTCGGACAGAACTTCCGCGGTGTGTCTGTTGTCGCCCAAACACTTCATAGCCAATACAGCCTGCTGACGCTTGGCAGTAGCTGGCCCATAATGGGACAACTGGTGTGCAACAGTGTCATCTGCCGATGGAGTGGTTGGCAGACTGCGTTCTGTGGAAGAGCTGTAGCTTCTGCAGGAGGACGAGGAGGAGGAGGAGGAGGGGGTGCGAACGCCTACAGCCAACTGTTTCCTAGACCGTGGGCTAGGCACAACTGTCCCTAAATTGATGTCGCCTGTGGACCCTGCATCCACCACATTCACCCAGTGTGCCGTGATGGACACATAACGTCCCTGGCCATGCCTACTGGTCCATGCATCTGTAGTCAGGTGCACCTTTGTACTCACAGATTGCCTGAGTGCATGGACGATGCGCTGTTTAACATGCTGGTGCAGGGCTGGGATGGCTTTTCTGGAAAAAAAGTGTCGACTGGGTAGCTCGTATCGTGGTTCAGCGTACTCCATCAGGGCTTTGAAAGCTTCGCTTTCAACTAACCGGTAGGGCATCATCTCTAACGAGATTAGTCTAGCTATGTGGGCGTTAAAACCCTGTGTACGCGGATGCGAGGATAAGTACTTCCTTTTTCTAACCAGAGTCTCATGTAGGGTGAGCTGGACTGGAGAGCTGGAGATCGTGGAACTTTCGGGTGTGCCGGTGTACATGGCAGACTGAGAGACGGTTGGAGACGGTATTGTTTCCGCCGGTGCCCTAGATGCAATATTTCCTCCTACAAAACTGGTGGTTCCCTGACCCTGACTGCTTTTGGCTGGCAAAGAAACCTGCACAGATACTGCCGGTGGTGCGGAAAATGGTGGCCTTACAGTGACGGAAGGGATGTTGCGTTGCTGACTAGCTTCATTGGCCGAGGGTGCTACAACCTTAAGGGACGTTTGGTAGTTAGTCCAGGCTTGAAAATGCATGGTGGTTAAGTGTCTATGCATGCAACTAGTATTTAGACTTTTCAGATTCTGACCTCTGCTTAAGCTAGTTGAACATTTTTGACAGATGACTTTGCGCTGATCAGTTGGATGTTGTTTAAAAAAATGCCAGACTGCACTCTTCCTAGACTCGGATCCCTTTTCAGGGATTGCAGACTGAGCTTTAACCGGATGGCCACGCTGTCCTCCAACAGGTTTTGGCTTTGACACGCGTTTTGGGCCAGATACGGGCCCGGCAGATGGAACCTGTTGCGATGTTGATGCCTGCTGCGGCCCCTCCTCCACCTCCGCTTCTGAACTACTGCCGCCTGCACCCTGTTCCCCCAATGGCTGCCAATCGGGGTCAATAACTGGGTCATCTATTACCTCCTCTTCGAGCTCGTGTGCAACTTCGTCTGTGTCACTGTGTCGGTCGGTGGTATAGCGTTCGTGGCGGGGCAACATAGTCTCATCAGGGTCTGATTGTGGATCTGTACCCTGAGAGGGCAATGTGGTGGTCTGAGTCAAAGGAGCAGCATAGTACTCTGGCTGTGGCTGTGCATCAGTGCACTCCATGTCAGAATATACTTGTAATGGGCATGGCCTGTTAAATGTTTCACTTTCTAAGCCAGGGACGGTATGTGTAAAGAGCTCCATGGAGTGACCCGTTGTGTCGCCTGCTGCATCCTTCTCTCTTGTTGTAGTTTTTGCTGAGGAGGACAAGGAAGCGACTTGTCCCTGACCGTGAACATCCACAAGCGACGCGCTGCTTTTACATTTACCAGTTTCGGAAGAGGAGGCAAAAGAGCTAGAGGCTGAGTCTGCAATGTAAGCCAAAACTTGCTGTTGCTGCTCCGCCTATAAAAGCGGTTTTCCTACTCCCAGAAAAGAGAGCGTTCGAGGCCTTGTGTAGCCTGACGACGAAACTGGCTCCACAGCTCCAGACTTAGGTGGAATATTTTTATCCCCACGACCACCTGATGCTCCACTACCACTACCATCATTACCAGCTGACAATGAACGCCCACGACGACCTCTTGCACCAGACTTCCTCATTGTTTTAAAATCTTAACCAAAGTAACTTTATTTGTTGCTGTCAAACAACTTACACGGTGAGCTATAACTTCAGTATGATTTCAATATCCCTTAACAGGTTGGTGAGACCACAAGGAAAATCAGGCACAATGTTACACACTCTGTTTTCTGTGGCACAAAATCACAGAGATGACACACACGCAGGACTGTCACTCAAGCACTAATGTCAATATTAATCTCCCACCTAATTTATTTATTTATTTTTTTCAGGGAGACTTTAGAAACCAAATAATATTAAAAAAACCAAAAAAATAAATAGCCTTTCTATGGCCCACTGAATGAGAGAGGTGGCACACCCAGGAGTCAAGACTGGCACACAAGCTGAAAGGGCAATATTACTCTCCCACTGTTTTTTTATGTATTTTTTGTTTTTTAAGGGAGACTTTAGAAACCCAATAATATTTAAAAAAATAAATAAATAGGCTTTCTATGGCCCACTGAATGAGAGAGGTGGCACACCCAGGAGTCAAGACTGGCACACAAGCTGAAAGGGCAATATTACTCTCCCACTGTTTTTTTAAGTTTTTTTTTTATTATTTTCAGGGAGACTTTAGAAACCAAATAATATTAAAAAAACCAAAAAAATAAATAGGCTTTCTATGGCCCACTGAATGAGAGAGAGGTGGCACACCCAGGAGTCAAGACTGGCACACAAGCTGAAAGGGCAATATTACTCTCCCACTGTTTTTTTTTTTTTGTTTTTTTTTCAGGGAGACTTTAGAAACCAAATAATAAGAAAAAAATAAATAAATAAATAGGCTTTCTATAGCCCACTGAATGAGAGATAGCACACACAGCAGTGGCACACAAGCCCTGACTGAGGCCAATATTTTTCTCCCACTGATTGATGTAGTGTTTTTGTGTTGAGGTAGATTTTAGAACACAAATCAAGGAAAAAAAAAAAAAGCTTTCTATGGCCCACTGAATGAGAGAGGTGGCACACCCAGGAGTCAAGACTGGCACACAAGCTGAAAGGGCAATATTACTCTCCCACTGTTTTTTTTATGTATTTTTTGTTTTTTAAGGGAGACTTTAGAATCCCAATAATATTTAAAAAAAAAAATAAATAGGCTTTCTATGGCCCACTGAATGAGAGAGGTGGCACACCCAGGAGTCAAGACTGGCACACAAGCTGAAAGGGCAATATTACTCTCCCACTGTTTTTTTATGTATTTTTTGTTTTTTAAGGGAGACTTTAGAAACCCAATAATATTTTTTTAAAAAAAAAAATAGGCTTTCTATGGCCCACTGAATGAGAGAGGTGGCACACCCAGGAGTCAAGACTGGCACACAAGCTGAAAGGGCAATATTACTCTCCCACTGTTTTTTTAAGTTTTTTTATTATTATTTTCAGGGAGACTTTAGAAACCAAATAATATTAAAAAAACCAAAAAATAAATAGGCTTTCTATGGCCCACTGAATGAGAGAGAGGTGGCACACCCAGGAGTCAAGACTGGCACACAAGCTGAAAGGGCAATATTACTCTCCCACTGTTTTTTTTTTTTTTTTTTTTTTTTTCAGGGAGACTTTAGAAACCAAATAATAAGAAAAAAAATAAATAAATAAATAGGCTTTCTATAGCCCACTGAATGAGAGATAGCACACACAGCAGTGGCACACAAGCCCTGACTGAGGCCAATATTTTTCTACCACTGATTGATGTAGTGTTTTTGTGTTGAGGTAGATTTTAGAACACAAATCAAGGAAAAAAAAAAAAATGCTTTCTATGGCCCACTGAATGAGAGAGGTGGCACACCCAGGAGTCAAGACTGGCACACAAGCTGAAAGGGCAATATTACTCTCCCACTGTTTTTTTATGTATTTTTTGTTTTTTAAGGGAGACTTTAGAAACCCAATAATATTTAAAAAAAAAAATAAATAGGCTTTCTATGGCCCACTGAATGAGAGAGGTGGCACACCCAGGAGTCAAGACTGGCACACAAGCTGAAAGGGCAATATTACTCTCCCACTGTTTTTTTAAGTTTTTTTATTATTATTTTCAGGGAGACTTTAGAAACCAAATAATATTAAAAAAACCAAAAAAATAAATAGGCTTTCTATGGCCCACTGAATGAGAGAGAGGTGGCACACCCAGGAGTCAAGACTGGCACACAAGCTGAAAGGGCAATATTACTCTCCCACTGTTTTTTTTTTTTTTTTTTTTTTTCAGGGAGACTTTAGAAACCAAATAATAAGAAAAAAAATAAATAAATAAATAGGCTTTCTATAGCCCACTGAATGAGAGATAGCACACACAGCAGTGGCACACAAGCCCTGACTGAGGCCAATATTTTTCTACCACTGATTGATGTAGTGTTTTTGTGTTGAGGTAGAATTTAGAACACAAATCACGGAAAAAATAAATAGGCTTTCTATGGCCCACTCAGTGAGAGATGACACACACAGGGATGGCACTGTAGCAGAAATGCCAATCTTAATCTCCCACAAAAAAAAAAAAAAACAGGGACTGTCCTACAATTACTATCTCCCTGCAGTAATCTAAGCCAGGTATGGCAGGCAGCAATAGGAGTGGACTGATGCACAAATTAAATAAAAAGTGTGGACAAACAAAAAAGATAGCTGTGCAGAAAGGAACAAGAGGATATGTGCTTTGAAAAAAGCAGTTGGTTTGCACAGTGGCGTACACACAGCAATACAGCTATCACGGAGCCTTCTAGGGCAGCCCAATGAGCTACAACGCTGAGGAAAAAAAAAAAAAAAAATAGCTTCCACTGTTCCTGCACACCGAAGGTGGTGTTGGACAGTGGAAATCGCTACAGCACAAGCGGTTTGGTGGTTAGTGGACCCTGCCTAACGCTCTCCCTGCTTCTGACGAAGCGGCAGCAACCTCTCCCTAAGCTCAGATCAGCAGCAGTAAGATGGCGGTCGGCGGGAACGCCCCTTTATAGCCCCTGTGACGCCGCAGACAGCAAGCCAATCACTGCAATGCCCTTCTCTAAGATGGTGGGGACCAGGATCTATGTCATCACGCTGCCCACACTCTGCGTTCACCTTCATTGGCTGAGAAATGGCGCTTTTCGCGTCATTGAAACGCGACTTTGGCGCGAAAGTCGCGTACCGCATGGCCGACAAGCACAGGGGTCGGATCGGGTTTCATGAGACGCCGACTTAGCCAAAAGTCGGCGACTTTTGAAAATGATCGACCCGTTTCGCTCAACCCTAGTTACAACTATACAGTATGTCAATGTGTATGCCACACACAAGTGTAAATACGTGAGGCTGGAATCAGTTGTGTTTTACCATTTAGTTGCTCCTTATATACAGGGTAAATTTTGATGTCCATTTGTCAGACGGAATGTATCAATTTTGGACTGTAAGATGATGTCTAGAGCAAGCAAAGCTCAATTCAAAATTAATTTGATCCACTTGAAGTAGGAGAGAACACTTAACTTCTTCTTAACTGGAATATATAAATCTTGAAACCACTGAATGCATTGCTGGGCTGAGAGTTGGATCAATGCCCTACCTGCACTTCTTACAGCACTTAGAAGAGGAAAATGCCTACAAAATGTCCTATTAGTTTGACAAATGCATAGAAATGCTAATAAAATAAAATGTGCCAGAAGACTAGAATGCTGGAATGAAATACAGCAAGACAAGAAAAGATCCTGTATATTTGCAAAGGAGAAAGACGCTGGAGAGTGTATGCATAGTATATAGGTAAAATAAAAATGTATCCATGTGAGAGACGTAGAAAATTAAGCATAAATGTGAAATGGCAGAAGGATTAGAAGTAGTTACATATCATCTATATACAGAGAGACCTTTCATTCAAGTCTAATGAGGATATTTATTAAAAGTCTACCAACGTAAAGTGGAGCTCATGGAAGAGATGGGGCCTCACAAAATATTAAAATGTATATCCGTTATGTTGTTGACATCCCTAGGGTAGACCATTAATATTAGATCAAAAGAACAATAAAACTATCAGAAGTCCCATAGATGGTCTTATTCAAGCAGTTACAGCACTCCAGCAAGTGCCGAATCTCCCTTTCTTGTCCACCAGGCACAACTTCAAGCACCTTGTAGTGGAACGATCTGCAGTTTGGTCCTACTCACCTAAAATAAACTGAGCTGCAATACTAGGCACAGTCACTGCAAAATGCATGGAGTTATACCAGGTAAACAATGAAGGAGACCAGAGAGCACTGTTGCCTCTTCAATCATCTTACTGGTAGAGGAGCTAGTAGTCAGACCCAAATCAATCTTATCTTATTAGCCTTAGATAAGAATAGAGCATCATATTCTAGTCTCTAAAGGTACCTTCACACTAAACGATATCGCTAGCGATCCGTGACGTTGCAGCGTCCTGGATAGCGATATCGTTTAGTTTGACACGCAGCAGCGATCAGGATCCTGCTGTGATATCGCTGGTCGTTGAACAAAGTTCAGAACTTTATTTGGTCGTCAGACCGGCGTGTATCGTCGTGTTTGACACCAAAAGCAACGATACCAGCGATGTTTTACACTGGTAACCAGGGTAAACATCGGGTTACTAAGCGCAGGGCCGCGCTTAGTAACCCGATGTTTACCCTGGTTACCAGTGTAAAATGTAAAAAAACCAAACAGTACATACTCACCTTCGCATCCCCCGGCGTCCGCTTCCCACACTGACTGAGCGCCGTAAAGTGAAAGTGAAAGTACAGCACAGCGGTGACGTCACCGCTCTGCTGTTAGGGCCGGCGCTCAGTCAGTGCAGGAAGCGGACGCCGGGGGACGCGAATGTAAGTATGTACTGTTTGTTTTTTTTACATTTTACGCTGGTAACCAGGGTAAACATCGGGTTACTAAGCGCGGCCCTGCGCTTAGCAACCCGATGTTTACCCTGGTTACCCGGGGGCCTCGGCATCGTTGGTCGCTGGAGAGCGGTCTGTGTGACAGCTCTCCAGCGATCAAACAGCGACGCTGCAGCGATCGGCATCGTTGTCGCTATCGCTCCAGCGTCGCTTAATGTGAAGGTACCTTAACCGTTGGACCAATTCTATACCATCTGGTTTGCATATCTTCTGTAGAAAAGAGTCCTTCATAGGTATTTGCTAATCAGTAACTGCTGTATTTCAGAGAAAAACATAGTTGAGAGCCCGACGAAGAACAAGGTGACTAGTCAAAGAGGCAGGTCCTTGCCGCCTTCACTACCACTGAGAAATAGAAAATCAAAAATAAAATCCAGAAAATCACATTGTATAAAAGATATAAATTTAATTTGCATTTTGCAGTGAGAAATAAGTATTTGATCCCCTACGAACCATTAAGAGTTCTGGCTCCTACAGACCAGTTAGACGCTCCTAATCAACTCGTTACCTGCATTAAAGAAAGCTGTCTTACATAGTCACCTTTATAACAGACTCTAACCTCTACAACATGGGCAAGACCAAAGAGCTTTATAAGGATGTCAGGGACAATATCATAGACCTGAACAAAGCTGGAATGGGCTACAAAACAATAAGTAAAATGCTGGGTGAGTAGGAGACAACTGTTGGTGCAATAGTAAGAAAATGGAAGAAATACAAAATGATGGTCGATCGACATAGATCTGGGGCACCATGCAAAATCTCACCTCGTAGGGTATTCATGATCATGAGGAAGGTGAGAGATCAGCCTAAAACTACACGGGGGGAGCTTGTTAATGATCTCAAGGCAGCTGGGACCACAGTCACCAAGAAAACCACAACACATTACGCCGTAAAGGTTTAAAGTCCTGCAGTGACCGCAAGGTCCCCTTGCTCAAAAATGCACATGTGCAGGCCCGTCTGAAGTTTGCCAATGAACACCTGGATGATTCTGTGAGTGATTGGGAGATGGTACTGTGGTCAGATTAGACAAAAATTCAGGTCTTTGGCATTAACTCAAATCGCCGTGTTTGGAGGAAGAGAAATGCTGTCTATGACCCAAAGAACACCACGCCCAATGTCAAGCATGGAGGTGGAAACATTATGTTTTGGGGGTGTTTCTCTGCCAAGGGCACAGGACTACTTCACCGCATCAATGGGAGAATGGATGGAGCCATGTACCGTAAAATCCTGAGGGACAACCTCCTTCCCTCCGCCGGGACATTAAAAATGGGTCGTGATTGGGTCTTCCAGCAAGACAATGACCCAAAACATACTGCCAAGACAACAAAGGAGTGGCTCAAAAATAAGCACATTAAGGTCATGGAGTGGCCTAGCCAGTCTCCAGACCTTAATTTCATAGAAAACTTATGGAGGGAGTTGAAGCTCTGAGTTACCAAGCGACAGTCTCAAAATCTTAATGATTTAGAGATAATCTGCAAAGAGGAGTGGACCAAAATTCCTCCTGACATGTGCACAAACCTCATCAACTACAAAAAACATCTGACTGCTGTGCTTGCCAACAAGGGATTTGCCACCAAGTATTAAGTCTTGCTTGCCAGAGGGATCAAATACTTATTTCTCTCTGCATAATGCAAATAAATTTATATAATTTATAGAAGGTGATTTTCTGGATTTTATTTTTGATATTTAATCTCTCAATGTTAAAATTAATCTACCCTTAAATTTATAGAATGTTCATGTCTTTGTCAGTGGGCAAACATACAAAAATCAGCAAGGGATCAAATACTTATTTCCCCCACTGTATATAGGGAATGACTTGTACCGTAAGTCTAGAAGAGCTGGTGGGGAGAAACTATCAAGGATTTGACTCTTGGACTAGCCACTTCACCACGTTTCAGAGTAGAACATAGATGTTAGTAGTACAAGAGACGATTGGGCAGCATAGTTCAGGGAGCATGAATTAGCAGATGGGTTGCCTTTAAGGGTAGGTTAACCTTATGGTATCCATGCAGCACCCAACCTCCCACTGACAAATGTCCTTGAAAATTTTGGATGATATCTGAACAAATTAATTTTTTAAATAGATTCATATATATATATATATATATATATATATATATATATATATATATATATATATATATATATATATATATATATACACACACACAGTACAGACCAAAAGTATGGACAGACCTTCTCATTTAAAGATCTTTCTGTATTTTCATGACTATGAAAATTGTACATTCACACTGAAGGCATCAAAGCTATGAATTAACATGTGGAATTATATACTTAACAAAAAAGTGTGAAACAACTGAAATTATGTCTTATATTCTAGGTTCTTCAAAGTAGCCACCTTTTGCTTTGATGACTGCTTTGCACACTCTTGGCATTCTCTTGATGAGCTTCAAGAGGTAGTCGCCGGGAATGGTTTTCACTTCACAAGTGTGCCCTGTCAGGTTTAATAAGTGGGATTTCTTGCCTTATAAATGGGGTTGGGACCATCAGTTGTGTTGTGCAGAAGTCTGGTGGATACACAGCTGATAGTCCTACTGAATAGACTGTTAGAATTTGTATTATGGCAAGAAAAAAGCAGCTAAGTATAGAAGTGGCCATCATTACTTTGCAGAGGCAAAAACCATCAAGCGCTACAAAGAAACTGGCTCACATGAGGGCCGCCCCAGGAAAGGAAGAGCAAGAGTCACCTCTGCTTCTGAGGATAAGTTTATCCGAGTCACCAGCCTCAGAAATCGCAGGTTAACAGCAGCTCAGATTATGCCACACAGAGTTCTAGCAGCAGACACATCTCTACAACAACTGTTAAGAGGAGATTTTGTGCAGCAGGCCTTCATGTTAAAATAGCTGCTAGGAAACCACTGCTAAGGACAGGCAACAAGCAAAAGAGACTTGTTTGGGCTAAAGAACACAAGGAATGGACATTAGACCAGTGGAAATCTGTGCTTTGGTCTGATGAGTCAAAATTTGAGATCTTTGGTTCCAACCACCGTGTCTTTGTGCGATGCAGAAAAGGTGAACGGATGGACTGGTTCCCACTGTGAAGCATGGAGGAGGAGGTGTGATGGTGTGGGGGTGCTTTGCTGGTGACACTGTTGGGGATTTATTCAAAATTGAAGGCATACTGAACCAGCATGGCTACCACAGCATCCTGCAGTGGCATGCTATTCCATCCGGTTTGCATTTAGTTGGACCATCATTTATTTTTCAACAGGACAATGACCCCAAACACACCTCCAGGCTGTGTGACGGCTATTTGACCAAGAAGGAGAGTGATGGGGTGCTACGCCAGATGACCTGGCCTCCACAGTCACCAGACTTGAACCCAATCGAGATGGTTTGGGGTGAGCTGGACCGCAGAGTGAAGGCAAAAGGGCCAACAAGTGCTAAGCATCTCTGGGAACTCCTTCAAGATTGTTGGAAGACCATTCCCGGTGACTACCTCTTGAAGCTCATCAAGAGAATGCCAAGAGTGTGCAAAGCAGTCATCAAAGCAAAAGGTGGCTACTTTGAAGAACCTAGAATATAAGACATAATTTCAGTTGTTTCACACTTTTTTGTTAAGTATATAATTCCACGTGTTAATTCATAGTTTTGATGCCTTCAGTGTGAATGTACAATTTACATAGTCATGAAAATACAGAAAAATATTTAAATGAGAAAGTGTGTCCAAACTTTTGGTCTGTACTGTGTATATATATATATATATATATATATATATATATATATATATATATATATATATATATATATATATATATATATATATACACAGTATATATGTATATTATCATTTACATCCTAATAAATTCTTTTTTATCTGGACACTGATCATAAATGACTATAAATACACCTGCGCACCCTCCTGACTCTGCCCCGACAAATAATGTTGGAGAACAGCTGAATTGATCATGTTGATATTCAGTATACTCAGCCATTATGTTCTCTCTGTTGATAAGCCACCATTAGATATGTTTGACTGCAGTTCACTCCTCAGAATTTCTATTTGTTACCATCTTTTCAGTTAGCCATTAAAAGGTATCAACAACTGAGGACTCTCAATTCCAATTATTTTTCTATCCACTGGCTAACAGGGTACCAAGATATATATCTTTCCTGTATCACTCCTCTCCACTAATTTAAAACAGATGCACTCTCAGCAGAGCCAAGCATGCATGTGTATGAGACAGTGGAAAGACACAGCTTTAGGCAACAGATATCTAAAGTATGCTATATGGGCAATAGGTACCTTGAGAAAAATCCTACATCCCATTAAATTGGGCTATGAGGCAGTAGCGTAGCTACCGGGGGGCAGAGGGGGCCATCGCCCCGGCCCGGTGCTCAGAGGGGGCCCACCTGGAGCTACGCTACAGTTATATTCTGCGACAGAGCAGGGAGAATTGATACAGCTGGCCCACAATGTGTTAAATGCATCTCAAAAGAGGGAAAAGAAAGTTCTGAGTCTTTTTTTTTTCCTTTGTAGCTTGTTTTGTCTTTTTTTTCCCCTTAATCTCTGGGTGGTTCAGGATTTTGGTGCTGATATGGAGGTTCAGGGTCTGTCCTTGCGTGTGGATCAACTCGCTGCAAGGGTACAGAGTATCCAAGATTATGTTGTCCAGACTCCGGTATTAGAGCCTAGAATTCCTTTTCCTGATTTGTTTTCTGGGGATAGATCTAAATTTTTGAACTTCAAAAATAATTGCAGATTGTTTTTTGCTCTGAGACCCCGTTCCTCTGGTGACCCCATTCAGCAGGTGAAGATTGTTATTTCTTTGCTGCGTGGCGACCCGCAGGACAGGGCATTCTCCCTTGAGCCAGGAAATCCTGCATTGCTCAATATTGACGCATTTTTTCAAGCGCTCGGATTGCTGTATGACGAGCCTAATTCTGTGGATCAGGCAGAAAAGACTTTGCTGGCTCTGTGTCAGGGTCAGGAAGCAGCAGAAGTATACTGCCAGAAATTTAGAAAGTGGTCTGTGCTCACAAAATGGAATGAGTATGCCCTGGCAGCGATTTTCAGAAAGGGTCTTTCTGAAGCCCTTAAAGATGTTATGGTGGGGTTTCCCACGCCTGCTGGTCTGAATGAGTCAATGTCTTTGGCCATTCAGATCGATCGGCGTCTGCGCGAGCGCAAGGTGGTGCACCGTATGGCAGTGTCCTCTGAGCAGAGTCCTGAGCCTATGCAATGTGATAGGATTTTGACTAGAGCAGAAAGGCAGAAATTCAGACGTCAGAATGGCCTGTGTTTTTACTGTGGTGATTCTGCTCATGCTATTTCTGATTGCCCTAAGCGTACTAAGAGGGTCCCTAGGTCTGTTACTATTAGTACTGTACAGCCTAAATTTCTCTTGTCTGTTACCCTGATTTGCTCATTGTCGTCCTTTTCTGTTATGGCATTTGTGGATTCTGGCGCTGCCCTGAACTTAATGGACTTTGAATTGAATTTGCCAAGCACTGTGGTTTTTCCTTGGAGCCTTTGCAGAGCCCTATTCCCTTAAGGGGGATTGATGCTACGCCATTGGCCAAGAATAAACCTCAGTACTGGACACAGTTAACCATGTACATGGCTCCAGCACATCAGGAAAATATTCGCTTTTTGGTGTTGCATAATTTGCATGATGTTGTTGTGCTGGGTTTTCCATGGTTACAGGTACATAATCCAGTGCTGGATTGGAGATCTATGTCTGTAACTGGTTGGGGTTGTCAGGGGATACATAGTGATATTCCTTTGATGTCAATTTCCTCGCCCCCTTCTTCTAAAGTTCCTGAGTTTTTGTCGGATTTCCAGGATATATTTGATGAGCCCAAGTCCAGTTCCCTGCCTCCTCATAGGGACTGCGATTGTGCCATTAATTTGATTCCTGGCTGTAAGTTCCCTAAGGGCCGACTTTTCAAACTGTCTGTGCCAGGAGGATAATTCTTGGGTTGTTGCCTCCGATGTTCATGCTGCTGATTTGGTTCGTGCTTTCCATTTGGCTCGTCCTGATCGGCCTGGGAGCTCTGGTGAGGGTTCGGTGACCCCTCCTCAAGGGGGGATACACTCCACACCGACTCACGGTTAGCAAAACATTGAGCCTTTTCCTGAGACAACGTCAAATTGTCCACCACATGAGTCCAAATTTGCTGCAACCTGTCCACCACAGAATCCACACCAGGACGTCCTTCCTTTCCCCCCCCCCTCTCCCTTTTTACCCTCTCTTTTCCTTCCTTTCACAATGCTGTTAGTCTGAGCTTACGTATTGTTATTATTGAATTGGTAACGCCTTTACTTGCTCTTTCATAAACTGTATGTAACGTTCTCAGCCTTTTTCTTTAAATAAAGAATTTATAAAAAAAAAAAGAATCCACACCAGGACAGTCAGAAAGCTCAAGCTGCCCCGAAGAAAAACGAGGATGAAAACCAAAGTTACAAAAAAAAGGCGAAACCAAGGTAGCCGAACTAGCCCGATTATTAAGGGCAAACTCGGCCAACGGCAAAAAGGTCACCCAATCATCCTGATCAGCAGACACGAAGCATCTCAAATAGGTTTCCAAGGTCTGATTGGTTTGCTCTGTTTGGCCATTTGTCTGAGGATGGAATGCTGAAGAAAAAGACAAATCAATGCCCATTCTAGCACAAAAGGACCGCCAAAACCTAGAAACGAACTGGGAACCTTTGTCAGACACAATATTCTCCGGAATACCATGTAAACGAACCACATGCTGAAAAAATAATGGAACCAAATCAGAGGAGGAAGGCAACTTAGGCAACGGTACCAAATTGACCATCTTAGAAAAACGGTCACAAACCACCCAGATGACAGACATCTTCTGAGAAACAGGAAGATCAGAAATAAAATCCATGGAAATATGCGTCCAGGGCCTCTCTCTATCTCTACTGGTGGTATCTCTACTGACCGCAGTTCCTAATCCTAACAACAACACTAGTAATAGCCGTGGGATGTTCCTGACTCTCCCTAGACACCTCGTCACAGCCTAAGAGCTAACTACCCCTAAAGTAGGAAATAGAAAGTTATCTTGCCTCAGAGAAAACCCCCAAAGGAAAGACAGCCCCCCACAAATATTGACTGTGAGTGGAGAGGGAATGACGTACACAGAAATGAAATCAGATTTCAGCAAAGGAGGCCAATACTAAACTTGATAGACAGAGAGAAAAGGATACTGTGCGGTCAGTATTAAAAACTACAAAATCCACGCAGAGTTTACAAAAATGAACTCCACACCGACTCACGGTGTGGAGGGGCAAATCTGCTTTCCCAGAGTTTCCAGCTAGCCTGAATATGACATAGTGACAAGCTGGACAAAAAGAGACATATTTGCAGAGCAATAGAGTCCAAACAAATGGACAAAAACTAGCAAAAACTTATCTTTTGCTGACAAGGACAGGCCATATGAGAAATCCAAGGAGAGAACCAAATCCAACCAAGAACATTGTCAGCTGGCATGAACTAAAGCCCAGAGCAGGTTTAAATAACAAACACAGGCAAGGCGATCAGTGGAGGCAGCTGCTACAGCTACCTAAAGGAGCAGCAGTTCCACTCGAAACCACCAGAGGGAGCCCAAGGGCAGAACTCACAAAAATACCATTAGCAACCACAGGAGGGAGCTCCAGAACGGAATTCACAACAGAGGAAGAGAGGTGAGTATTTATTGTTTTTGCTGCCTTGCCCTACAGGGTCTGCCTATGGGGGTGCATTATACTACAGAATCTGCCTATGGAGTGCTGCCTTGTACTATAGGGTCTGCCTATGAGGGTGCTGCCTTATACTACAGGGTCTGCCTGTGGGGGTGCTGCCTTATACTACAGGGTCTGCCTATGGGGGTGCTGCCGTATACTACAGGGTCTGCTTATGGGGGTGCTGCCTTATACTACAGGGTCTACCTATGGGGGTGCTGCCTTATACTATAGGGTCTGCCTATAGGGATACTGCCTTCTACTACATGCTCTGCCTATGGGGGTGCTGCCTTATGCTACAGAGTCTGCCTATGGGGGTTGTTATGGACCTGGTGGTTAGGAGCACCCGGAATGACCTGATGAGTAAACTCAAAATCGGGCTAGCTCTGGGGAAGTGGGAACTCTGCTGACCGCAAACCCTACTCCTATCACACACACTAGAAATAGCCGTGGAGCGTACCTAACTCTCCCTAGACGCCTCTTCACAGCCTAAGAGCTAACTACACCTAAAGATAGGAATAGAAGCCTTACCTTGCCTCAGAGAAATTCCCCAAAGGTAAAGGCAGACCCCCACATATATTGACTGTGAGTTAAGAGGAAAGTCACAAACACAGGAATGAAACAGGTTTTAGCAAAGGAGGCCAGATTTCACTAAATAGTCAGAGGATAGAAAAGGGAACTTATGCGGTCAGCACAAAAGACTACAAAAAACCACGCAGAATAAGCAAAAAGACTCCCCACACCGACTCACGGTGTGGAGGTGCCACTCTGCACCCCCAGAGCTTCCAGCTAGCAAAGGAATATCATGATAGCAAGCTGGACAAGAAATTAGCAGTACTAAGAAATATATTCAGGAAGCAGTAACAACAAATGAACTAGCAAAGACTTAGCTTCTGCTGGAGTAGACAGGTCCTCAGAGAAGTCCAAGAGAGATCTGAACCAATACTGAAACATTGACAGCAGGCATGAAGTAACGATCTGAGTGGAGTTAAATAGGGAAGCAAGCATAGCAATAAACGAGAGCAGCTGATAAAGCCAACCTCAGTGACCAGCAGTTCCGCTCGAAGCCACCAGAGGGAGTCCAAGAGCAGAACTAACCAAAGTACCATTCATGACCACAGGAGGGAGTCCGAGAACGGAATTCACAACAGTACCCCCCCCTTGAGGAGAGGTCACCGAACCCTCACCATGGCCCCCAGGCTGATCAGGACGAGCCAAATGAAAGGCATGAACTAAATCGGCAGCATGGACATCGGAGGCAACAACCCAGGAATTATCCTCCTGACCATAGCCCTTCCACTTAACCAGGTACTGAAGCTTCCGTCTCGAAATACGAGAATCCAAAATTTTTTCCACCACATACTCCAACTCCCCCTCAACCAACACCGGAGCAGGAGGATCAACGGAGGGAATCACAGGCGCCACGTACCTCCGCAACAACGACCTATGGAACACATTATGGATGGCAAAAGAAGCTGGAAGGACCAAACAAAATGACACAGGGTTGAGAATTTCAGAAATCTTATAAGGACCAATGAAGCGAGGCTTAAACTTAGGAGAAGAAACCTTCATAGGAACATAACGAGAAGACAACCAAACCAAATCCCCAACACGAAGTCGGGGACCAACACAACGACGGCGGTTAGCGAAATGTTGAGCCTTCTCCTGGGACAACGTCAGATTGTCCACTACGTGAGTCCAAATTTGCTGCAACCTGTCCACCACAGAATCCACACCAGGACAGTCAGAAGGCTCAACCTGCCCCGAAGAAAAACGAGGATGAAAACCAGAATTGCAAAAAAAAGGCGAAACCAAAGTAGCCGAACTAGCCCGATTATTAAGGGTGAACTCAGCCAATGGCAAGAAGGTCACCCAATCATCCTGATCAGCAGAAACAAAGCATCTCAGATAGGTTTCTAAAGTCTGGTTGGTTCGTTTGGTTTGGCCATTTGTTTGAGGATGGAAAGCCGAAGAAAAAGACAAATCAATGCCCATCTTAGCACAAAAGGACCGCCAAAACCTAGAGACAAACTGGGAACCTCTGTCCGACACAATGTTCTCCAGAATGCCATGCAAACGAACCACATGTTGAAAAAATAATGGCACCAAATCAGGGGAGGAAGGTAATTTAGGCAAGGGTACCAAATGGACCATCTTAGAAAAGCGATCACAAACCACCCAGATGACAGACATCCTTTGAGAGACAGGAAGATCTGAAATAAAATCCATGGAAACATGCGTCCAAGGCCTTTTCGGGACTGGCAAGGGCAAAAGCAACCCACTGGCACGGGAACAGCAGGGCTTAGCCCGAGCACAAGTCCCACAGGACTGCACAAAAGAACGCACATCCCGTGACAAGGAAGGCCACCAAAAGGATCTAGCCACCAAATCTCTGGTACCAAAAATCCCAGGATGACCAGCCAACACCGAGCAATGAACCTCAGAAATAACTCTGCTAGTCCATCTATCAGGGACAAACAGTTTCTCCGCTGGACAACGGTCAGGTCTATCAGCCTGAAACTCCTGCAGCACCCGCCGCAAATCAGGGGAGATGGCAGACAGAATTACCCCCTCTTTGAGAATACCAGCCGGCTCAGGGACTCCCGGAGAATCAGGCACAAAACTCCTAGAAAGGGCATCCGCCTTCACATTCTTAGAACCTGGAAGGTATGAGACCACAAAATCGAAACGGGAGAAAAACAGCGACCATCGAGCCTGTCTAGGATTCAACCGCTTGGCAGACTCGAGATAAGTCAGATTTTTGTGATCCGTCAAGACCACCACGCGGTGCTTGGCTCCCTCAAGCCAATGTCGCCACTCCTCGAATGCCCACTTCATAGCTAGCAGCTCCCGATTGCCAACATCATAATTACGCTCAGCAGGCGAAAACTTTCTAGAAAAGAAGGCACATGGCTTCATCACAGAGCCATCAGAACTTCTTTGAGACAAAACAGCCCCTGCTCCAATCTCAGAAGCATCAACCTCGACCTGAAAAGGGAGCGAAACATCTGGCTGATGCAACACAGGGGCCGAAGAAAAACGACGTTTCAGCTCCTGAAAAGCCTCAACGGCCGCAGAGGACCAATTCACCACATCAGCACCTTTCTTTGTCAAATCAGTCAAAGGTTTAACCACACTAGAAAAATTAGTGATGAAGCGACGGTAAAAAGTAGCAAAGCCCAGGAATTTCTGGAGGCTCTTCACAGATGTAGGTTGAGTCCAATCATAAATGGCCTGAACTTTAACAGGATCCATATCGATAGTAGAAGGGGAAAAAATGAAGCCCAAAAAGGAAACCTTCTGAACTCCGAAGAGACATTTAGACCACTTCACAAACAACGCATTAGCACGAAGGAACTGAAACACCATCCTAACCTGCTTCACATGAGACTCCCAATCATCGGAAAAAACCAAAATATCATCCAAATACACAATCATGAATCTATCCAGATACTTTCGGAAGATGTCATGCATAAAGGACTGAAACACAGATGGAGCATTTGAAAGTCCGAATGGCATTACCAGGTACTCAAAATGGCCCTCGGGCGTATTAAATGCTGTTTTCCATTCATCGCCCTGTTTAATACGCACAAGGTTATACGCCCCTCGAAGATCTATCTTGGTGAACCAACTAGCCCCCTTAATCCGAGCAAACAAATCAAACAGCAGAGGCAAAGGGTACTGAAATTTGACCGTGATTTTATTGAGAAATCTATACAGGGTCTCAGAGAACCATCCTTCTTGGCCACAAAAAAGAACCCTGCTCCCAACGGTAATGAAGACGGGCGAATATGCCCTTTCTCCAAGGACTCCTTTATATAACTCCGCATAGCGGCGTGCTCTGGCACAGATAAATTGAAAAGTCGGCCCTTAGGAAACTTACTAACAGGAATCAAATTTATAGCACAATCACAATCCCTATGAGGGGGTAGGACACTGGATTTGGGCTCATCAAATACATCCTGGTAATCCGACAGAAACTCAGGGACTTCAGAAGGAGTGGAAGCAGAAATTGACACCAACGAAACATCGCCATGTACCCCTTGACAACCCCAACTAGACACAGACATTGATTTCCAATCCAATACTGGATTATGAACCTGTAGCCATGGCAAACCCAACACGACCACATCATGCAAATTATGCAACACCAAAAAGCGAATATCTTCCTGATGTGCAGGAGCCATGCACATGGTCAACTGAGTCCAGTACTGAGGTTTATTCTTGGCCAACGGCGTGGCATCAATTCCCCTTAATGGAATAGGATACTGCAAAGGCTCCAAGAAAAAACCACAGCGCCTGGCAAACTCCAAGTCCATCAAATTCAGGGCAGCGCCTGAATCCACAAATGCCATAACCGAGTAGGATGACAAAGAGCAAATCAGAGTAACATACAAAAGAAATTTAGGCTGTACAGTACCAATGGTGACAGACCTAGCGAACCGCTTAGTGCGCTTAGGACAATCAGAGATAACATGAGTGGGGTCACCACAGTAAAAACACAGCCTATTCTGACGTCTGTGTTCTTGCCGTTCAGTTCTGGTCAAAGTTCTATCACATTGCATAGGCTCAGGCCTCTGCTCAGAGGACACCGCCAAATGGTGCACAATTTTGCGCTCGCGCAAACGCCGATCAATTTGGATGGCCAAGGACATTGATTCATTCAGACCAGCAGGCGTGGGGAATCCCACCATAACATCCTTAAGGGCTTCAGAAAGACCCTTTCTAAAAATTGCTTCCAGGGCACACTCATTCCATTGAGTAAGCACAGACCATTTTCTAAACTTCTGACAATATATTTCCGCTTCATCCTGACCCTGGCACAGTCTTGAGGGTCGCCACGCAACAAAGAAATAATAATTTTTACTTGCTGAATGGGGTCACCAGAGGAGCAGGGTTTCAAAGCAAGAAACAGTTTACAATTATTTTTGAAATTCAGAAACTTAGATCTATCCCCAGAAAACAAATCAGGAATTGGAATTCTAGGCTCTAACATCGGATTCTGAACTACATAATCTTGAATGCTTTGTACCCTTGCAGTGAGATGATCCACACAAGAGGACAGACCTTGAATATCCATATCTACACCTGAGTCCTGAACCACCCAGAGGTTAAGGGGAAAAGAGAGACAAAACACACAGCAAAGAAAAAAAAATGGGTTCAGAACTTCTCTTATCCCTCTTTTGAGATGCATTAACACTTTATGGCCTGCTGTACTGTTATGGACCTGGTGGTTAGGAGCACCCGGAATGACCTGATGAGTAAACTCAAAATCGGGACTAGCTCTGGGGAAGTGGGAACTCTGCTGACCGCAAGCCCTACTCCTATCACACACACTAGAAATAGCCGTGGAGCATACCTAACTCTCCCTAGACGCCTCTTCACAGCCTAAGAGCTAACTACACCTAAAGATAGGAATAGAAGCCTTACCTTGCCTCAGAGAAATTCCCCAAAGGTAAAGGCAGACCCCCACATATATTGACTGTGAGTTAAGAGGAAAGTCACAAACACAGGAATGAAACAGGTTTTAGCAAAGGAGGCCAGATTTCACTAAGTAGTCAGAGGATAGAAAAGGGAACTTATGCGGTCAGCACAAAAGACTACAAAAAACCACGCAGAGTAAGCAAAAAGACTCCCCACACCGACTCACGGTGTGGAGGTGCCACTCTGCACCCCCAGAGCTTCCAGCTAGCAAAGGAATATCATGATAGCAAGCTGGACAAGAAATTAGCAGTACTAAGAAATATATTCAGGAAGCAGTAACAACAAATGAACTAGCAAAGACTTAGCTTCTGCTGGAGTAGACAGGTCCTCAGAGAAGTCCAAGAGAGATCTGAACCAATACTGAAACATTGACAGCAGGCATGAAGTAACGATCTGAGTGGAGTTAAATAGGGAAGCAAGCATAGCAATAAACGAGAGCAGCTGATAAAGCCAACCTCAGTGACCAGCAGTTCCGCTCGAAGCCACCAGAGGGAGTCCAAGAGCAGAACTAACCAAAGTACCATTCATGACCACAGGAGGGAGTTTGAGAACGGAATTCACAACAGGGGGTGCTGCCTTGTGCTAAAAGGGTCTGACTAGGGGGGTGCTGCCTTGTGCTATAGGGTCTGCCTATGGGGGTGCTGGCTTGTGCTATAGGGTCTGCCTATGGGGGATGCTGCCTTGTGCTATAGGGTCTGTCTATGGGGGTGCTGCTTTGTGCTATAGGGTCTGCCTATGGGGGTGCTGCCTTGTGCTATAGAGTCTTCCTATGGGAGTGCATTATACAATATAGAGTGGGCCTATGGGGAGTGCATTACACTATATTTAGGACGATCTGGTGCATTATACTACATGGAGGCTATCTAGGGGGCCATCGTACAATGTGGGGATTAAAGTAAAGGGGCCATCATACAGTGTTGGAGCATCAAACAGTTTGGGGGCTACTAAGGGGTCAGTATACTGTGTGGGTGGTACTATACAGTGAGGCGGCATTATACTGTGTATAAGAGAGCATCATACTGTGTGTAGGGGAGCTGTACGAAGGGAGACTCGGGACATTATTAAATGTAAAGTGGGCACTTATTGTTATAGGGGAACTCAGGTTAGTGTGACTGTCAAAGGGGCACACACAAGGCATTATTACTTTCTAGGGAGCAAAATGTGGGCACTGTTTTCTAGGGCACTTGCACCCGGCATTACTATATTATAGAGGGTTGCTTTAGAATTTAGAGGGCACAGAGAACCACACAGCAGTTGCAGTAATAGAGACACATACGGCAGCAGCGGCTTAGTATTGGGGTATCAGCAGGATAAGGAGTTAGTGCAGGTTGGGAATAGATGGTGATGGCTGGAATGTGAGAAGTGAAACCTGTCTTTGTTGTAATCTCTGCAGCCGAGTCCTGGATGGAAGAAGTTGTCATGTCGGTCTGGGCCAGATGGAAAAGACGGGAAAAGTGAACGACTCCATCAGAAAGATCGTCAGCGGTAAGTCATTATCTGTAACTGTGCTGTGATCTCTTATATGTTCTGTAGGACTGTTATCTACACTGACCATATGGCAGTAATATCTATGTTGGTCTTTATATACAGATTATCTTCAGTAATAGAGCAGTCATCTGCTGAGGATTTTCACTACTTTCAAATGATTCTGTAATTTCCCGATTGACTTATATATTACAGGATAAATTAATGTCTCATTCAAATGCAATACTTATGTTTATAAAACACATTCACGGGCGCTAGAAACAACCTTTTCATTTTGTGTGGTATTTCTCAGTAAGTCCTTGCTCAGAATATCTGGTGCCATTTGAATTACCCTACTGTGTGTTCACCACAAAAGACAAGAAGACAGCGTTAGAAAAAAAAGAGCCCTTGATATCATATTACCAAACCGTTTTCACTTAGCACCCTCCTAAAGTAAAATCATTGTCATGACCTTTTTAAAATCTGGAAGAAGAAATCAATAGTGCTTCTAAAATAAATGTATGAGGGCAGAACATGGCTTCCTGTGTGTTCCTGTGATAGAAGACAGCCAAAACCTAATTATTGTCAATCACGTTGCCGCAAGGTAGAAATCCTTGAGATGAGCCTTGCAATAGCGGCTGGATATTTGTAAAGGATACAGTGCTGATAGCATTTATACCAATGGAGGAAAGTTTTTCTTTGGTGGAACATTGACAAAGAGAGGTCCTCTGTCTCCTGTGAACTAAACATCTGTGATTGGATCTGCCAATCACTTACTTTGCAGCTAATGCAGGTCTGTCAAGTAGACCAGGAAGAATGGCTGACTGGCCGAGTGCCAGACACCTTCCAATAAGATTTGCAGCCCATAAACAGACATTTTCTTTTTTTTTTCTCACTTTAAGGTCATCCGAGCGTTCGCCTGGATGCCAAGTGGAAGGGGTCTGAAGAATCCAATCCAATCTTTACTGTGGCAGATGAGTGAAATAGGGGAAATTCAGCTCCTAGATTGGAAACACGTTTCTCAAATATCATTATCTTTCTAATTGTTTTTACTTAAACTGAACTCCGCTGTAATGTTTTATAGTTTCTTGAAATGCTGCTAAAAAGACATTACATTGATTTATGGGAATCGTTTCAGTCAGGATTTTTTTCCCCTCATATTAACTGCATAATCTCTCTTAGTATTCAAACAAATATTGATGTAACCTCTAAATCAGATGTGCCTTACATATTAATGCTAATGGCCCTTACATAATGTGTCACTAAATAAAAATCAGGAGGAAAGTTGTATTTTTTGCTTAAAGGGTTTATACCCGGAAAGGCCATATTTCTACATGAGGAAATGTGGTGTGTTTTCTCTGCAGTTTTTCTACAGGTGTCAGTTCAAAAATAGTCAGTAGCAATTTTGCTCTTTTTATAGTGTTTTTGTTGCTCTTTTTTGATTTTTTTCACATTTTTGTGCACTCTTGGTACTACAGCATTTTTGTTACATTTTTTAATCTCATTCTGCTGAATATAAAGTTCTATATGCAGACCTCAGTAAGTAAATAAAAAATACTCTTTGTTGATAAATAATAGAAAAGGTCATTTATGGAATAGATATGTACATATGAATCTTTGACCACTTTTTATTTAATTATTTTTTGAGCCAATGTTAACAAAACTGCAATTAATTTTTCATATTTTTTTTTAACAGCATTCACCATACAGGATTTGAAACTACATGCTTGTGCCATCCTTCTGATGTAACTGTACATTGACATCACCTGTAGTCTATACGTTCTGGGAAAATTAACCTGTTTCTACATAGAGCTTAGAAGGTGTCAGCTACTCAGATTTTAATCACATGATGTCATAGAATTAATGGAAAAGAAAACAATTAGTTGGGCAGAAAGGGAACATGAGCAATTGTAAGTACTCAGTCTTATATAATATGATGACCAATATATTAAGAAGATAAACATTTTGATGGGAGTATTGCTTCTTTAAATGGAGGAGAAAGAAGTGGAAATACTGTCCTCTCTGTCATGGTCACCAATGCATTTGGAAATTCCTCTTTAAAAATTATATGCTTGCTCCTAAGCCAATACTAACTATATCGGCCTATATTAACCCCTTACTGACCTCGGACGGGATAGTACGTCCGAGGTCAGCTCCCCTGCTTTGATGCAGGGCTCCGCGGTGAGCCCGCATCAAAGCCGGGACATGTCAGCTGTTTTGAACAGCTGACATGTGCCCGCAATAGCGGCGGGTGAAATCGCGATTCACCCGCCGCTATTAACTAGTTTAATGCCGCTGTCAAACGCAGACAGCGGCATTTAACTACTACATCTGGCCGGGCGGCCGGAAATGACGTCATCGCCGACCCCCGTCACATGATAGGAGGTCGGCGATGCTTCTGAATGGTAACCATAGAGGTCCTTGAGACCTCTATGGTTACTGATCCCCGGCAGCTGTGAGCGCCACCCTGTGGACGGCGCTCACAGCACACCTGCATTTCTGCTGCATAGCAGCGATCTGATGATCGCTGCTATGTAGCAGAGCCGATTGTGCTGTGCCTGCTTCTAGCCTCCTATGGAGGCTATTGAAGCATGGCAAAAGTTAGAAAAAAAGTAAAAAAAAGTGAAAAAAATTAAAAAATATAAAAGTTTAAATCACCCCCCTTTCGCCCCAATCAAAATAAATCAATAAAAAAAAAAATCAAACCTACACATATTTGGTATCGCCGCGTTCAGAATCGCCCGATCTATCAATAAAAAAAAACAATAACCTGATCGCTAAACGGCGTAACGAGAAAAAAAATCAAAACGCCAGAATTACGTTTTTTTGGTCGCCGCAACATTGCATTAAAATGCAATAACGGGCGATCAAAAGAACGTATCTGCACCAAAATCTTATCATTAAAAATGCCAGCTCGGCACGCAAAAAATAAGCCCTCACTTGACCCAAGATCACGAAAAATGGAGACGCTACGAGTATCGGAAAATGTCGCCTTTTTTTTTTTTTGCAAAGTTTGGATTTTTTTTTCACCACTTAGGTAAAAAATAACCTAGTCATGTTAGGTGTCTATGAACTCGTACTGACCTGGAGAATCATAATGGCAGGTCAGTTTTAGCATTTAGTGAACCTAGCAAAAAAGCCAAACAAAAAACAAGTGTGGGACTGCACTTTTTTTGCAATTTCACTGCACTTGGAATTTTTTCCCGTTTTCTAGTACACGACATGGTAAAACCAATGATGTTGCTCAAAAGTACAACTCGTCCCGCAAAAAATAAGCCCTCACATGGCCAAATTGACGGAAAAATAAAAAAGTTATGGCTCTGGGAAGGAGGGGAGTGAAAAACGAACACGAAAAAACTGAAAATCCCAAGGTCATGAAGGGGTTAAGCCCAGTGTAGAGCCACTAGAAAGAGCTCCTTCTCTTTCATCAGACTGAACTACTTAATGCACGCTCATCCAGTTGCTTAAATGGACATTGTGTAATAGTTAACTTGCTGAAATAAGTGATGACAATGTCTTTCACTAGTCACTGAGGAATCTAATATTTGGAACTAGAATTAAAGATTTGTCTTGTTTTTTTTGCATATAAAGGAAATCTGTCAGTAAGGTTAATACCCCTGACCTGTCTATATAGGCATGGAGGTCATAGATCGTTCAATAAAATGATACATTGTTATCTGTGATCTAATGTTTTATTTCAGAGTAATTCACATTTTTCTTAATATGACAATGAGTGGTTAAGATCTATGGGCTGGACAAAGATCTCCCTGAGTATCTGCCTCCAGAGCTTATTTAAAATGGAAGGAGGAGCTACGAGTGTGATACATGTAGATCAGGAGAGCAGAGAGCAGCCAATACATATCACATGGGAAACACCTTTTCTTTCAAATTAGCTCTGGAGACAGATTCTCAGAAAGATCTTTGTCCATCCCATAGATCTTAACAGCTCATTTACATATTTAAAAAATGTGGATTTCACTGGAATAAGACATCGGATAGCAGATATCACAATATCTCACAATACCGTTTTATTAAACTTTCTATGACCCTCATACCCATAAATGGCTTAGTAGGGATGATCCTTCAGACATATTCCCTTGAAACATGGAAATATAAACTAGCAAGATGCATGACACTCTTCCCAGCACAAATTTGGTGAGATCAGAACCTGACCAAGGTCATAAATTTAAAAAAAATTAATGTACAGCCAAATATTTATTTAAAGTCTATACATGAAGCAGAAAATAGTGGCTATCTGGCACATCTACCACTGGAGAAAGAATAGGATCAAAGTAAAGGTTGACATGTCGAGGTATTCATTGTGTCCTAGTATATGTGAACTAACACTAAATGAGGTTATACCAATTCACAGCACAACCACTGAACACATTGCAAACTGCAGTATAGCGTTAGCATTGCCAAGTGACTCTGATATATGTCCACATGCCAACTAGCAATCAGCAAAGTGTTATGTGAATTGTTGGCAATAGATCATTTCATTTAGCCTTTAATCAAATAAAACTAAAACTGGTAAACACAGATCTCTTACAGAGATAGAAGCACTTCATTTGTAACTCTTATGAATGCAAAACACTTGGAGGAAATTATATTGACTGCCAGGGTAGACTTAAATAACTACTTTCCATTTGTTTACAGCAATCCATTTCTGTAACCCGGTACACAAGTTGTTCCCCCAGAGTCCTCCTTGTAATGCAGAAAAAGTGTCAGGAATAATGACCGTCTACCCAGATCCGTAATAAAATGTAGAGCATGGATTATTACAGTTATAAGTATCCAAGATTTATTTCATGACTGAAGGTAATGATGAATCTCTTAGCCCTAGCAATGTCTGGAGGAAACCTTACCTCTCCTCGGAGCTGTCACAAGTAGACTATTTATAGGGCCCTTAGTGATGTTGGGTTGTAACACGGAGATGCAATGTGTCTGTTATAGTACGGTATAGAAATGATAGTTGGGGTTTCCTATCAGATTCCATAATGTTGGATTCCTATTCTGAGTTTACATTCCCCAGAAGACAAGGGACAGATGATTAACACCAGATCATTCATCCCATAACCCAATATTTTTTCGTGACAGCACCAACCTTACAAAACGAGCCCTCTGCCTTTGCAGGGGTTAAATGGCACAATTTGCTGCTGATTTACAGAACAGGGTCAGGTCATTAGATTCTTGGCAAGGTTCTATACATCTGGAGAACAATATGCATAATAAGCTAAAACTCAATACCTCCTTGCACTAATTAAATGGGATCCCACCAGGACAAAATCACAAATTACGAGACAGGGTTTTCTGCTTCCCTATGCATTTTTGTGTAGAAGTAACTACAGTAAGCACAGTTTACTTTTCCATTTTGTGCTCTACTAAAAGAAATCTTGCTTGTTTCTTATTATTTTCTTACAGTCTTCTATGTAATAACATTAGTTTTCCTGCTGGGAATTTGACCTTTCCACCCAGGTTATTGAGGAAGAACCTTATAAACTAGTTTATTTTGGTATGAATCCATAGGTATAAGAAATAGAAACTTTTTTTGTGCTACTGTGAAATATTTTAGAAAAAAATTGCCTGTAATTATGGAACTTACTTTCTACCCTGCATAACAACTACTGATATTTCCTGACATCTGTGTGATTTCTATTATTTATTTCATTCCAGTGGCTTCAATGTCTTCAAAGACACTGTTGATTTTACTGATCTGGGACACAGCTAAAGACAGATATTTATTTGTGTAGATCCCTTGTATAAAATAACTTATTTGTATACCATTTGGCTGCAATACCAGATTACCAATTAGACATACTAGGCACCGGCCTTTGGTCCCGTGTCTTTAAGCTCCTTCAAATAAATTGTCGTCAGTGGGCAGCGCTGATCACTGTCACTTACTGCTTCTATCACTGTCCCCTGATGACTTCTTGTTTCACAGTTAGAAGATGCGGCAGCGGAGCCAGAGATAGAAGCAGTATGCCGGCACTGCACTCACCCTCTCTGCAGCTATCACTATGAATCCAGAACATTTTCAGAGGGCAGTGATGCAAGAAACTGTATTAAGTAACTGCAGCATCGCCCCCTGATGACGTTCTGTTCCAGTAGACGTTGTAGGGAAGTGAGTGCAGCCCCAGCCTCCTGTGACATCTTGTTTGAGACTCCTCTCAAACGAAAAGTCACAGGAATGAAGAAAAAAACTCATTTAGGGATTAGCTAGATAGGGAAAAATGTAAGATATTACATAATAAAGCTAATTATAAAAGTGGTTACTGTGTAAGGAGAAACAGTGAGAAAGGATATTTAGGTGCCAGACCAACCGGCTTGATTAATCAATTGATTTACTCTTCTTCATAGACTAAAAAATGACAGTAATTAATCTAGAATGCAATATAATCATTTTTTACACAAGAATTTAGATTTTCTTCTTTCTTTCCTCTATTTTTAGTATTATAATTCATAGAGATGTGCGGATCAGACTTGCCTGTTTGTGCGGATTTTCCTGGAAAATTCAATTAGCAAAGAAGTTTTTCACCGCAAATCTAATGTGCTTTATTAAGCTTTGGGGCCTTTCCAGACCATAGAGCATAATAATAGTAAGATGTAAAAAATTTAAAAAAACGTATATCCACTTTACTGCTTACTTCTTCGGCTCCTCTGTCCTCACTGTCACCGCCCTGGTCATCACCTCATCTTCATATGACCGCCACAAGCGCTGAGTCCCCAGGATTTCTCATGCCAAATATGATGAGACCCAGGAGTATGATGTCACGACGTACACCATAACCTTTCGAGCACATTGGCAGAAACATCCCAGGCCTCATCAGAGCTGGAAATACCAACTAGCATGAGGAGCTCTGAGAGGGTTCTGTGAAAGTGCACAAAATGTCACAATGTCATGGTGTCACGATGTGCTTAGTGAACATGTGCGCAGAACCATTCTGGTCATCATCAGATCTAGAAGTCCCGGCCTAGTGTGAGAGGTCCGGGGATTTCAGTGCTCTTGGTGGTGATTAAAAGATGCAACACAAAGTGGACGGGGAGGTGGGAGAGGTGAATGGTAAAGGGAGCACATTTTGATATCCTTTTATGGCCTCCATTCTGCTAAAACTGTGGGGAAGCAAATTACAAAAAAAACACATTTTGGTGAATATGGATTTTTGGAAAATTCAATTCCACTTGAATATATTCGCTCACCTTTACTAACTCAGTTAAAATATAATGAAGCAATCATGTAAAATGTCTCCAAAATAACAGACTTATACATAGTATACGTCCACACAAGTCTGCAAGGGTAAAATTGTTTGAAAATTAAAAGGTGATTTTTATATATTTTCAATCGCTGAACTATCGAATATCGAAGCAATTTTCATCATGTACAGTTTTTTCACAAGCAATGACTCCATAGGCTTTTTCTTCCACTGTACTTTGACCCCTTTGCGTGATCTTTGGTGGATGATTTTGGTGTCATTAGATTGGTTAGAAATTAATGGATGCTGTGCTGCGATTGGCTGTTGTGGGCAGTGAAGATTTTCTTAACCCAGCTTACAAACATTGTGGTGGTGTCAACAGCATCCAATCATAATATATCTTTCATTTTACCTCAGCAGTATAAGTAATGAAAGCTGCGCTGTGATTGGTTGTTATGGACAGTAAAGATAGCTTTCATTTTACCTCAGCAGTATAACAGCTGAAAGTTGCACTGTGATTCTTTGCTATGGGGAGCAAAGGCAGATTTTCTTTTAGACAGAATTCATAAGAGTTTGTTGGTGTGTTTACTACTATTCCTTTCAGTATCTAGTGGTTGTGGTGGATTAAGCTTCTGTTTCTCTCAACGTAATCAAAATGGCTAAAAGGGGTGTTGTAATTCACCCTACAACTTTTGCTGCCATTGCGGAAGTTTTGAGATGAAGAAACTGCAAAGGAACATTACGGACTTCATTAGAAAAGTATATTATGCATACTTTAGTGTCAAACTAGGTGATCAGGACAACGTTAAAATGATGGAGGACCACTTCTGGATGCGTCACATAGAAGATCCACAGGCCTTCTAGGAGAAAAGGTATGAAAGCTTTGACTAGAAAAGGAAAAGGCCAAAGAATTAATTTCAAATAAAGTTGCAGAAAGAATGTTCAATAAGTGTTTATATATAATATTGTGTACATTTTTGGCTACAATAAAGATTTTTCTTGTTCATCTTGTTTGTATGTAATTTCACATGCACGTTTTTACTCCTCTGGTTTTGCAAGTCAAAAAGCCAAAGAGTCCAACACAATGGTCAATCTACATATTATTAAATATCCATTGTTCAATGACTCTGCATCCCTGTCTTGCAAAGATAGCAGACAGTAAGGGTACCGTCACACAGTACCATTTTAATCGCTACGACGGCACGATCCGTGACGTCGCAGCGATCGTATGATTATCGCTCCAGCGTCGTAGACTGCGGTCACACGTTGCAATCACGGCGCTGGAGCGATGCCGAAGTCCCCGGGTAACCAGGGTAAACATCAGGTAACTAAGTGCAGGGCCGCGCTTAGTAACCCGATGTTTACCCTGGTTACCAGCGTAAACGTAAAAAAAACAAACAGTACATACTTACATTCCGGTGTCTGTCCCCGGCGTTCTGCTTCTCTCCACTGAGTAAGCGCCATAGCGCGAAAGCAGAGCGGTGACGTCAGACGTCACCGCTGTGCTCGCTTTCCGGCCGGCTGGCGCTCACACAGTGGAGAGAAGCTGAGACGCCGGAGGACTGACACCGGAATGTAAGTATGTACTGTTTGTTTTTTTTACGTTTACGCTTGTAACCAGGGTAAACATCGGGTTACTAAGCGCGGCCCTGCGCTTAGTTACCCGATGTTTACCCTGGTTACAAGCGAACACATCGCTGGATCACTGTCACACACAACGATCCAGCGATGTCAGCGGGTGATCAAGCGACGAAAGAAAGTTCCAAACGATCTGCTACGACGTACGATTCTCAGCAGGATCCCTGATCGCTGCTGCGTGTCAGACACTGCGATATCGTAACGATATCGCTAGAACGTCACGAATCGTACCGTCGTAGCGATCAAAATGGTACTGTGTGACAGTACCCTAAGCTGTAGGAGCTGATATAAGCGGCAAACAACAGCCAATCAACCATATTGAAAATCAATGTTTGAAGCGCATATGAAAACAATACATGGTTCTTAACCAACTTAAAATAGATTTCTGGATAATTAAGATGAAATGTTGTGTTGTCACACCCAAATTTTGTATACCTGTGATATTATGCAGAATTTATTTATGGCCACCAGTTCATAGAAGATGCCATGAGATTACTATGATTAGATTGGGATGGGATTTTCAAAGTGTAATGTGTAGGAGCACATTCGCACTGTGGCCATTTAAGGCTACTTTCACACTAGCGTCGTGCACTGCACGTCGCTATGCGTCGTTTTGTAGAAAAAACGCATCCTGTAAAAGTGCTTGCAGGATGCGTTTTTTCTCCATAGACTTGCATTAGGGACGTAGTGCGTCGCTTTGCCACACGTCGCAACCGTCATGCGACGGTTGCGTCGTGTTGCGTCAGACCGTCGCCACCAAAACACGTTGCTTGTAACGTTTTTTGGTGCGTCGTGCCCATCTTTTCCGACCGCGCATGCGTGGCCGGAACTCTGCCCCCGCCTCCCCGCACCTCACAATGGGACAGGGGATGCGTTGAGAAACAGCATCCGCTGCTTCCCCACATTGTGCGGCGCTTCCACAGTATGCGTCGGTGCAGTGCACGACGCTAGTGTGAAAGTAGCCTAAGAGACAAAACCTAAGAAACAAACAAAATGAGCATATGTGTAGCGCCCCCACCGCCGCAGGGCCGAGGGGTACCCGGTACCGGGCCTCTGAGTCTCTGCTCCGGGGTTGTCACGGTGGCTAGGCCCGGTCCGTGACCCCGCTGGTGGGGAGGCGACGTACAGTGAATGATAGATGTGGATGGTGGTGGTGGTGCGGTGCAGTAAATAATGAGGACACCAGGTTGCAGTCTCTTTACCTCTTTACTGAAGATCTCTGGGTCCTCAGTCCGGATTCCGGATAACCAGGCTGTGCAAGTCCGGCCGATCCAATGGCACCTCCAGAGTTCTCTTTGCAGGTGGAAATCTGTGCCTTCCTGCTAGCGCTATGTGTTGTGGTCCTCCCCTGCTGTGCTTACGGAAAGTCCCCACAACTGTTGTGTCTGTTTCTTATGTTCCCTCACAACTCGTTCGGATGATGTTCTTCTCCTCCGTCCCTCCCTGATGTTCTGGTTAGGACGGCACCCGTATGACGAGTAGGCTCGGAGCTCTTCCGGGACCCTAGAGTCGCCCCTCTCCTAGTGCGCCCCCCATGTCTTCATAGGTGATGTATGTGAGACAGCCCGCCTGAGACTGACTGTCCTGCCGTTGGTTTGAAGTATTGCTTGGAGCTAGATATATATATACTTCCTCGGCGTTCCGGCCGCCGGTTGTGCGCCTCAGTAGGATGTTGCCTCGGTCTAACAGCACGACTCCTACTGGTATTTCTCCTCTTGCTTTGATCTCGTTTCTCACTCAGCACAATCTATCTCGCTTCCAATCCTTCCTTGGGCACCGCCGCTATACTGAGCAGGCACGGTCCCGTTACGTTCTCTTCAATTGCCAGGCCTCTGTCAGGATCCCACCCCTGACAGGGACCCTACCGAATCTTCCCCCCACAACACCCTCTGCCACAAGGTGTTGCCTGGTTCCAACCCAGTCAGCTTTCTCCCTAACTTCCTGCCTGACCCCCAGTTTTACCAGTATGTGAGGAGTGGCCTAATGAATAGAACCCTTAGCTCCCCCTGGAGGCCCGGCTGTGAAATATATTGGTGTCTGTGATACCTGGTCAGATGAACTCCTTCAGTGCCATCAGACGTACCATAGCTCCCCTTAGCGGCGGAGCCACAGTACAGCAACGACCAGGACTCTGGGGCGCTGCACTCCCCCCCGGTTAAATCCAGTACTCCTGGACTGGGAAGAAAACAACAATACAGGTTAGCAAAAAGACATACAATTTTGTTGAGTGCAATAACAATAAGTATACTTGAACAGAGCTTCCCTTTATGGGAGGTGAGGACACTTGAACGTTACAAACTTGGTTAACCATTATAAATTACAGGCTATAAACAACTCCTGTTACCCAACCGGGTATTCTACTCAGTGCAAATTCTTTGAACAATAATTTAACATTGTCTTTAAGGACGTACACTCTGCCTCCACAAAAGACCTTCTTATAACACAGTATAAGGTTAATTAACTTTTTGCATTCTCCTTCTTTAAATCTGCAGGACCGCCTGTCCTAACGGCTCCAGACCTACTGCCTCTCCTTTCTTTACAGGACCGCCCCTTTCAGCCCGGGCCTACTGCCTTTTCAACTACTATACACAGTATAGAACATAACATTTACTTTCAGTTTGAAATCACTGAGCCATCCCTACATGGCTCCTAAGAGGACTCTCTGACCAACCCGTACGGGTTCACTTTCTGTCCTCATTTTTCTATCAACATTATCAAACATTTCTTACAATCAACTAGTTGGATACATATAACTTTTACATGTAAGCATCATCATCATCACTTTCCTTTTGGTCAAGACATTATTGCTATCTGTCTTAAAGCAATACCATTCTTTAAGTACACAAGTGAACATCCCCTTTAAGAGGGGACCAAGTCTTTATGAGGTAGCACATCTTCTCAAGCTACCAGTCCATACTCAGCAAAGGCTCCGGTGCGGTATCTTCGCAAAGAGTCCTTTTTTTTAAGTAAAACCAGTAGGGAGCACCTTTAAGAAGGTGCAAACTATTTACAAGCAGTTTGTATCATGCACTGTTCATGATGGCGGCAGTTCTTGATAACAAAGGAAAAGAATAGAAAATAACCAAAAAGCAATAGGGATCCCGGGTCAACAAAGGGATCCCTTTAAGAGTTAACCCTGAACGGGTTTAGCAGCAAAACAGTAGAACAGTAACTATTTACATACATTAAAGCATTTTTGCTTACTTGAACCATTCAGGAGGCAGCACCGGTGGAGGCAACCCCTTTGGGTATTGCGAACCACCTGGTACTGCATAAGGGGGTCTGTTATCCCAACTGGGAGTCTGGGTACCCACAGTCTTCAATTCTGGAGCAGCACGCGCACCACCCACCTGAAGAAATGTCTCCTTGGCCACGAGGGTGGTGGAGGTGACAATGCTGCATGTCGTGGTCTTGACCATAGTGCACGTGGGGGTGACCTCGGTGGTCCTGGTAATGACCAGGGGCTGTCCACAAGGGGGCACCTTCGCTACAGGGGTCAGCTTCACTGGCACCTTAATCGGGGGTTTCTCAGGGGTCTGCCTCTTGCGAACATTCAGGGCAAACCACCCCTTTTCCCCAAAGTGCCTGGTGTACGAGACTTCATCCCCCGGGTAGAGATCCCGGTCTGGGTGGCCCTCTCTGAGATGCGACTCGACGTCTCTGTGGTTTACAAACACCTCCGCATACAGACCTGGCTCTTTAATGAAGCCCCAGCCTCCGCGGAGCCTGAAGGTGACGATGGTACCCTGCCTGCGCGGGGCCTGGTGAGCGGTGGGGTCCTTGCGGGCCCGATCCTTGACTGCCAAATCTTTCTGGTGGTAGGCCTCTAGCCCGGCCTGGTATTCTTTCTGTTTCTCCTCCCATTGCTGCTCTAGCTGGACCTGGTATTCTTCCCAGCTTAGGGCCTGTACCATCTCTCCCTCCTGGGTCTTCACCCCGGGGAACCCCATAAGGTTGGATCCTGGGTTCACCCAACGGCACACTGTGCGCTCTGCATGGACCTCACACAGCAAGGCAGTGGGTGGAATCGGGGCCTTCAGGCGATGTTCCACACCCGTGGGCTCCTCCCATGGCAACAAGCGCTGAAGTCTATGGGTTCCGGGGGGAGGGGGTGCTGCAACGGGGCCCACTAGCAGGTCCTCAGCCAGCGGGACGGGGTCGGCGTACTCACCAGCTAATGCAGGTTCCTCCTGTGCGGCGGATTCCTCTGGCGGTGTCAGCGAGGATCGTGGCAGCAGTATCAGATCCGATGCCGGAAGACTGCTTTCCGGCGCCGCCTGGTGCGGAGCCTGGGCCTTCACGTTCAGCTGAAGGAGCTGGTCGATTAAGCTCTCCATCTCGGCCTGCAGGAGTTCGGTGCTGTCCGCGGAGAACTGGCTGCTGCGCTCATCCGGGTAGTTGGGGGAGACTTCCGCTTCAACCCCACTTTCGGGTCCAGAGCTGCTGGCCATGGCGTCCTCCACGTGAGTCGCTTCCTGGTTCTTTTCCCGCTCTCTCCTTCGTGGGCGGTTTCGTTTTCTCTGTCTCCGCCCTCCATTGAGGATCAGGAGGCGGATCTCTGCTGCTGACGGACACGTCCTCACGGTGCAGAAGTATTTAGACTGGGCGGCCATTGTCCTTCGCGCTCTTCAGCTTGTCCACGCCCACTCCATGCCCTTCTTCTTCTCCTGCGCTCTCCTCAGCGCTGTAATGGCGGCGGATTTTGGCGGTAAATGGCGCGGCACAGTCTTTGCAATAAATCACAGTCCAAGTATAATAAATCACAGTTCCAAGGCACACATGACCTGATTCTTCAGGCTTAAGTAGATCCTGTTCGTGACGCCAAGTTTGTAGCGCCCCCACCGCCGCAGGGCCGAGGGTTACCCGGTACCGGGCCTCTGAGTCTCTGCTCCGGGGTTGTCACGGTGGCTAGGCCCGGTCCGTGACCCCGCTGGTGGGGAGGCGACGTACAGTGAATGATAGATGTGGATGGTGGTGGTGGTGGTGGTGCGGTGCAGTAAATAATGAGGACACCAGGTTGCAGTCTCTTTACCTCTTTACTGAAGATCTCTGGGTCCTCAGTCCGGATTCTTGATAACCAGGCTGTGCAAGTCCGGCCGGTCCAATGGCACCTCCAGAGTTCTCTTTGCAGGTGGAAATCTGTGCTTTCCTGCTAGCGCTATGTGTTGTGGTCCTCCCCTGCTGTGCTTACGGAAAGTCCCCACAACTGTTGTGTCTGTTTCTTATGTTCCCTCACAACTCGTTCGGATGATGTTCTTCTCCTCCGTCCCTCCCTGATGTTCTGGTTAGGACGGCACCCGTATGACGAGTAGGCTCGGAGCTCTTCCGGGACCCTAGAGTCGCCCCTCTCCTAGTGCGCCCCCCATGTCTTCATAGGTGATGTATGTGAGACAGCCCACCTGAGACTGACTGTCCTGCCGTTGGTTTGAAGTATTGCTTGGAGCTAGATATATATATACTTCCTCTGCGTTCCGGCCGCCGGTTGTGCGCCTCAGTAGGATGTTGCCTCGGTCTTACAGCACGACTCCTACTGGTATTTCTCCTCTTGCTTTGATCTCGTTTCTCACTCAGCACAATCTATCTCGCTTCCAATCCTTCCTTGGGCACCGCCACTATACTGAGCAGGCACGGTCCCGTTACGTTCTCTTCAATTGCCAGGCCTCTGTCAGGATCCCACCCCTGACAGGGACCCTACCGAATCTTCCCCCCACAACACCCTCTGCCACAAGGTGTTGCCTGGTTCCAACCCAGTCAGCTTTCTCCCTAACTTCCTGCCTGACCCCCAGTTTTACCAGTATGTGAGGAGTGGCCTAATGAATAGAACCCTTAGCTCCCCCTGGAGGCCCGGCTGTGAAATATATTGGTGTCTGTGATACCTGGTCAGATGAACTCCTTCAGTGCCATCAGACGTACCATAGCTCCCCTTAGCGGCGGAGCCACAGTACTGCAACGACCAGGACTCTAGGGCGCTGCATATGCCCTGTAGTAAATAAATAAATATTAAGAGTACATGTAAATAGCATAAGGTACTTAGTTAACACTATTTTAATTAAAAATAAGCATTAAATCCCATCCCACCATGACAAGATGTACCCATTATGGCAAGTCCCTGATACAAGAGAACAAAGAGACAAAGTTCCTGTTTGCATATCACCTCCTAATATCTTCTTTATGTATCACACAACACAACAACTAATGCCAACTGCTTCCAACCGCAGTGGACATGGTGTATTTGGACTTTTCAAAAGTTTTTGATACGGTACTACACACAAGTTTGATAAATAAAATGAGAACAATGGGATAGGGGAAAATATGTGTAAGTGGGTTAAGAGCTGGCTCAAAGATAGGAAACAAGGGGTGGTTATTAATGGAGCACACTCGGACTGGGTCACAGTAAGCAGTGGGGTACCGCAGGGGTCGGTGTTGGGCCCGCTTCTTTTTAACATATTTATTAATGACCTTGTAGGGAGCAAACAGAGTAGAATTTTAATATCTGCAGATGACACTAAACTCTGCAGGGTAATCAATACAGAGGAAGACAATTTAATATTACGGGAAGATTTACATAAACTAGAAGCTTGGGCTGATAAATGGCAAATGACCTTTAATGGGGATAAATGTAAGGTCATGAATTTGGGTAGAAGTAATAAGATGAATAACTATGTGCTTAACTGTAAAACACTGGGCAAAATAGTCACTGAAAAAGACCTGGGAGTATGGGTGGATGACAAACTCACATTTAGTGGCCAGTGTCAGACAGCTGCTACAAAGGCATATAAAATGATGGGATGCATTAAAAGAGGCATAGATGCACATGAGGAGAACATAATTTTACCTCTATACAAGTCATTAGTGCGACCACACTTAGAATACTGTGTACAGTTCTGGTCTCCGGTGTACAAGAAAGACATAGCTGAAATAGAGCGGGTGCAGAGAAGAGCGACCAAGGTTATTAGAGGACTGGGGGGTCTGCAATACCAAGACCGATTATTACACTTGGGGTTATTTAGTTTTGAAAAACGAAGGCTAAGGGGTGATCTTATTACAATGTATAAATATATGAGGGGACAGTACAAATACCTTTCTAATGATCTTTTTACTCTTAGACCTGAGACGGGGACAAGGAGGCATCCTCTATGTCTGGAGCAAAGAAGGTTTAATCATAATCACAGACTCGGATTCTTTACTGTAAAAGCAGTGAGACTATGGAACTCTCTGCCGTATGATGTTGTAATGAGTGATTCACTACTAAAATTTAAGAAGGGACTGGATGCCTTTCTTGAAAAGTATAATGTAACAGGTTATATATACGGTGGGTATGGAAAGTATTCAGACCCCTTTAAATTTTTCACTATGTTTCATTGCAGCCATTTGGTAAATTCAAAAAAGTAAATTTTTTTCTCATTAATGTACACTCTGCACCCCATCTTCACTGAAAAAAACAGAAATGTAGACATTTTTGCAAATTTATTAAAAAGGAAAAAACTGAAATATCAAATGGTCATAAGTAGTGTTGAGCATTCCGATACCGCAAGTATCGGGTATCGGCCGATACTTGCGGGTATCGGAATTCCGATACCGAGATCCGATACTTTTGTGGTATCGGGTATCGGTATCGAAACAACATTAATGTGTAAAAGAAAGAATTAAAATAAAAAATATTGCTATACTCACCTCTCTGACGCAGCCTGGACCTCACCGAGGGAACCGGCAGCGTTGTTTGCTTAAAATGCGCGCTTTTCGTTCCTTCCGTGACGTCAAGGCTTCTGATTGGTCGCGTGCCGCCCATGTGGCCGCGACGCGACCAATCACAGCAAGCCGTGACGTAATTTTCAGGTCCTTCTAGGCATTCAGTATTTTAAAATTACGTTCCGGCTTTGTGATTGGTCGCGTCGCGGTCACATGGGCGACGCGACCAATCACAAGCCGTGACGTCACGGGAGGCAGGAGACGCGCACATTTTAAAATGCGCGCATGTCCAGCCTCCCGTGACGTCACGGCTTGTGATTGGTCGCGTCGCCCATGTGGCCGCGACGCAACCAATCACAGCAAGCCGTGACGTAATTTCAGGTCCTTCAGGATTTTAAAATTACGTTCTGGCTTGTGATTGGTCGCGTCGCGGTCACATGGGCGACGCGACCAATCACAAGCCGTGATGTCACGGGAGGCTGGACACGCGCGCATTTTAAAATGCGAGCGTCTCCTGCCTCCCGTGACGTCACGGCTTGTGATTGGTCGCGTCGCCCATGTGACCGCGACGCGACCAATCACAAAGCCGGAACGTAATTTTAAAATACTGAATGCCTAGAAGGACCTGAAAATTACGTCACGGCTTGCTGTGATTGGTCGCGTCGCGGCCACATGGGCGGCACGCGACCAATCAGAAGCCGTGACGTCACGGAAGGAACGAAAAGCGCGCATTTTAAGCAAACAACGCTGCCGGTTCCCTCGGTGAGGTCCAGGCTGCATCGGAGGGTGAGTATAGCAATATTTTTTATTTTAATTCTTTATTTTACACATTAATATGGTTCCCAGGGCCTGAAGGTGAGTTTCCTCTCCTTCAGACCCTGGGAACCATCAGGAATACCGTCCGATACTTGAGTCCCATTGACTTGTATTGGTATCGGGTATCGGTATCGGATTAGATCCGATACTTTGCCGGTATCGGCCGATACTTTCCGATACCGATACTTTCAAGTATCGGACGGTATCGCTCAACACTAGTCATAAGTATTCAGACTCTTTCCTCAGTATTGAGTAGAAGCACCTTTTGAGCTAGTACAGCCATGAGTCTTCTTGGGAATGATGCAACAAGTTTTCACACCTGGATTTGGGGATCCTCTGCCATTCTTCCTTGCAGATCATCTCCAGTTCCGTCAGGTTGGAAGGTGAACGTTGGTGCACAGCTATTTTCAGGTCTCTCCAGAGATGCTTAATTGGGTTTAGGTCAGGGCTCTGGCTGGGCCAGTCAAGAATGATCACAGAGTTGATCTGAAGCCACTCCTTTGTTATTTTAGCTGTGTGCTTAGGGTCATTGTCTTGTTGGAAGGTGAACCTTCAGCCAAGTCTGAGGTCAAGAGCACTCTGGAAGAGGCTTTCATCCAGGATATCTCTGTACTTGGCCACATTCATGTTTTCTTCAATGACAACCAGTCATCCGGCCCCTGCATCTGAAAAACACCCCCATAGCATGATGCTGCCACCACCATGTTTCACTGTTGGGATTGTATTGGGCGGGTGATCAGCAGTTCCTGGTTTTCTCCACACATACTGCTTAGAATTGTCACAAAAAGGTCTATCTTTGCCTTATCAGACTAGAGATTCTTATTTCTCATAGTCCGGGAGTCCTTCATGTGTTTTTTAGCAAACTCCATGCAGGTTTTCATATGTCTTGCACTGAGGAGAGGCTTCTGTTGGGCCACTCTACCATAAAGGCCTGACTGGTGGAGGGCTGCAGTGATAGTTGACTTTGTGGAACTTTCGCCCATCTCCCTACTGCATCTCTGGAGCTCAGCCAAAGTGATCTTGAGGTTCTTCTTTACCTCACTCACCAAGCCTCTTCTCCCACAATTGCTCAGTTTGGCTGGATGGCCAGGTCTAGGAAGACTTCTGGTGGTCCCAAACTTCTTCCATTTAAGGACTATAGAGGCCACTGTGCTCTTAGGAACCTTGAGTACTGCAGAAATTCTTGTGTAACCTTGGCCAGATCTGTGCCTTGCCAAAATTCTGTCTCTGAGCTCCTTGGCCAGTTCCTTTGACCTCATGATTCTCATTTGGTCTGACATGCACTGTGAGCTGTAAGGTCTTATATAGACAGGAGTGTGTCTTCCAAGTCAAGTCCTATCAGTCTAATTAAATACAGCTGGACTCCAATGAAGGAGTAGAATCATCTAAAGGAGGATCACAAGGAAATGGACAGCACCTGACTTAAATATGAGTGTCTGTCATGTCGGACGCTGTTCATACCAGGGCATTCGACAGACAGCGGTAATTCCGCTTTTGTCCACTATGTGCTCAGTGGCGTCGGCTAGATTTTATCTAGCTGGTCCGGGGTTAATTTAGCTGGTGCTCGGATTGGAAGCTGGGCCACGCCCACTGCCTTTAAATAGTTCTTCTGAACATTGGGTGTCGCCGATTATAGCTTCTGTCTTGTGCTTGGTTATCTCGGTTCAGGAGTTGCCTTTCTTGGGTTATATTGTGTCTGCTTCTGGTTTCAAAATGGACGCCGCTAAGGTGCAAGCGGTGTTGCATTGGGAATGGCCTGATAACCTAAAAACTCTTCAGCGGTTCCTTGGGTTTTCTAACTACTATAGGAAGTTTATCAAAGATTTTTCTATCATTGCTAAACCGCTAACTGACATGACTAAAAAGGGTACCAATTTCTCCGTTTGGCCTGAGGCTGCTGTGCGCGCATTTGAATTTCTTAAAAACAGTTTTGTTTCGGCCCCCATTTTTGTGCAGCCAGACGTATCGAAACCTTTTGTTGTGGAAGTCGATGCGTCGGAGGTTGGTGTGGGGGAGGTGCTGTCACAAGGCTCATCCTTGAGCGGTTTGCGACCATGCGCATATTTTTCCAAGAAACTGTCGCCCGCCGAACGTAACTACGATATCGGCAACAGGGAGTTGTTGGCAATCAAATTGGCCTTTGAGGAATGGCGACACTTCTTGGAGGGGTCGGTTCATCAGGTTACTGTTATTACCGACCATAAGAATTTGCTTTACTTGGAGTCTGCCAAGCGTCTGTCTCCCAGGCAGGCTCGCTGGGCATTGTTTTTCACGCTGTTCAACTTTGTTGTCACTTACAGACCTGGATCTAAAAACACTAAGGCGGATGCTCTGTCAAGGTGTTTTCCAGGGGGAGAACCCCGGGAAGATCCAGTACCCATCCTCCAAAAGGGTGTTATGGTTTCGGCTCTCACTACCGAAGTTGAGGCTGAGATTGCCGAGGCCCAGGAGGAGGTACCATCTGAGCTTCCCATCAACAAAACGTTTGTACCGCTTCATCTCCGCTTAAAGGTTTTGGCGGAGCATCATGATGCTGTCCTGGCTGGCCCCCCAGGGGTTAGGGGTACCTTGGAGTTGGTGTCACGTCGGTTTTGGTGGCCCAAGATCCGACAGGACGTGGTCTCATACGTGTCAGCTTGCACCACGTGCGCTAGGGCTAAGACGCCCCGCTCCCGTCCTGTTGGCACACTAATTCCTCTCGAGGTGCCTAGTAAGCCATGGACGGAAATCTCCATGGATTTTATCACTGACTTGCCCTCGTCAGCTGGGAACACGGTCATCTTGGTGATTGTTGATCGGCTCTCAAAAATGTCACACTTTGTGTCTTTGCGTTCGTTGCCTAACGCTAAGACTCTGGCTCAGGTATTTGTGCAGGAGGTGGTCAGACTTCATGGGGTTCCATCTGACATCATTTCTGATAGGGGGTCTCAGTTTGTGGCAACATTTTGGAAAGCATTTTGCTCACAGCTGGGGATCAAGTTGTCTCATTCTTCGGCGTTTCATCCTCAGTCAAATGGTCAGACCGAGCGTATGAACCAAAATTTGGAACAGTACTTACCCTGCTTTGTTTCTGATAACCAGGAGGAGTGGTCGACGTTCCTTCCTTTGGCTGAGTTTTCCATCAATAATCACCGCCAGGAGTCGTCTGGGGAGTCTCCGTTTTTTTGTGTTTATGGGCTACATCCTCAATTTTGTACTTTGAGTCAGGGGGGCTCTTCCGGCGTCCCGGAGGAAGACCAGTTAGGAGCACAATTATCATCAGTCTGGAGGAGAGTTAAACAGCGCCTGTTGAGTGTGGGTGCTAGGTACAAACGTGTGGCTGACAGTAGGCGTGTGCCAGGTCCAGACCTGAGTGTGGATGACTGGGTGTGGTTATCCACAAAAAACATAAGACTCAAAATACCATCCCTCAAATTGGGTCCAAGGTTTATTGGTCCATTTAGGGTCGCCTGTTGTGAACTCTGTTTTTGGGCTCCCTCTAGTGGTCACAAGCGATATTGTGTAGTGTTGTCTTTCTGCAGGTTGGCAACATCTGCTGGTTCGTTATCCTTGGTTGGTTTCTTATTTAGCTCACCTGGATACTCAGTTCCTTGCCTGCTCTCAATGTATTCAGTGCTCTTCAGATTCCTTGTGACTACCTTGCTCCCAGTCTCTCCAAGACAAGCTGTTTTTGTTTGATCATTTTTTGATTATCAGCATTTATTATGTTTTTAGTCCAGCTTGCTAAAATGTGATTTCCTCGCTTGCTGGTTGCTCTAGGGGACTGAGTTTCTCCCCCCCACACCGTTAGTTGGTGCGGGGGTTCTTGAAATCTCAGTGTGGATATTTTGTAAGGGTTTTTTACTGACCGCACAGACCCCTTTTCTATTTTCTGCTGTCTAGTATTAGTGGGCCTCATTTGCTAAATCTGTTTTCACCCCTGTGTATGTGCCTTCCTCTTACCTCACCGTTATTATATGTTGGGGGCTTCTATATCATTGGGGATTATTTCTCTGGAGGCAAGAGAGGTCTTTCTTTCTCTCTAGGGGTAGTTAGTTCCTCAGGCTGGCTCGAGACGTCTAGGATTTTTAGACACGTTCACCGGCTACTTCTAGTGTGTTTGGATAGGTTCAGATTTGCGGTCAGTCCAGTTTGCCACCTCCCTAGAGCTTGTCCTATATATGTTAGTTAGCTGGAGTATTTGTGATCCTCAACCACTAAGGATCATAATAGTAGAGCAGGCCTCAAAAGTGTTTAATGCATCGCAGAAGTGGGATAAAAAGAAGACCTGAGTACATTTTTTTTTTTTCTCCTCCCGCTTTTCCTTTGCTGCAGTCTGTTTAGCTTCTTTCATCCCCTTGAACTCTGGGTGGTTTTGAGCTCAGCTGCAGACATGAATGTTCAGACTCTGACTTCTAGTGTGGATCATCTGACTGCACCGGTGCAAAGTATTCAGGATTTTGTTATTCATAGCCCTATGTCAGAACCAAAGATACCCATTCCGGAGTTGTTTTCTGGTGATAGATCTAGGTTTCTAAACTTTAAGAATAATTGTAAGTTATTTCTATCTCTGAGACCTCGTTCCTCTGGTGATTCCGCTCAGCAAGTTAAAATTGTTATCTCCTTGTTGCGTGGTGACCCTCAAGATTGGGCTTTCTCTTTGGCGCCAGGAGATCCTGCATTGCTTAATGTAGATGCATTTTTTCTGGCTCTCGGATTGCTTTATGAGGAGCCTAATCTTGAGAATCAGGCAGAAAAAGCGTTGCTGGCTATCTCTCAAGGTCAGGATGAAGCAGAGGTGTATTGTCAAAAATTTCGGAAATGGTCGGTGCTTACTCAATGGAATGAGTGTGCCCTGGCTGCAAATTTCAGAGAAGGTCTTTCTGAGGCCGTTAAGAATGTTATGGTGGGGTTCCCCACCCCTACAAGTCTGAGTGATTCTATGGCTTTAGCCATTCAGGTTGATCGGCGTTTGCGGGAGCGCAAATCTGCTCATCCTTTGGCGGTGTTTTCTGAACAGAGACCTGAGTCTATGCAATGTGACCGAACTCTGACCAGAATTGAGCGACAAAGTCATAGAAGTCAAAATGGGTTGTGCTTTTACTGTGGTGATTCTACTCATGTTATCTCAGCATGCTCTAAACGTTTAAAAAAAAATCGCTAAACCTGTCACCATTGGTACTATGCAGCCTAAATTTATTTTGTCTGTTACTTTGATTTGTTCTTTGTCATCCTACCCGGTTATGGCTTTTGTGGATTCGGGTGCTGCCCTGAATCTGATGGATTTGTCGTTTGCCAGGCGCTGTGGTTTTGTCCTGGAGCCTTTGGAATTTCCTATTCCTCTGAGGGGAATTGATGCTACGCCATTGGCTGAGAATAATAATAATAATGCCATGGCTGCAGGCTCATAATCCAGTTTTAGATTGGAAAGCTATGTCTGTGTCAAGTTGGGGTTGTCGGGGAATTCATGGCGATGCTCCGTTGGTGTCTATTGCTTCTTCCACTCCTTCTGAGGTCCCTGAGTTTTTGTCTGACTACCAGGATGTATTTGATGAACCCAGGTCCAGTGCCCTGCCTCCTCATAGGGATTGTGACTGTGCTATAAATTTAATTCCTGGTAGTAAATTCCCTAAGGGACGACTTTTTAATCTGTCTATACCAGAGAATGCCGCGATGCGGAGTTATATAAAGGAGTCTTTGGAGAAGGGACATATTCGCCCATCCTCTTCCCCTCTTGGTGCAGGATTTTTTTTTGTGGCCAAGAAGGACGGTTCTTTGAGACCTTGTATAGATTATCGTCTTCTGAATAAAATCACAGTCAAATTTCAGTATCCTTTACCACTATTGTCTGATTTGTTTGCTCGGATTAAGGGTGCCAGTTGGTTCACCAAGATAGATCTCCGTGGTGCGTATAACCTTGTGCGCATTAAGCAGGGAGATGAATGGAAAACAGCATTTAATACGCCTGAAGGCCATTTTGAGTACTTGGTGATGCCTTTTGGACTCTCTAATGCTCCTTCTGTGTTTCAGTCTTTCATGCATGACATCTTCCGAGAATATCTGGATAAATTTATGATTGTTTATCTGGATGACATTTTGGTCTTTTCTGATGATTGGGAGTCCCATGTGAAGCAGGTCAGGATGGTGTTTCAGGTCCTGCGTGCTAGTGCTTTATTTGTGAAGGGCTCAAAATGCCTCTTCGGAGTACAGAAGGTCTCCTTTTTGGGTTTTATTTTTTCTCCTTCTACTGTGGAGATGGACCCAGTCAAGGTCCAGGCTATTCATGACTGGACTCAGCCCACGTCTGTTAAGAGTCTTCAGAAGTTCTTGGGTTTTGCTAATTTTTACCGTCGTTTCATCGCTAATTTTTCTAGCGTGGTTAAACGTTTGACGGATTTGACCAAGAAGGGTTCTGATGTGACTAATTGGTCTCCTGCGGCGTGGAGGCCTTTCGGGAGCTGAAGCACCGGTTTTCTTCAGCTCCAGTCTTATGTCAGCCAGATGTCTCTCTCCCCTTCCAGGTCGAGGTTGATGCTTCTGAGATTGGAGCAGGGGCTGTTTTGTCACAGAGAAACTCTGATGGCTCTGTGATGAAACCATGTGCTTTCTTTTCAAGAAAGTTTTCGCCTGCCGAGCGGAATTATGATGTTGGTAATCGGGAGTTGTTGGCTATGAAGTGGGCATTTGAGGAGTGGCGACATTGGCTCGAAGGAGCTAAACATCGTGTGGTGGTCTTGACTGATCACAAAAATCTGATTTACCTTGAATCTGCCAAGCGCCTGAATCCTAGACAGGCTCGTTGGTCGTTGTTTTTCTCCCGTTTCAACTTCGTGGTCTCATATCTGCCTGGTTCGAAGAACGTGAAAGCTGATGCACTTTCTAGGAGTTTTGTGCCTGACTCTCCGGGAGTTTCTGAGCCGGCTGGTATTCTCAGAGAGGGAGTGATTTTGTCTGCCATTTCCCCAGATTTGCGACGAGTGCTGCAGAAATTTCAGGCGGATAGACCTGACCGTTGTCCACCAGAGAGACTGTTTGTCCCGGATAGATGGACCAGCAGAGTTATTTCCGAGGTTCATTCTTCGGTGTTGGCAGGTCATCCTGGGATTTTTGGTACCAGAGATTTGGTGGCTAGGTCCTTCTGGTGGCCTTCCTTGTCGCGGGATGTGCGTTCCTTTGTGCAGTCTTGTAGGATTTGTGCTCGGGCTAAGCCTTGCTGTTCTCGTGCCAGCGGTTTGCTTTTGCCTTTGCCTATTCCGAAAAGGCCTTGGACGCACATTTCCATGGATTTTATTTCGGATCTTCCGGTATCTCAGAAAATGTCTGTCATCTGGGTGGTGTGTGATCGTTTTTCCAAGATGGTCCATTTGGTGCCCTTGCCTAAGTTGCCTTCTTCCTCCGATTTGGTTCCTCTATTTTTTCAGAATGTGGTTCGCTTGCACGGCATTCCTGAAAATATTGTGTCTGATAGAGGATCCCAGTTTGTGTCCAGGTTTTGGCGGACTTTTTGTGCTAAGATGGGCATTGATTTGTCTTTTTCATCGGCCTTCCATCCTCAGACTAATGGCCAAACCGAGCGAATTAATCAGACGTTGGAAACTTATTTGAGATGTTTTGTTTCTGCTGATCAGGATGATTGGGTGACTTTTTTGCCATTGGCCGAGTTTGCCCTTAATAATCGGGCTAGTTCTGCTACTTTGGTTTCGCCTTTTTTCTGCAATTCTGGTTTCCATCCTCGTTTTTCCTCGGGTCAGGTTGAGCCTTCTGACTGTCCTGGGGTGGATTCTGTGGTGGATAGGTTGCAGCAGATTTGGAACCATGTGGTGGACAATTTGAGGTTGTCACAAGAGAAGGCTCAGCGTTTTGCCAACCGCCGCCGCGGTGTGGGTTCCCGACTTCGTGTTGGGGATTTGGTGTGGCTGTCTTCTCGGTATGTTCCTATGAAGGTCTCCTCTCCTAAATTCAAGCCTCGCTTCATCGGTCCTTATAAGATCTTGGAAATCCTTAACCCGGTGTCTTTTCGTTTGGATCTCCCAGCATCGTTTGCCATTCATAATGTGTTCCATAGGTCTTTGTTGCGGAGGTATGTGGTACCTGTGGTTCCTTCTGTTGAGCCTCCTGCTCCGGTGCTGGTCGAGGGCGAATTGGAGTACGTGGTGGAGAAGATTTTGGATTCTCGTATCTCTAGACGGAGGCTTCAGTATTTGGTGAAGTGGAAGGGCTATGGTCAGGAGGATAACTCCTGGGTTGTCGCCTCTGATGTTCATGCGGCCGATTTGGTTCATGCCTTCCACGCGGCTCGTCCTGATCGCCCTGGGGGTCTTGATGAGGGTTCGGTGACCCCTCCTCAAGGGGGGGTACTGTTGTGAACTCTGTTTTTGGGCTCCCTCTAGTGATCACAAGCGATACTGTGTAGTGTTGTCTTTCTGCAGGTTGGCAACATCTGCTGGTTCGTTATCCTTGGTTGGTTTCTTATTTAGCTCACCTGGATACTCAGTTCCTTGCCTGCTCTCAATGTATTCAGTGCTCTTCAGATTCCTTGTGACTACCTTGCTCCCAGTCTCTCCAAGACAAGCTAAGTTTTTGTTTGATCATTTTTTGATTATCAGCATTTATTATGTTTTTAGTCCAGCTCGCTAAAATGTGATTTCCTCGCTTGCTGGTTGCTCTAGGGGACTGAGTTTCTCCCCCCACACCGTTAGTTGGTGCGGGGGTTCTTGAAATCTCAGTGTGGATATTTTGTAAGGGTTTTTTACTGACCGCACAGACCCCTTTTCTATTTTCTGCTGTCTAGTATTAGTGGGCCTCATTTGCTAAATCTGTTTTCACCCCTGTGTATGTGCCTTCCTCTTACCTCACCGTTATTATATGTTGGGGGCTTCTATATCGTTGGGGATTATTTCTCTGGAGGCAAGAGAGGTCTTTCTTTCTCTCTAGGGGTAGTTAGTTCCTCAGGCTGGCTCGAGACGTCTAGGATTTTTAGACACGTTCACCGGCTACTTCTAGTGTGTTTGGATAGTTTCAGATTTGCGGTCAGTCCAGTTTGCCACCTCCCTAGAGCTTGTCCTATGTATGTTACTTAGCTGGAGTATTTGTGATCCTCAACCACTAAGGATCATAACAGTCGCCGCCGACATTAACCCAGTAGCGTACCGGTTGGAGCTTCCTACGGTGTAAAAGATACACGTGTTCCACAGATCGTTGCTAAAAAAGGCGGTGGGTCTTGTGGACGCGACACCAATGCCTTCTCCAGTCTTGGTGGATGGTAATTTGGAATTCGAAGTCTCCAAGGTGGTTGACTCTCGTGTTTTGCGCCGCACTTTACAGTACTTGGTACACTGGCATGGTTATGGGCCTGAGGAAAGGTCCTGGGTACCAGCCTCGGACGTTCATGCGGATCGACTGGTCAGTATGTTTCACCACCGTCATCCGGACAAGCCGGGTCCTATAAGCCGTGAGGGCCCTGGGGTCCCTTGTAAAAGGCGGGGTACTGTCATGTCAGACGCTGTTCATACCAGGGCGTTCGACAGACAGCTGTAATTCTGCTTTTGTCCACTATGTGCTCAGTGGCGTCGGCTAGATTTTATCTAGCTGGTCCGGGGTTAATTTAGCTGGTGCTCGGATTGGAAGCTGGGCCATGCCCACTGCCTTTAAATAGTTCTTCTGAACATTGGGCATCGCCGATTATAGCTTCTGTCTTGTGCTTGGTTATCTCGGTCTGGAGTGGTGAGCTAGGAGTTGGAATATCGTTGCTGGTGGTGTATTTCCCTTTGCCTTATTTTCTCCTTCCTATATTTGTATTTATTTTGCCCTGTGCACTTATAGTGTATTCCTGAGTGACTGCGGCGTGTTGCATATTTTTCCGTTATCCTTGTCTGTGCTAACTGTGGGTATTGGTGTGTGGTCTCTTCACTGGGTGGTGGGTGGAGGTTTCAGCCTAGGGTTGAAACAGGAGACAGGGTGAGGGTGGAGGCCCAGACATGCACACCATCAGTATAAACTCTGGGAGAGGGTCAGTCAGGGTTTCCCTAGTCTGAGGGATATCGCAGGGTCCCGGGTCATTAGCTCTTGCATACCTAGGTCTCCTGTGACAGTGTCTCAGCAAAGGGTCTGAATACTTATGAACATGTGATATTTCTGTTTTTCTTTTTTAATAAATATGCAAAAATTTCTACATTTGTTTTTTTTTTGTCAAGATGGGGTGCAGGGTGTACATTAATGTGAAAAAAATTAACTTTTTTGAATTTACCAAATGGCTGCAATGAAACAAAGATTGAAAAATTTAAAGGGGTCTGAATACTTTCCATACCCATTGTACTAGATTCCTTGATAGGGCGTTGATCTAGGGAACTAGTCTGATTGCCGTATGTGGAGTCAGGAAGGAATTTTTCTCCCCAATGTGGAGCTTAGTGTTTGCCGCATGGGGTTTTGAGGCAACTTTGCATTGGAGAAACGTAGTGACATGAAAACTAGCATGATTCAGAGATCCTGTCAGCTTTAGAACATTAGAACGAAAGAAGCAACAAAGTCCTCCAACACCAATAATCTTAACTATAGAGAAATTTTATTCAAATACAAAGTTTTAAGAACAATTAAGACTAGGAAATGCAAGTAAACCGTACATGTGATGGCAAAAACGCAAACCTTGGATATGAAATAAGTAAAATTATGCCTTAAATAGGGCGATGTACATACAGTATATAGGGTATGCCACATCATAAGAGACCACACAACCAATCTGAATAGAGGTATAGATAAAACTAAATACAAAACATAAAGTGCATAGTACAAAGATGGTTAAATTAGTTATGTAGCTATAAAGTGTCTAAAGGCATGGGGTAATACACAGTATAAATTAGGTAGATAACATTACTAGTGTAGTATCAGGCTAAATAGCCAGTAACAATGTGCACATCATAACTTTAAGTTAGCCAAATATAAAGATGAAAATATCAAATCTAAATACCCAAAGTTATTATAAGTACTAGTGATGAGCGAATATACTCATTACTCAAGATTTCCCCAGCACGCTCGGGTGTCCTCAGAGTATTTGTAAGTACTCGGAGATTGAGTGTTCCTCACCTCAGCTGAATGATTTACATCTGTTAGCCAGCTTGATTACATGTGGGGGTTCCCTAGCAACCAGGCAACCCCCACATGTATGCTGGCTAACAGATGTAAATCATGCAGCTGCGGCGATGAAAACTAAATCTCCGAGCACTAAAAAATACTCGGAGGACCCCCGAGCATGCTCGAGAAATTTAGAGTAACGAGTAAATTCGCTCAGAGTCATCACTAATAATTACCCTATATAAGTACAGGTCCAGTGTACCCCGTAACGCGCGTTTCGATCTTGTATCTTCCTCAGAAGGGGTGCATAAGCTTCCCAGTGGGATAGACCCTCTATTTATACCATAATCTATGTGCCGATTAGCAAACACCTGTATGACGCCAAGCTCCATGTGGACCGGAAGTAACCTGCGCCATCTTAGGTCAGTATGTCCCGGAAATGCTCGTCACGTCACATTGTCATGGCAACAGGTATGCATAGAGTCACGTACCTGAAGAATTTTCCATCCTCATCGCAAGGTTACTGACACAGTCAGTGCGCATGGCGTAACTGAAACGCCTCCCATATATGTCACATGATCGCAGCTAGAAAAGCGCAGTGTGTTTGAGAGTTCACCTAACCAAAACACAGTGTTGCCGTGACAATCCATGCTAAACGAAGCACGCTGTCAAGGCAACAGATAAACATAAAACCGCATACCTGGAAAATCTCCTATCCACAGCATAAGTGTTACTGATAAAGTCAGTACGCATGGCACAACTAAAGCGCCTCCCATATGAATCACAGGGTCCTCCATAATGCACCGCAGTGTGCCTGAACGTTCACTTATCCATAACACAGTGTTGCCATGACAATAAGTATGTAGAGCACCATTAAAGTACCTCCTACCTCTTTCGCATAGCCACAGATAAATATACGTGGTCATGGCAATGTGGTTTAGACAATATTGTTGGAAATGCGCGCAATCCAAGACTCAAAAGGTGAAGATTGCTGCCAGTTGGTGTGCGACCAATAGATCTTAATTGTTCAAAGCATTGTGCCTTGAAATCAGAACACAACACAATATACATAAATATAATGCCAGGTCACATGTGTCAGGATAAAAGCGTATAAGAGCACCTCCAACAGCGTCATATAGACAGAATGGCTGTGTAATAAAGTAACATAATCATAGAAAAAGCCACATTGCCATAGCATTGAGATAAGTCAGTGCGTTAAGAGTACATCCACATAATGAACACATGAGGGAAACAGACCACACATAACATGAAACTAATTATGTATGGAGATACATGCGGGTCCACATGGATCACCAAATAAAAAAAAGAAAAAACCCACTGAAATATAAAACAAAAGAATACGGAATAAGGGATGAATATGAGTAAAAAAATAGAAAGAGAACAAAAGATAAAAACACCAGGTAAGTGAAAAAAAGTGATTTATTATGCATACAAGTTACCCTTAGAGAAGGGATTAGTGTTGAGCGATACCTTCCGATATCCAGAAGAATCGGTATCGGATTGGATCGGCCGATATTTAAAAAAATATCGGATATCGCCGATACTGATACCCGATACCATACCAATGCAAGTCAATGGGACAAAAATATCGGAATTAAAATAAACCCTTTCTTTCCTTGTAGGTTAATTCTACATGAAGGAAAACAACTAAGAATAATGTAGGATGTATTGGGGGACGTGGCGGAGACATTAAAGGCATACAGAGGCACAGAGACCGTGCAGACAGCCGTGAACGGCGCTGCAAGGCCAAAAAAAGCTCCTCTATGTAATCCTATATAGTGTTTTTCCACAATCTAGCAGGATATGGATGGAAAGCCACTAATAGGATAAATTTGAAAAATGTGCAGCAGGCTGTACTAATTGAAGAAAGGACAATGGAACAGTTTGAGGCAGTCACACACCCTGAGCTGACTACAACCAGTGGTGGCTGCAGACCAGACTACAGAGTGAGCTGCACTCACACAGACACCTTGCAGACAGCCGTGAACAGCGCTGCAAGGCAAAAACAAGGTTCTCACACAGCGGTTGCTAAATTAGCCTGGGTAAAGCACAATGAAGCAAATCGCTATCTCAAACTATCCTCAGTCAGAACAGCAGTGTCCTGTCCCTAACTTAATTCACAGCAGAGTGAACCCAAAATGGTGACAGCTGCTTTTATACTGCATCATGACATCATTTCAGCAGCCAATCACAGCCATGCCAGTAGTTACATGCCTAACATGCAGAACAGGATGTGCCCACACTTCTAATGATTCCTCATTGGCTGAATTCTTGCTCTTTGAATTATGGGAACTTCTGATTCCGGTATCCGATATACTGAAAGTATCGGAACTTTGTATCGGAATTCCGATACCGCAAATATCGGCCGATACCCGATACTTGCGGTATCGGAATGCTCAACAGTAGAAGGGATAGAATAGTAAATACATATCTCTTGTGGTTACACATGACCTATAATCACATTTTTGGGGTTTCACTTGCTCTTTATTATTTACTATTGTATCCCTTCACTTTTGTATAATTATTTCACCAAGCACGTTACATTACTTTCACCTGTGTACTTCCGCTACTGATGTCATTTTGCGAAATAACTAAGGTAACTTGTATGCACTTTTTATGGATATCTTTGAGAAATGGCTTTCTTCTTGCCACTCTTCCATAAAGGCCAGATTTGTGCAGTGTACGACTGATTGTTGTCCAATGGACAGACTGTCCCACCTCAGCTGTAGATCTCTGCAGTTCATCCAGAGTGATCATGGGCCTCTTGGCTGCATCTCTGATCAGTCTTCTCCTTGTTTGAGATGAAAGTTTAGAGGGACGGCCGGGTCTTGGTAGATTTGCAGTGGTATGATACTCCTTCAATTTCAATATGATCGCTTTGACAGGGCTCCATGGGATGTTTAAAGTTTTGGAAATCATGTTGTATCCAAATCCGGCTTTAAACTTCTCCACAACAGTATCACGGACCTGCCTGTTGTGTTCCTTGGTCTTCATGATGCTCTCTGTGCTTCAAACAGAACCCTGAGACTATCACAGAGCAGGTGCATTTATACACATTTGATTACACACAGGTGGATTATATTGATCATCATTAGGCATTTAGGACAACATTGGATCATTCAGAGATCCACAATGAACTTCTGGAGTGAGTTTGCCGCACTGAAAGTAAAGGGGCCGAATAATATTGCACGCCCCACTTTTCAGTTTTTGAATTTCCACAAAAATTTAAAATCACCAATAAATTTCGTTCAACTTCACAATTGTGTTCCACTTGTTGTTGATTCTTCACCAAAAATTTAAATTTGGTATCTTTATGTTGGAAGCATGATATGTGGGAAAAGGTTTAAAAGTTCAGGGGGGGGGGGGGGGGCAAATACTTTCGCAAGGCACTGTAGTTAGTTTCCTTATTACTGTTTTAATGCACACAGTGTGAATGGAAGCAGTGTTGGATCCCTGATTTTCTACAACTAGCAATTACATAAAGACATGTCTTGCCAAAAACTAACAATATCCGTTCAGTTACCATTAGCCCTCTCGCTTTTTGTATAGGATGGGAGTTGGCTACTATATTCTGCTATTAGAAGGTCGTGGTGGTTTTCATTGTCATTTTTCTGACCACATTTGTGATTTTTAAGAATTATGTGTATTTTTTAACCCCTTCCCGACCCATGACGCCACATAGGCGTCATGAAAACCCGTGCCAATCCGACCCATGACGCCTATGTGGCGTCATGGAATGATCGCGTCCCTGCAGATCGGGTGAAGGGGTTAACTCCTATTTTACCCGATCTGCAGGGAGAGGGGGAGTGGTACTTCAGCCCAGGGGGGGTGGCTTCACCCCCCCGTGGCTACGATCGCTCTGATTGGCTGTTGAAAGTGAAACTGCCAATCAGAGCGATTTGTAATATTTCACCTAAAAAACTGGTGAAATATTACAATCCAGCCATGGCCGATGCTGCAATATCATCGGCCATGGCTGGAAACACTAATGTAACCCCCCCCACCCCACCGATCGCCCCCCCAGTGCTCCGTTATAGGGTCCGGTCCCCTCCGTCCGCCTGCCGGCTCCCCCGTCCTGCTGTCCGCTCCCCCGTCCTCCTGCCCGCTCCCCCCCTGCTCCTATGTCACCTGTCATGATCTCAATGGCAAGAGAACATAGCATCAGCATATATAGGAACTAGCTCTTGGAAGATGGAAACTGAGCTGACCATGAACTAAACCTAACGCACAACTAGCAGTGGCCGGGTAGCATGCCTACGTTGATTCTAGATGCCCAGCACCAGCCGGAGGACTAAATAAAGCTAGCAGAGGAAAATATTAGTCCTAGCTCACCTCTAGAGAAATACCCCGAAAGGAGACAGAGGCCCCCCACATGTATTGGCGGTGAGTTAAGATGAAATAACAAACGTAGTATGAAAATAGGTTTAGCAAATTTGAGGTCCACTTACTACATAGCAGAAGACAGAAAGGACACTTTCATGGTCAGCTGAAAACCCTATCAAAACACCATCCAGAAATTACTTTAAAACTCTGGCATTAACTCATAACACCAGAGTGGCAATTCCTGTTCACAAGAGCTTTCCAGACACAGTAACGAAACTACAGCTGTGAACTGGAACAAAAATGCAAAAACAAACATGGACAAGAGTCCAACTTATCTAGTAGTTGTCTAGGAGCAGGAACAAGCACAGAGAGGCTTCTGATAACATTGTTGACCGGCAAGCAACTAACAGAGAAGCAAGGTTATATAGCGACTCCCACAACTTGATGGGAACAGGTGAACAGAGAAGATGAAGACACCAGTTCAATTCCCCCAGTAGCCACCGGGGGAGCCCAGAATCCAAATTCACAACAGTACCCCCCCCTCAAGGAGGGGGCACCGAACCCTCACCAGAACCACCAGGGCGATCAGGATGGGCCCTATGAAAGGCACGAACCAGATCAGAGGCATGAACATCAGATGCATTCACCCAAGAATTATCCTCCTGGCCGTATCCCTTCCACTTGACCAGATACTGGAGTCTCCGTCTGGAAACACGGGAGTCTAAGATTTTCTCCACAACGTACTCCAACTCACCCTCAACCAACACCGGAGCAGGAGGCTCAACGGAAGGCACAACCGGTACCTCATACCTGCGCAATAATGACCGATGAAAAACGTTATGAATAGAAAAGGATGCAGGGAGGTCCAAACGGAAGGAAACAGGGTTAAGGATCTCCAATATCTTATACGGGCCGATGAACCGAGGCTTAAACTTAGGAGAAGAGACCCTCATAGGGACAAAACGAGAAGACAACCACACCAAATCCCCAACACAAAGCCGAGGACCAACACGACGGTGGCGGTTGGCAAAAAGCTGAGTCTTCTCCTGGGACAACCTCAAATTGTCCACCACCTGCCCCCAGATCTGATGCAATCTCTCCACCACAGCATCCACTCCAGGACAATCCGAAGATTCCACCTGACCAGAGGAAAATCGAGGATGAAACCCCGAATTACAGAAAAACGGGGACACCAAAGTGGCAGAGCTGGCCCGATTATTGAGAGCGAACTCCGCCAATGGCAAAAAAGCAACCCAATCATCCTGGTCAGCAGACACAAAACACCTCAGATATGTCTCCAGGGTCTGATTAGTCCGCTCGGTCTGGCCATTCGTCTGAGGATGGAAAGCGGACGAAAAAGATAAATCTATGCCCATCCTAGCACAGAATGCCCGCCAAAATCTAGACACGAATTGGGTCCCTCTGTCAGAAATGATATTCTCAGGAATACCATGCAAACGAACAACATTTTGAAAAAACAGAGGAACCAACTCGGAAGAAGAAGGCAACTTGGGCAGAGGAACCAAATGGACCATCTTAGAAAAACGGTCACACACCACCCAGATGACAGACATCTTCTGAGAAACCGGCAGATCTGAAATAAAATCCATCGAGATGTGCGTCCAAGGCCTCTTAGGAATAGGCAAGGGCAACAATAATCCACTAGCCCGAGAACAACAAGGCTTGGCCCGAGCACAAACGTCACAAGACTGCACAAAGCCTCGCACATCTCGTGACAGGGAAGGCCACCAGAAGGACCTTGCCACCAAATCCCTGGTACCAAAAATGCCAGGATGACCTGCCAACGCAGAAGAATGAACCTCAGAGATGACTCTACTGGTCCAATCATCAGGAACAAACAGTTTATCAGGTGGGCAACGATCAGGTCTATCCGCCTGAAACTCCTGCAAGGCCCGCCGCAGGTCTGGAGAAACGGCTGACAATACCACTCCATCCTTAAGGATACCTGTGGGCTCAGAGTTACCAGGCGAGTCAGGCTCAAAACTCCTAGAAAGGGCATCCGCCTTAACATTCTTAGAACCCGGTAGGTATGACACCACAAAATTAAACCGAGAGAAAAATAATGACCAGCGCGCCTGTCTAGGATTCAGGCGCCTGGCGGTCTCAAGATAAATCAAATTTTTGTGGTCAGTCAATACCACCACCTGATGTCTGGCCCCCTCAAGCCAATGGCGCCACTCCTCAAAAGCCCACTTCATGGCCAAAAGCTCCCGATTCCCAACATCATAATTCCGCTCAGCGGGCGAAAATTTACGGGAAAAGAAGGCACAAGGCCTCATCACGGAGCAGTCAGAACTTTTCTGCGACAACACTGCCCCAGCTCCGATCTCAGAAGCGTCGACCTCAACCTGAAAAGGTAGAGCAACATCAGGCTGACGCAACACAGGGGCAGAGGAAAAACGGCGCTTAAGCTCCCGAAAGGCCTCCACAGCATCAGGGGACCAATCAGCAACATCAGCACCCTTCTTAGTCAAATCGGTCAATGGCTTAGCAATATCCGAAAAACCAGCAATAAATCGACGATAAAAGTTAGCAAAGCCCAAAAATTTCTGAAGACTCTTAAGAGAAGAGGGCTGCGTCCAATCACAAATGGCTTGAACCTTGACAGGATCCATTTCAATGGAAGAGGGGGAAAAAATATATCCCAAAAAGGAAATCCTCTGTACCCCAAAAACACACTTAGAACCCTTCACACACAAAGAATTAGACCGCAAAACCTGAAAAACCCTCCTGACTTGCTGGACATGAGAGTCCCAGTCATCCGAAAAAATCAGAATATCATCCAGATACACAATCATAAATTTATCCAAATAATCGCGAAAAATATCATGCATAAAGGACTGGAAAACTGACGGAGCATTTGAAAGACCAAAAGGCATCACTAAATACTCAAAGTGGCCCTCGGGCGTATTAAATGCGGTTTTCCACTCATCCCCCTGCCTGATTCGCACCAAATTATACGCCCCCCGAAGGTCAATCTTAGAGAACCACTTGGCCCCCTTTATGCGAGCAAACAAATCCGTCAGCAACGGCAATGGGTATTGATATTTTACAGTGATCTTATTCAAAAGCCGATAATCAATACATGGTCTCAAAGAGCCGTCTTTTTTTGACACAAAGAAAAAACCGGCTCCTAAGGGAGATGACGATGGACGAATATGTCCCTTTTCCAAGGACTCCTTTATATATTCTCGCATAGCAGCATGTTCAGGCACAGACAGATTAAATAAACGACCCTTTGGGTATTTACTACCCGGGATTAAATCTATGGCACAATCGCACTCTCGGTGCGGAGGTAACGAACCAAGCTTGGATTCTTCAAAGACGTCACGATAGTCAGACAGGAACTCAGGAATTTCAGAGGGAATAGATGATGAAATGGAAACCACAGGTACATCCCCATGAGCCCCCTTACATCCCCAGCTCAACACAGACATAGCTCTCCAGTCGAGGACTGGGTTGTGAGATTGCAGCCAAGGCAATCCTAACACCAAATCATCATGTAGATTATACAGCACCAGAAAGCGAATAATCTCCTGGTGATCCGGATTAATACGCATAGTTACTTGTGTCCAGTATTGTGGTTTATTATTAGCCAATGGGGTGGAGTCAATCCCCTTCAGAGGAATAGGAGTCTCCAAAGGCTCTAAATCATACCCACAGCGTTTGGCAAAGGACCAATCCATAAGACTCAAAGCGGCGCCAGAGTCGACATAGGCGTCCGTGGTAATAGATGACAAAGAGCAAATCAGGGTCACAGATAGAATAAACTTAGACGGTAAGGTGCAAATGGAAACAGATTTACCAAGCTTTTTAGTGCGCTTAGAGCATGCTGATATAACATGAGTAGAATCACCACAATAGAAACACAACCCATTTTTCCGTCTAAAATTCTGCCGCTTGCTTCGGGACAGAATTCTATCACACTGCATACTCTCTGGCGACCTCTCAGTGGAAACCGCCAGATGGTGCACTGGTTTGCGCTCCCGCAGACGCCTATCGATCTGAATAGCCATTGTCATGGACTCATTCAGACCCGCAGGCACAGGGAACCCCACCATAACATCCTTAATGGCATCAGAGAGACCCTCTCTGAAAGTCGCCGCCAGGGCGCACTCATTCCACTGAGTAAGCACAGACCATTTACGGAATCTTTGGCAGTAAATTTCCGCTTCATCTTGCCCCTGAGATAGGGACATCAAAGTTTTTTCTGCCTGAAGCTCCAAATGAGGTTCGTCATAAAGCAACCCCAAGGCCAGAAAAAACGCATCCACATTGAGCAACGCAGGATCCCCTGGTGTCAATGAAAAAGCCCAGTCTTGAGGGTCGCCCCGGAGCAAGGAAATCACAATCCTGACCTGCTGTGCAGGGTCTCCAGCAGAGCGAGATTTCAGGGACAAAAATAATTTGCAATTATTTCGAAAATTCTGAAACCCGGATCTATTCCCCGAGAAAAATTCCGGCAAAGGAATTCTCGGCTCAGATACAGGTGCATGACAAACAAAATCTTGCAATTTTTGTACTTTCGTGGCGAGATTATTCAAACCTGCAGTTACACTCTGAAAATCCATTACAAACAGGTGGACACAGAGCCATTCAAGGGTTAAGAGGAGGTAAGAAGCAGCTAGACAGCAATTAAGGGCTAGGCAGCAAAACTCTGAGGGGAAAAAAAAAAAATAAAAATTTCCCTTCAACACTTCTCTATCTCCTGCTTCAGCCCAAACAATTAACACTTTGTGGGCCGGTCAAACTGTCATGATCTCAATGGCAAGAGAACATAGCATCAGCATATATAGGAACTAGCTCTTGGAAGATGGAAACTGAGCTGACCATGAACTAAACCTAACGCACAACTAGCAGTGGCCGGGTAGCATGCCTACGTTGATTCTAGATGCCCAGCACCAGCCGGAGGACTAAATAAAGCTAGCAGAGGAAAATATTAGTCCTAGCTCACCTCTAGAGAAATACCCCGAAAGGAGACAGAGGCCCCCCACATGTATTGGCGGTGAGTTAAGATGAAATAACAAACGTAGTATGAAAATAGGTTTAGCAAATTTGAGGTCCACTTACTACATAGCAGAAGACAGAAAGGACACTTTCATGGTCAGCTGAAAACCCTATCAAAACACCATCCAGAAATTACTTTAAAACTCTGGCATTAACTCATAACACCAGAGTGGCAATTCCTGTTCACAAGAGCTTTCCAGACACAGTAACGAAACTACAGCTGTGAACTGGAACAAAAATGCAAAAACAAACATGGACAAGAGTCCAACTTATCTAGTAGTTGTCTAGGAGCAGGAACAAGCACAGAGAGGCTTCTGATAACATTGTTGACCGGCAAGCAACTAACAGAGAAGCAAGGTTATATAGCGACTCCCACAACTTGATGGGAACAGGTGAACAGAGAAGATGAAGACACCAGTTCAATTCCCCCAGTAGCCACCGGGGGAGCCCAGAATCCAAATTCACAACAGTCACCCCCCCGTGCTCCGACGCCCCCCCCGTGCCCCGATCTCCCCCCCCTTATACTTACCGAGGCTCCCGGTCCCCGTCCGCCTCCATCATGGGCGCCGCCATCTTCCAAAATGGCGGGCGCATGCTCAGTGCGCCCGCCGGCCGGCAGATTCATTAGAGGTACATTTTGATCGCTGTGGTAGGTTCTATCACAGCGATCAAAATAAAAAAATAATAAATAAACCCCCCCCTTTATCACCCCCATAGGTAGGGACAATAATAAAATAAAGAAAATATTTTTTTTTCTTTTTCCACTAGGGTTAGGGTTAGAACTAGGGTTAGAACTAGGGGTAGGGTTAGGGGTAGGGTTAGGGTTACGGGTAGGGTTAGGGTTAGGGGTAGGGTTATGGCATGTGCACACAGAGCGGATCGGCCGCGGATCCGCAGCGGATCGGCCGCGGATCGGCAGCGGATCGGCAGCGGATCCGCCGCGGATCGGCCGCGGATCGGCAGCGGATCCGCAGCGGATCCGCCGCGGATCCGCCGCGGATCAGCAGCGGATCCGCAGCGGATCGGCAGCGGATCGGCAGCGGATCCGCAGCGGATTGGCCGCGGATCCGCAGCGGATTGGCAGCGGATTGGCCGCGGATCCGCAGCGGATTGGCAGCGGATCTGCAGCGGATTGGCAGCGGATCCGCAGCGGATTGGCCGCGGATCCGCAGCGGATTGGCCGCGGATCCGCAGCGGATTGGCAGCGGATTGGCCGCGGATCCGCAGCGGATTGGCCGCTGCGAATTCGAAGCAGTTTTCCATCAGGTTTACAGTACCATGTACACCTAAGGAAAACCAAATCCGCTGTGCCCATGGTGCGGAAAATTCCGTGCAGAAACGCTGCGTTGTATTTTCCGCAGCATGTCAATTCTTTGTGCGGATTCCGCAGCGTTTTACACCTGTTCCTCAATAGGAATCCGCAGGTGAAATCTGCACAAAAAAACACTGGAAATCTGCTGTAAATCCGCAGGTAAAACGCAGTGCCTTTTACCTGCAGATTTTTCAAAAATCATGAGGAAAAATCTCACACGAATCCGCAACGTGGGCACATAGCCTTAGGGTTAGGGTTGGAATTAGAGTTAGGGTTGGAATTAGGGCTAGGGTTTGAAATAGGGTTAAGATTAGGCTTGTGGTTAGGGTTACGGATAGGGTTAGGGGTGTGTTGGGGTTACAGTTGTGGTTAGGGTTGGGATTAGGGTTACGGTTGGGATTAGGGTTAGGATTAGGGTTGGAATTAGGGTTACGGGTGTGTTGCGGTTAGGGTTGTGGTTAGGGGTGTGTTGGGGTTAAGGTTGTGATTAGGGTTATGGCTACAGTTGGGATTAGGATTAGGGGTGTGTTGGGGTTAGTGTTGAAGTTAGAATTGAGGGGTTTCCACTGTTTAGGCACATCAGGGGTCTCCAAACGCAACATGGCGCCACCATTGATTCCAGCCAATCTTGCGTTCAAAAAGTCAAATGGTGCTCCCGCCCTTCCAAGCCCCGACGTGCGCCCAAACAGTGGTTTACCCCCACATTTGGGGTACCAGCGTACTCAGGACAAACTGGGCAACAAATATTGGGGTCCAAATTCTCCTGTTACCCTTGTGAAAATAAAAAATTGCTTGCTAAAACATCTTTTTTGAGGAAAGAAAAATGATTTTTTATTTTCACGGCTCTGCGTTGTAAACTTCTGTGAAGCACTTGGGGGTTGAACGTGCTCACCACACATCTAGATAAGTTCCTTGGGGGGTCTAGTTTCCAAAATGGGGTCACTTGTGGGGGGTTTCTACTGTTTAGGCATATCAGGGGCTCTGCAAATGCAACCTGACGCCCGCAGAGCATTCCATCAAAGTCTGCATTTCAAAACGTCACTACTTCCCTTCCGAACCCCGACGTGTGCCAAAACAGTGGTTTACCCCCACATATGGGGTATCAGCGTACTCAGGAGAAACTGGACAACAAGTTTTGGGGTCCAATTTCTCCTGTTACTCTTGCAAAAATAAAAAAATTCTGGGCTAAAAAAATATTTTTGAGGAAAGGAAACACATTTTTTATTTTCACGGCTCTGCGTTATAAACTTCTGTGAAGCACTTGGGGGTTCAAAGTGCTCACTACACATCTAGATAAGTTCCCTTGGGGGTCTAGTTTCCAAAATGGAGTCAATTGTGGGGAGTTCCTACTGTTTAGGCACATCAGGGGCTCTGCAAACGCAACCTGACGCCCGCAGAGCATTCCATCAAAGTCTGCATTTCAAAACGTCACTACTTCCCTTCCGAACCCTGACGTGTGCCAAAACAGTGGTTTACCCCCACATATGGGGTATCAGCGTACTCAGGAGAAACTGGACAACAACTTTTGGGGTCCAATTTCTCCTGTTACCCTTGGGAAAATAAAAAATTGTGGGCTAAAAAATCATTTTTGAGAAAAGAAAAATTATTTTTTATTTTCATGGCTCTGCGTTATAAACTTCTGTGAAGCACTTGGGGGTTCAAAGTGCTCACCACACATCTAGATTAGTTCCTTGGGAGGTCTAGTTTCCAAAATGGGGTCACTTGTGCGGGAGCTCCAATGTTTAGGCACACAGGGGCTCTCCAAACGCGACATGGTGTCCGCTAATGATTGGAGCTAATTTTCCATTCAAAAAGCCAAATGGCGTGCCTTCCCTTCCGAGCCCTGCCGTGCGCCCAAACAGTGGTTTACCCCCACATATGGGGTATCATCGTACTCAGAACAAACTGGACAAAAACATTTGGGGTCCAATTTCTCCTATTACCCTTGGGAAAATAAAAAATTCTGGGCTAAAAATCATTTTTGAGGAAAGAAAAATTATTTTTTTATTTTCACGGCTCTGCGTTATAAACTTCTGTGAAGCACCTGGGGGTTATAAGTGCTCACTATGCATCTAGATAAGTTTCTTGGGGGGTCTAGTTTCCAAAATGGGGTCACTTGTAGGGGAGCTCCAATGTTTAGGCACACAGGGGCTCTCCAAACGCGACATGGTGTCCGCTAACGATTGGAGCTAATTTTCCATTCAAAAAGTCAAATGGCACGCCTCCCCTTCCGAGCCTTGCCGTGCACCCAAACAGTGGTTTACCCCCACATATGAGGTATCGGCATACTCAGGAGAAATTGCCCAACAAATTTTAGGATCCATTTTATCCTGTTGCCCATGTGAAAATGAAAGAATTGAGGCTAAAAGAAATTTTGTGTGAAAAAAAAGTACTTTTTCATTTTTGCGGATCAATTTGTGAAGCACCTGGGGGTTTAAAGTGCTCACTATGCCTCTGGATGAGTTCCTTGGGGGGTCTAGTTTCCAAAATGGGGTCACTTGTGGAGGAGCTCCAATGTTTAGGCACACAGGAGCTTTCCAAACGCGACATGGTGTCCGCTAACGATGGAGATAATTTTCCATTCAAAAAGTCAAATGGCGCTCCTTCCCTTCCGAGCCTTACCATGTGCCCAAACAGTGGTTTACCCCCACATGTGAGGTATTGGTGTACTCAGGAGAAATTGCCCAACAAAATTTAGGATCCATTTTATCCTGTTGCCCATGTGAAAATGAAAAAATTGAGGCTAAAATAATTTTTTTGTGAAAAAAAAGTACTTTTTCATTTTTACGGATCAATTTGTGAAGCACCTGGGGGTTTAAAGTGCTCACTATGCTTCTAGATAAGTTCCTTGGGGGGTCTAGTTTCCAAAATGTGGTCACTTGTGGGGGAGCTCCAATGTTTAGGCACACGGGGGCTCTCCAAACGCGACATGGTGTCCGCTAAAGATTGGAGCCAATTTTTCATTAAAAAAGTCAAATGGCGCTCCTTCCCTTCCGAGCCCTGCCGTGCGCCCAAACAGTGGTTTACCCCCACATATGAGGTATCAGCGTACTCAGGACAAATTGGACAACAACGTCCCTGGTCCAGTTTCTCCTTTTACCCTTGGGAAAATAAAAAAATTGTTGCTAAAAGATCATTTTTGTGACTAAAAAGTTAAATGTTCATTTTTTACTTCCATGTTGCTTCTGCTGCTGTGAAACACCTGAAGGGTTAATAAACTTCTTGAATGTGGTTTTGAGCACCTTGAGGGGTGCAGTTTTTAGAATGGTGTCACTTTTGGGTATTTTCAGCCATATAGAACCCTCAAAATGACTTCAAATGTGAGGTGGTCCCTAAAAAAAATGGTTTTGTAAATTTTGTTGTAAAAATGAGAAATCACTGGTCAAATTTTAACCCTTATAACTTCCTAGCAAAAAAAAAAATTGTTTCCAAAATTGTGCTGATGTAAAGTAGACATGTGGGAAACGTTATTTATTAACTATTTTGTGTCACATAACTCTCTGGTTTAACAGAATAAAAATTCAAAATGTGAAAATTGCGAAATTTTCAAATTTTTTGCCACATTTCCGTTTTTTTCACAAATAAACTCAAAAATTATCGACCTAAATTTACCACTAACATGAAGCCCAATATGTCACGAAAAAACAATCTCAGAAACGCTAGGATCCGTTGAAGCGTTCCTGAGTTATTACCTCATAAAGGGACACTGGTCAGAATTGCAAAAAACGGCAAGGTCATTAAGGCCAAAATAGGCTGGGTCATGAAGGGGTTAATGTTATTCTTTTTTCTTCTTTTTGAAGTAATATGCACCATCCGGATATTATAAAAGATGAAGTAGACATTAACGTCCGCCATCAGTCTCTGTGGAATAACATGCCACATCTATGATAACGTTCCCAAGTTGTCTTCCCGCTGCTTGCTAAGTTGTTGTTATCACCTATATTGTTTGCCTCGGAGCAGCGTCTAAATGTTTTCTTCCCCATCTCCCCAACCTTCACATAACGCAGCTCACTGATCCCCCGCAGGAAGGCTACAGCATCATTAACAAGCGGAGAGACTTCAGGCGTAAGCGGTAGCTTCACCGTCTTCACTTCTTCCTGTCTTGCCATCAAAATTCATATCCTGTCACTGAGCGAGAGCAGAGAGGCTTCTCATTACAGCATCATTCTCCTCTTGCAAGAAACACTGATTGCTGCACTGGTGGCTTCGGAAGGCAAAGATGTAATTTAGCAAAATAATGTACCATGCTGATTAATTTAATGTAGCCCATGACTAATTATGGTAATTCATTACATCTACAATTAGGCTAAGTAATTTATTGCACTGCAGTCTCATAAAGCAGAGGATTTATATCGAGTTTTGAATGTCACCCAAAGGACATTTCTGTACCTTGTCTTTACCGAAGCGGAATAGGGCTGCCAGCTGAGACAAGCTAGCCCACCCCTAACCCCCTCACCATGTTTTTATTCTGCCACATCTGATGTTTGTGCCGCACGCAGAATACAGCACTTTTTTAATCACTTTCCATCTAGGAGAACCTCTTGTGATGATGTGGCCTCGTCTTTCACCCCATAACATGAACTTTAGTGCTGATATTCTTGGCGACAAGGCGTAGAGATCTGTTGAGTCCAATCTCTACGTGATATATTGCAAAGATGATGTACAACACACATTGACTTGCTCCGACTATTGATATTCATTCCTGGTGCATATGATATTGACACCATTAACTCCACCGCGGCGCTCTTCCCTGACCAGGTGAATTGACAAGAGCATTTCGCATCATAAAGCAGACACCAGTTCAGCCCATTTCCTTCCTGTCTGGTATTGGGAAGACTTAGCTTGCAGCAGCAAATGTAGCATTAGTGTGAATTACAACCTCTATGTCACACCCCGAAGCAGGGTTTGTTCCAGGAACTGTGCACTTTGGAGACCAATTTGTTTAGCTGATCACTGTCTCTTTGACATGGCTGCAAATGTTACCTTGCTTTTTCAATCAAAAACACAGCAGGGTGTGCCATCTGTTTGGCACAAGTTTCCGCAGCTCTCTTTCCCCAATGCCTTTTTGTGCAGATAATTCAAACATGGCAGTTTGCTAAAAAATCTTGTTCACCATGAGAAATATAGCTTTATTTAGCACAGCTTTGCAACGGCCAAGATTCAGAAATTTATTTATTTATTTATTTTTTAGTATTTTCACTGCTTTCGAAGCACGTGGAGATATTATATATATATATAAGGGAACTGGTAACGCAGACTGATTTTTTTTTTTTTGCAAAAGGAAAATGGCTCTGAAGACGATGGTGCTCTGTCTTCCGTCTGTAGCGTTACTGTGAGAAACAATTAAATATGCATGTTTCATTATGCATGCTGCTCACTCTTTGTCTCTCATAATCTATAGCTCCATAGAATATGCTGGTGCCATATAAATAAGTGATGATAATAATGTTTGGAGAGGGAGGCTCGGAGAGAAATAATGTCTTTATTGGTAAATAGTGGTATAATATGAACAGATTGGCCAACTTTCAGGCATGTAGTGGGATGATAAGTAGTCATGATATCTAACCTGGCACATATATTGTGTCTGCTGTATGCCTTATCTCCTGTCTCTTTATACAGGCGGAGCAGGATTTATTGAAGTCACCATTGCTAACACTTGACACTTTTGTGACTCAGGTCCAGAGCATATTTACACCCTTTCTGCCACATTAAAGAGATTGTTTACCCAACCATAATGTTTCATAATGCACTCTAATTCAATGTTTTACTGTCAAAAATTACGGATAAACGGCTGCTTAAATAAAAGTAAAAAGTGCATTCAAAAGAAAAAATTATATAAATGAATTAGATTGATTTGCTGTTACATTTTTTTTATGTTTAGTAGTTTAGTATTTTTACATTCTTTCACTTGTAAAACCATTCTCCAACACTAGGAGTGCTGTTTCTGGAGGAGTACTTCATTCATTTTTTTATTATTTTTTTTTATTATTGTAACCAGTAGATATTAAAGTACTGTGAGTTTTCTACTTTGTATAATTATATTTTCACCAGAAAATGTGAGTTAGTATACAGACAGCAAGCAGCAAAAAGAGATATACAGATAAAGATGTAATGACAAGATCGATGTAAGGCCGGGGTCACACTTGCGAGTGCAATGCGAGAAACTTGCTTCAATACCCGTCACAGCCGCCGGCACTCGGGACCGGAGCATTCAGCTACATAGAAATACATGCAGCCACACACTCTGGACCCGACTGCCAGCAGCTGTGCCGGGTATTGAGGCGAGAGACTCGCGCAAGTTTCTCGCATTGCACTCGCAAGTGTGACCCCAGCCTTAGTCTTAATTATTTCAACTTTTTGGAAATCATTTGGCAAAGAGGTATGGCTTATGAGAAAATAGGTGTGACCTAGAGAATCAGGGTATGGTTGTATTTCAACAATGTGCTGAACACTGTGCCAAAATTTAATTGAAAAAATGTTGTGAAAAGTAAACTAAACAAGTGCTTATTATTATGCTTTGCTTATATAGCGTTATCATACTCCACCTCACTGTCCTCACTGGGGCTCACAATCTAAATCCCCAACCATGATGTCTTTGGAGTGTGGAATGAAACCCACACAAACATGGGGAGAAGATACAAACCCCTTATAGATGTTGCACTTGGTGGGATTTGAACCCAGGACCCCAACGCTGCAATGCTAACCACTGAGCCACCGTGCTTCTATGTAAACTTATACAAAGAGTCTCACCAAGTATGAGCCATTGTTCCAAATGTCTCACATTGTCTAAGTTTGCGCTTTCTAAATTTTGGAAATAATTAGTGAATCTGCCCAGTTGAAAATATAAGATTAGTTGTCTTGAAATCTGTTTTGGGTTCTCTTCATTATTGGGGTTTGACAGCAAGCATTTTGGAGCCTGTAGAGCCATTCTTATCATCCAAAATACTAAAAACTGAAAAACCTGACAGACCCATTAAGATCAGAGGGGTCCGTGATGATAGCGTTCATGACTTTACCGTGACGCTGGCGTGGTCAAAACATTACTTGGAGTTATGAATTCAGCTGCACTACACTGTATAACCCCCATAGAAGTGAATTACAGTATCAGCATTGCTCCCATTAATTTCTAGGGGATTGTACAGACAGCAAAGTGCTTCTGTGCTCAGCTGTTATTGTAACTCTGCCTCTAGTGACCATGAAAGAGATGGAATAACACTTTAATCTGAATATTGTTTTTGATTTGTTCATTCATTCAGTCAGTCATCATTACCTATCTTTTTTTATCGCATCAACATATTCCATAGTGTGGTACCGTAAAGACAATCCACATCCATTTATTTCATTATTCCTGTCTTATCATTACTAGTTTGATGGAGCCGCGTTCACATATGACGTTTTTACTCCAATCAAGCCGACGTTCTGATTCATTATTATGTTGATTGCCTGAGTTGCACATTAACACGCAGATGTTTGGCTGCAATGGGAATAATTGTAATTTACAGGAAAGTGCTAGTCCCAATATGAGGTCCATTCGCATTCAGCATATATCGCGATGATTGGTCATTTTCGGAACGTTTAAAAGCGAATCTACTGCGTCTAGTCTGTAATCCAGTAGAATATGTGGATCAGCTGCCGCTAATGAAAATGAGTGTAATTTATCTTTAAGTATAGTCATTTTGGGGGATTTATTATAGAAAATGTGTTGTATTTTGGGTATTTTTTACCTCGTGAGTTACAGCTGCCTGTAAATAGAGAGATGTTAAAGACAAAGAAGACAAGATGTAGCGGGAAGGTGCAGAACCAATTTCTCTCCGCTCAGATGCTGTTCTTAGCAATGAAGACCTCCTGATGTAGGAACAGATGATCAGCACCACAAGCTAGCACCATAGGGAGGCACAAGGATGTCTGAACGCTTTGCAGAATACAAATGAATCATCCACATTCTTCCTCCAGCAGACTGGGCCTCATTACAATTTATTATCCCTCAGCTTTCTGATGTTAATGTACCAGTTACATAAATAGGAGGCCAGAAGCATTAAACAGGGGAAAATAATGGCACTAAAAAGGCTACAGAATCATAATAAAGGTAAAGCAAAATAAATAAATAATATTAGAAATACTCAGAATACCATAAGGTCACGTAAATGGCCTTTATTGTGAGGAGATCAATTCTACCATAGCAACTGAAAGCCGACATGTTGAGAACTATTTACTACAGGGTATAATGCCACATTTAACGGTAACTGACCTAAGTAAAAGGGAGCCGGTAAACGACTTCCCCCGTTGACACATGGTGCTCGTTCTAGATGTTTTAGTGCCTATAAAGGCTTTGGATCAGAGAGCGTTCTCTCCTGATAGTTCCCTGATCGGCATTATCAGAGATTCACTAATGATAGGCAAAATGCTTGTCGGGTCTCCAGGTCTCCCCACAATGCAGACGAAATGTCTACTTTGTGAACAGGCAGTTTATACTGCAGCAATCATAGCCGTGGATAAAAGCCATGGAGTGACAAGAGTGGGGCAGAGCCAAGAAGCCGAGCTGAGCTACCGTCCCCCCCCGTCATATTGGCTTTGAATTCTTCATAGCAAACAGCAGTTATGCGCTAGAGTTTACATAAGCAACCAAGTGTGAGCGCTTCCTGCATCATACAGGGTGCCGGCTGGATTTCTAGGACTCTTATGATTGCCATGTGTTTATATACTATATATAATATGTGCCAATCACATACCAATGTTTGTGACATCATGATAAGTCATAGAAATCCCCCTGTAACCTTCCTGTGTACAGAGTACAAGGTGGATTTTCATAATTTATCATGATTGGCATATAGAGTAAATTAAATAATTATTTGACCCCTTACTGATTTTGTAAGTTTGCCCACTGACAAAGACATGAACAGTCTATAACTTTACGGGTAGGTTAATTTTAACATTGAGAGATAGAATATCAGCAATAAAATCCAGAAAATTAGATTTTATAAATTATATAAATTTATTTGCATTTTCAAGTGAGAATTAAGCATTTGATCCCCTACCAACCATTAAGAGTTCTGGCTCCTACAGACCAGTTAGATGCTTCTAATCAAATCTCAACTCGTTTCCTGCATTTAAGACTGCTGTCTTTTATAGTCACCTGTCCACAGAATCAATTAATCAGTCAGACTCTAACCTCTACAACATGGGCAAGACCAAAGAGCTTTATAAGGATGTCAGGGACAAGATCATAGACCTGCACAAAGCTGGAATGGGCTACAAAACTATACGTAAAATGGTGGGTGAGAAGGAGACAACTGTTGGTGCAATAGTAAGAAAATGGAAGTGGATCGCCCCCCAGAGTAGGGCAATGGGGTACTCGGTACCGGGTCCTTCGGTTCTGGGGGATGTCACGGTGGCCTGACCCGGTCCGTGGCCCTTTTGAGGGGTGTCCAATTAAGGGTGAAGATTGTCTAGTGTTCGTGACGCCACCTGTGGTACTTGGTCAGGATGACTGACGCTGCTTAGGGGTCCGCTGGGGTGATAGGTGGTGATGGTGGATGATGTAAAGCACCGTAAATAACGAAGACACAAAGGTTGCAGTCTCTTTACCTTTTACTGAAGACTTCAGCATCCACAGTCTAGAGTACAGATCACAGGGCAGGCAGAGTCCGGCCAGTCCGAAGGCAAAATCCAGAGTTCTCTTATCCAGGTGGAAATCAGTAGCCTTCCTACTAGCGCCTGTGTGTTGTAGTACCTCCCTGCTGAGCACCATGGGATAGTCCTCACAACCTTTGTAGATGTTCTAGATGATATTCCTTCCTCTCTGTCCCCCAGATGGTATGGATAGGATATACCCGTATGACTGATGGCCTGAGGCTTGTTTATAGGGACCCTAGAGACGCCCGACCCCCACAATTTGCCACTGTGTCTTCTTAGGTTTTAAGGTCGGGCAGCCAACTTGGAATTGTCTGTCCTGCCGGTCTCTGAAGTAATGCGTAGAGTCAATTACTCCCTCGGTGTTCTGGCCACCAGCTACGCGCCTCGGAAGGAGGCAGCCTTTACAGGGCAGAACTCCTCCCGGTGTTTTCTCCTTGTGCTGTGACCTTGTTTCTCACTCTCAACAATACAATTCCTTTCTTGTCCTTTCTTAGGATGCTGCCGCACGTGGGGCAGGCGCAGCTCCGTATCTTTCTATCTCGTGCTAGGCCTCTGTCAAGATCCCACCCCTGACAGGGACCCTCTGTCTGCAGCTCAGATGTTCCTCCTTTCCCCCTGTCTGCCTGACAGGTGTTGCCTGGGCCGAACCCAGTCAGCTTCTGACTAACTTCCTATCCAACCCACCAGTTTTACCCTACTGTGAGGAGTGCCCTAATAGATAGGAGCAAGGCTCCCCCTGGTGGACTGGAGTGTGAAGTGTAGTGTGTGTTTTGTGATACCTGGTAAGGTGAACTTCTTTAGTGCCATCAGACGTAATATCACTCCCCCTGGTGGAAGAATGATATTACTGCAGCAACCAGGACTCTGGGGCGCTGCAGAAGAAATACAAAATGACTGTTAATCGACATCGATCTGGGGCACCATGCAAAATCTCACTTTGTGGGGTATCCTTGATCATGAGTAAGGTGAGAGATCAGCCTAAAACTACATGGGGAACTTGTTAATGATCTCAAGGCAGCTGGGACCACAGTCACCAAGAAAACCATTGATAACACATTACGCTGTAAAGGTTTCAAATTCTGCAGCGCCCGCAAGGTCCCCCTGCTCAAGAAGGCACATGTACAGGCCTGTTTGAAGTTTGCCAATGAACACCTGGATGATTTTGTGAGTGATTGGGAGAAGGTGCTGTGGTCAGATGAGACAAAAATTTAGCAGTTTGGCATTAACTCAACTCGCCGTGTTTGGAGGAAGAGAAATGCTGCTTATGGCCAAAAGAATATCGTCCCCACTATCAAGCATGGAGGTGGAAACATTTTGTTTTGAAGGTGCTTCTCTGCTAAGGGCACAGGACTACTTCACCGCATCAATGGGAGAATGGATGGAGCCATGTACCATAAAATCCTGGGTGCCAACCTCCTTCCCTCCGCCAGGACATTAAAAATGGGTCGTGGCTTCCAGCAAGATGATGACCCAAAATATACAGTCAAGGAAACAAAGGAGTGGCTCAAAAAGAAGCACATTAAGGTCATGGAGTGGCCTAGCGAGTCTCCAGACCTTAATCCCATAGAAAACTTATGGAGGGAGTTGAAGCTCCGAGTTGCCAAGCGACAGCCTCAAAATCTTAATGATTTAGAGATGATCTGCAAAGAGGAGTGGACCAAAATTCCTCCTGACATGTGCACAAACCTCATCAACTACAAAAAACGTCTGACTGCTGGGCTTGCCAACAAGGGTTTTGCCACCAAGTATTAAGTCTGTTTGACAGAGGGATCAAAAACTTATTTCTCACTGCAAAATGCAAATAAATGTAAATAATTTATACAACGTTATTTTCTGGATTTTATTTTTGATATTCTATCTCTCAATGTTAAAATTATCATACCCTTAAAATTATAGACTGTTCATGTTTTTGTCAGTGGGCAAACTTACAAAATCAGAAAGGCATCAAATAATTATTTCCTTCCCTTGTATGTGTGTATATATATATATATATATATATATATATATATATATATATATATATATATATATATATACACACACCCATATGTATATAAATATATATTACTTAAACAAGTGCAAATCATGATGTCATAAAAATTGTCACGTGACTCTATAAAGTGTATAGTGTATAAACACATGCCAAGTATTCATGCCAGTTAATATAGCAAATTGGACTCACAATCAATTTTCTCCGTTTTTTAAATGTTTTCTTTTTTTTAACAGTATGGATCAAGTGAGATTTTTTTAAACTTCTTTAGTCAAATTTGGTGAACTTACATCCACTTTACTAACCGAATTATGCACCAATCCCTATGGATATTCCATATATATATTAGGTCTGTACATAATAGGGATGCAGAGGGTAATTAATTTAGTTAAGTATTCTGTAACACTACATAAATGGAAGCAAAATATTAGTGTTTTGTAAGTATTCTGTAATACAAAGTTAATGAAAATAAACAAAAGTAAATAAACAAATAAATATAAACAGAGTATGAGTGATAGATATATAATAGATAGATAATAGATAGATATATAGATAATATTAGATAGATAGATAGATAGATAGATAGATAGATAGATAGATAGATAGATAGATAGATAATAGATAGATATATAGATAATATAAGATAGATAGATGATCATATGATGTTCTTTTGCTCCACTTATGACTGGTAAATGAACACACAGACACACTAACACAATAAGTCCTGCAGCCACATGGGGCAGAGAAAGTGTTAAAATAAACAGTGACTTATGCTGCAGTAAGTCAACAGTATTGCTGCCATTACAGCAGAGAACAGATCGACATGTTAGACAAGCTGTACATTTTTACTGACAAATAGAATTTTCTGTTATAGTGATGGAAGCACGCCATATAAATGTAATATAGTAAATTGTATGAATCCTGCTGCATTTTCTGGAACTAACGCCTACAACATTCAACTAAAATACTTTCTTGTGTCAGGGTGCTGCCTGACTGAAGGCTTATATTGTACCATGATGTTACGTGAGCAATCCAAGGCCATAACTGCAGATATCAGATACCATTTTTATTACTGGCTATACACACTAGTGTTACATGTTGGTAAAAAAAAATGTTTAGGAATGTTCTTTTTAACATTTGTCAATGTTTTAATCTGTACCGGTGCATGTTAAATAATAGATAATTTCTTATAGGACTCACCTATTCATTAATATATATATACAGACTTTGTATAACGTAACTTAGTGCCGGTGTTTTAAAACACACACATACATACATATGTAAATACAAAACACACTTACAGATACAGTTCTGGCAAAAATTAAGAGACCACCACCAGTGCCGGATTTAAGAGGTGGGTGGCCCAGGGCCCATTTTGGAGGGAGGCCCATTTTTCAAGGTGTTGCAATATGTATTGAAAAAACACAAAATGAAGCGAATGCAAGTTTATTTACAAAAATCATTTCTGCAGAGTAATTCAGGTAAAATCATTCATTTTTTACAATCCAGGCACTTTCCTTGATTTTCGTGCTGCAAAGTCACTAATGATGTCACTAAAGTCCAATTCACGCAGTATATCTGACTCGATGCTCATGATAGCCAAATTTACAAGTCGTTCCTGCTTCATGGATGTCCTTAATCGGTTTCCAACTAATTTGAGTTTTGAGAAGAAACGCTTACCATTGCAGTTTGTTACCATCAAAATTAGATATATCCTTAGAGCTATCGCAATAATTGGGAAAGTGTCCTGCACATCCTTTTCCATGATAAGCTTGTAGATGAAAAGTTCACTGCTGATATCTTTTGGCTCCTCGTCTGTGAAGAAAGATACAGACAGACAGACACACACATACACACACAGACAGACAGAGATCATACTAACTCACCCACCGCGACACTGTGAAGACTGAACCACTTCACCTCTGGATCTTCAGTGACTGAAGATCCAGAGTAAAGTCCTGCCGCTCTCCACAGTGGAGAATCCTCTTCTCGCGCCGACATCGTGCCTCCGCCTCCTTCCTCGAAGGTAGCTGAACAAACTCTCATCTGATCTAATCCGAGGGAGCGATCATATAGCTGAATAGGTAGCGCCTAGAAGCTTCTGTTGGGATCGGAGAAGGCTGCCGCATGCCATAAGCTAAGCATTAGGTTCAGGGAGGGTACTAAGGAAGTCTGGCTATGCTAGCCAGGTCAGTGTATGGTGACGCAGGTCAGGTGCCATGACTATGCCGCTCTGCGCCAGCCACTGAGATGTAGGACCGTAGCCAGGTCCCTACACTTTCAATAGTTTCTCTTTTGTTAAATGTTCCTTATCATTAGAAATGGTTCACAGCAAGGAGACGTGTATTTTACATGTTTTGAGATATTTATCCCTATATTGGTGGGAGGCCCTCCCCTTGGTGGGTGGCCCAGGGCCCGGGCCCCTTGGCCCCCCCCCCTAAATCCGGGCCTGACCACCACATCAAAACCCTGACATGGGCAGTCCAATCTCCATACCTGAACCTCTATGAAAACCTCTGGAATGTAATCTAGAGATACTGTAGATGGATAGTCACAAGCCATCAAACAAAGAAGAACTGCTTACATTTTTGCACCAGAAGCAGTGTGAAAGACTGGTGGAAAGCATGCCAAGATGCATGAAAGCTGTGATTAAAAATCATGGTTATTCCACAAAATATTGATTTCTGAACTCTTCCTGAGTTAAAACATTAGTATTGTTGTTTCTAAATGATTATGAATTTGTTTTCTTTGCATTATTTGAGGTCTGAAAGCACTGCTTTTTTTTTTAATTTTGACCATTTTTCTTTGTCAGAAAAAAATATAAAAATTATTGCTTGGAAATTCGGAGACAAGTTGTCAGAAGTTTATAGAATAAAAGAACAATTTACATTTTACTTAAAAATATACCTATAAAGAGAAAAATCAGACAAACTGAACATTTTGCAGTGGTCTCTTCATTTTTGCCAGATCTGCATATACAAGCATAAACAAATGCACACAGACACACAAGCATACACAAATAAAGCCACACACATACAAACATATAAATACAGAAACGCACACATAAACAAGCATACACAAACATACAGACATAAACACATATATACACAAATTCATGGGCACGCATAAACAAATAGATGGACACACGCACAAATATGCAGAAATAAAGCCACACATATACAAACATATGAATATAGAAACATGTGCATATACAAACATAAGCAAATACACACAGACACACAAACATATACAAATACACAGGTATACATATAAAAATAGACTGACACACAAACAAACACACACAAATACACAGGCACAGACATAGATAAACACAAACATACACAAATAAAGCCACACACATAAATACACAATCACACGTTCCTTTCAATTTCTATTTATTCTGGCTTTTTCAGTCAAGTGGGTGGGCCTAATCAATGATTGACAATGGCTTCTTTCAGCACACTTATACAGGGAAGGCTGTCAATCACTACAGAGGACAGCCCCGATGACAGAAAAGCTCAAAATAAGCAGAGATTCAAATGAATGAAACACAGGTCATACTAAACCATTTGCCACAAAACTGAATATATTAATCCGCTCCTCTCCTCCTGCCCTATAATGCGCTGCCTGCAGACAGGACTGCATGTACCTTTACATGTAGTGTATTTCTATAAATGTAAAGATTAAGTTTTATGCTGGATCATTACACCCATAACAACCAGACCCCACGGTTCTACTGAATAAAAGTTTACTGACCAATATCCTGATTTTCTACAGAAATCTATTAAAAAAATATTTCCATGTGTTAAAAAAAATGCATGAATGATGACGATTGTGGCAACTTTGAGTTTTTTACTGTGAATTTTGTAATTTTGTCGTAATGCAGGTTATGATAAACCATCTGCAAAGTGTTAACATGGCCTGAAATGCTATTTTTGTGCTGTGAGGTCTTATATACTTTCAACAGCTCATTTAGGGATGGCCAAAGTAACCCTTAAACAGCTAGATCCCCCCTTCCCAGTTGTAACATATAGCATTGCTGTTCTTTCTGGACCCCTTTAGCCACCAGGGCTCATTTGTGGCTGCAATCTCGGCCCCCCAACAAGTGTACAAGTGCCTCCTACATCATTTTCTGTTGTTTAATAGACATTTTTGTGTTACCCCCAAAACATTTTAACAGCACATAAAAAAATCAATGCTTATTCTTCATGGAGACACTTTAGGCACGGCCGTCGTCATCACAGCATCAATGGATTTTGCCCAATATGCAGTGTATATAACCATTTATCGGTGGGGGTCTTGTGTACGGTCCTGTACAGTGATGTCTACAGTCATTACAAGTCCATGAACTTCAAGCAATATATCATGCAGTGATTTTTCTCTTCCATGGCACAGTACAGGCCCCCAACGAGCTACAGGTGTCCTATAGAGCAATGTGCACGAGCCAATAGATGAGGTTTAAAAATTAGCAGTGAAAATGTAGAAACTGATAACGACTGATGACAATAATATTTTTTATAGATTTCTTACATTTAAATAATCCTAACTAGAAATAAGACCGGGGTTAGCAGCGCTGACTGCTGCACGTGAGTCAGTCTGGCCCATACCAGGGACAGCGCCAATCACTAATGACAATACAGATGGGAGAATAGTTTAAAAAGGTGAAACAAGTTTGTCAAAAAATGAAAACAAAAACTTTACACTGTATATCATAATTAGTAAATGTTTGGCCTAATATAGCAAATATAAAATATAACAATTCTATGGAAAAAAAAAAAAGTAATACGCTGAAGTAACTGCATTCCTATTTTCACTATCAAGCACCTTCGACATTTTTTTTAAAGCGGAATTAAATGCTATAAAAAATTCACTTTTATTACAGTTGGACAACCTATATGCTGACGAAAAAATGGGACACAATGATTAACCGTCTAGACCTGTCACAGTGTACAGAAATATTGGACTAAGCAGCTACAGTCTTTTATTCATAGGCTCTTATTCATTGCTGCTGGTGAATGTCAGTGCTGGTAATGACGCTACTGATACATACCCCTGAGATATGACTCTGACACTAGGCAAAAGAATAGAAAACATCATAAAATGTAAACTTATAATTTACTGCACAGAAGAGCGAAAAGAAAAAAGATGGAAGAAAAAAGAAAGTAGAAAAGAGAAAGAAAAAGAAAGAGAGAAAAAGAATAAAAAAGGAAAGAAAGAAGGAAAGAAAAAGAAAGTAAAAGAAAACAAGAAAGTAAAAGAAGAAAGAAAGAAAAAATGAAAGGGAAAGAACGAATGAAGAAAAAGAAAGAGAAAGAAAGAAAGTAAAAGAAAAAAGAAAGAAAAAGAAAGAAAGTAAAAGAAAGAAAGTAAAAGAAAGAAAGAAAAGCAAAAAAAGAAAGAAAAAGAAAGATGGAAGAAAAATAAATAAAGTAAAAGAAAAAAGAAAGAAAAAGAAAGAAAAATTATTTAAAAAAAAAAGAAAGAAAGGAAGCCTGAGTGCAGTGTCCGTCCCTCACACATCAGATCTTGTCTCCATTAGGACAGCTGAGTTCTTTTGCGCGCTATAATGGTCAGACTGTAGACTGCTCTTTACCTTCAGGCTCTTTATTTCCTATCCTGGCTCTTAGAATGTTAATGTGGCTACTGCACTAAGCCACTTTGGAGGGGAAGTCTACAGCTGCTGCACAGCCTCTTGGGAAGCACCAATCATGCTTGTGTGGCAAGATAATAAGGCGGCAGCAGAGGTTTTCTATTCCATGTCACTCAGTGAGGACTGCTGCTGCTGTGATTTACTGATAGCTCAATATCTGGGTCAGTAGGAAGCAGACACAGTTAGTCAGTCGGCTCCTGGACATGCTATGCCAGCCTAAAGTGAATTCTGTGGTGTTAGCGAGAATCATTAGAAGAAGAAATATGGCAAATGTGTGTATTACAGTGGAAGGATGAAGGGAGTCAGACGGGGTGACAGCACGGCAGGGAGGATCAAGGGCAGGACAATGGAGGACAGATCTGGAGTCAGCTATGTGTACTGAATGTATCATTTTACAAAGGGCCAAATAGAGATTAGTGATGAACCAGCGTGCTCAAATAAGGTATTTTCTGAGCATGCTTGAGTGCTAACCGAGTGTCTTCGGCGTGCTCGAATGCTATTTTCGAGTCCACGGCTGCATGTCTCTTGGTTGTTCGACAGCCACAACATATGCAGGGATTGCCTAACAAACAGGCTGAAGACACTCTATTAGCTGTCGAGCATGCTCTGATAACCCCGTATCTGAGCATGCTCGCTCATCACTAATAGGGACCTGTGGCGAATGTTACAGAGGGACGACAGGTTCTCTTCCACTTTTTTTAAACCTGTACCATTGGGTTGCTGTAAGCAGTAAAGCTTGCTGGTGCATTATTCCATGATCCACATTACGGACCACTATAAAATGATACTGAATGAACCCGGCAGAATTCGTACAATCAACCGAAGACAGAGGAGTAATCTCAGCTATAGCTAAAAACCATCTAAATATGAAAGATTTTTCTTTTTTGCCAATGGTAAATATATACGACGTCTTGTTTACAAATACATGTTCAGGTTGGCTAAAAATCCGGCCTGACCAACGTATCCGACTTCTGCAAGGTTGTGGCAGCACAATAGACAACGGATTGATGCTGCCTTCCTCTACATTTGGCGTGGTGCACAGATCCATGTTTAGTGTCTATGGGCGTCTTAAAAGATTTCTACACTGAGTGTAAAGCCAACAGTGTGCAAATTAGAGAAAGTGCAAAACATGGTGCGAAAGGAAAACTTCTCCTCAAGGAAACTGACCCAAGGTGCAGGATGTGTCAATCCATTCTGTTCTGATGGACATACTTATAATGACCCATCACTATATGAGTTAAGAGACCTTGATAAGGAGAGAGACCACCATGGAGCCTGCTTGTCTACTCTGAGGACCCCATAATCACTAATATGTAATCACAATAAGCAAAAATTAAGAATGTAGATAACCGTAATGCACAAACTTGATTCATAATACCGTAAGTACATGGTAAAGGTTTTTCTTTTAATATGAGCAGATATGGATAGTAAGCAGTAATATAGACACAAGAGTTGCTTAACATATTAAGGAATATTTAACAGTAACTATAATGGTCTGCCTACAGGTTCCTAATACAAACCCATACATACTCTAGGTGCCTCACATGGGCTGTGAGCACATGGATTCAATTCCATAAAGAAGCATCCCATCTAAGTTTTATCCTCTTAATATACTGCAATCATCATATTATATAGAACTATGTACTTACAATTGCTCATTTTGCCTTTCTACCCAGTTAATTATTCTTTTTTACATTAAGTCTGTGACATCACGTGATAAAAACTGACTAGCTAAATCTTTCTAAGCTCTGTAAAGAAACAGGAAGTCTTTTTTCCCTGCATGAGTCATCATTAGATCTACAATTCTACATCGCTGCAAAGTCTCTGGCAGTCCAGGTCCACCCCGCTTCTCCAGGCACAGCAGCTCCGCTTCTCCATCATGCTAAGAACTTCGCAGTGATGTAGAATTGTTGTTCTAGTGTTGACTCATGCAGGGGAAAGAGACTTCCTGTTTCTACACAGAGTTTAGAAGGATTTAGCTGGTCTGATGTCATAGACCTAATGGGAAAGATAATTAACTGGGTAGAAAGGCAAAATGAGCAATTGCTGGAAATTGTTGGTGTCCCAAACCAATCTACCAAATGGTAACTTGTCTAGGCTGGAATGCCACTTAAATATACATTTATTGCAGGAATGGCTGAGCATACAATCATTTATATATGTATATTAATATATATATATATATATATATATATATATATACACACATCTATACCAATCTTTCCTATATGAAAACTGGAAACCTGTAGAAGAATTGTTGCAGAGTTGGAACACTTCCAATCATTGGATTGGTCTGTTAAATAGTTACAGTGTGAATGTTGACCTACTATTGATGAGTGAGCATGCTCGAGTGCTGAGTATATGCTCGAATACTATGCTCGAGTCACCGCGGCAGCTCGACAGCCGCATCACATGCAGGGATTGCCTAACAAACAGGATATCCCTGCATGTGTTGTGGCTGTCGAACAGTCGCACGACATGCAGCCGTGGGAACTTGACCATATTTTTCGAGCACGCCAAAAATACCTGATTAGGACACGAGCATGCTCAGATAACCCCTTATCCGAACATGCTTGCGTATCACTAGCACCTACACATTGCACTTATACCAACATGTATTCCGGATCATTTCTTTGGTTCCTCTTCCAATCATACAGTGATTCCAATAATACGTATGTTTGGGGAAATTTCTTTTAATCTTCCGGATGCAACATGATGAATCCATCTCTTAATCAAGAGGTAGCGGCAATACGACAGGTAAGCGAGCCTGCGACATGTACGCCGTGCCCAGATCATTGAACTTGCCGTGGAATAAGACGGAGTCGGGGTCCATTCGCTGACAGCAGCGCTGTACTTCTTCATTGTGTTGGGAGGCCAGATGGCAATGAAATCATTTACTTCACCTTGTTGTGCTTAATTACTACAATCAACACACTATTTCCAAATTAATCATAACAAAGTAATTTCATTAGTTACACAGCAGGCTGGTGAATTATTAGCGTCATAACAGGTTCGCAAACAATTAAACTTTATTTGAACCTTAGAAATTTGCAGGGTAGAACGCTTAGAAATGGAAGGCACAGCGCCTGGCACACGACAGCACGTTTCTACATTATTCATTTAAGATGTGAGACAAAGGCGAGATTTCATACCAAAGAAACGCACGTCCGACGGCAAAAACGTGGAAAATTCTCCTTTTATTACCACTGAAATCAGGGCTTATCACAGACATTCAGACACACTGTAGCATGTGATGAACGGAGTTAAAAGCTGAAATCACCAGTCATACATTAAAAGGGCAAATAAACTGAAAAGTGAACCAAAGGTCAGAGCCATAGTGAGATCAGTTGGTGAAGGACTCCCTCTCCTGGACACCGGGAGGAAAGGATAAGAATAGATTTTTGGATGTGGAGTAAATTTTCTTATGTGTACCTATAAAAATAAATGATAGGGGGAAGGGGCGGCGGGATTCTGCTTCAGCATTTCTATCAAACATCTGCCACCTGCTGGTCACTGGCAGCATTAACCACCAATTATATCACAAGAGTAATCGTCGATGTATAAAACATAATGCATGTAGTAAGAGACGATCGCAGGTGCAAATGCTACATTTAGGAACTACAAATTTGCTAGAAATTGTTTTTAGCCTTGTACGTTCAATAAAGTAGCTTAGATTACAGAATAGGGGTGGAATAGTCTCTCCTATCCTCTTTTACTTTTGGAGTGTAAGCTCATATGAGAAGAGTTTTCTTTGATTTATCTTGTTACTATATTTTCTACCTGTTGTATATTTCTGCCTGCAGAATGACTAATAGAGTATATGTTGATGGTGCGCACTTTTAATATTTAATTCTTTTTATTCCCTTGACTCTAATATCTTAGGATACTTTATTTAAAAAAATCAAAAATTCCTCTAATCATTATGAGCATGGAAATATTTTAAGAGTTAAGTCACAATCACGTGAAATAAAACAAGCTAAAGAGTTAAAAAAAATAAAACAAAATACATTTTCGTGTATCTAAACAAACACTTCAAAGTCCTGATTCATGCAAAATTAGAGTATTATTTTTTTTAATTTTCACCTTTTTTTCCCTTTAATATTTGATTACCACACAGGTGAATTTAGAAAATGACTAACATGCTATTAAATTGCAATATCCAGAACATCACAACGTTAAGAAAAAGTCTATGTAAGAACCGCACGGTGAAAACTGCAGCACCGCAGCATAGTGCAGGAAATATTCCGCCATGGTGAAAGCTTCTTGGTGTTTCTGATAAAAGATGATTCCTGGTTTAACAAAAAAAAAATATGATGTGAGAACCAGACACGGTGGTTTATCGTGAATATCGCAGTATCTAGGACAGAAATTAATTACTATGTTTGATTGAAGGCAATATACAGTAGTGAGCAGAGATAAGCGCGCAGCTCGCCGGCTGCAATGTGGGATTCTATCGCATGCAGACGACTAATGGAGCGGTATTAATTAAGGCTCAAAAGCTATTTTTTGCCACAGTCCTTAAGTTAATATAACTGCTGCAGAGGTTTTAGGAAGGAAATGCTTATAAAACAGAGAACAGGAGAACACATGAGCCATTATAGTAGATTGGATTAAAATGTACTTACCCAGGCTTCTCAAATATCATACATCTCCATTATGTACGCTTTAGGCACCAGGCCAATGGATCCCTTCATTTCTCCTACCCACCAGCCAAATCTATTGTACTCCTAATTCAAAACAATAAGCTGGATTAACCTTTTGCCTAGCACAAATGTAATGTCATCTGATGCAAAGACACGATTAAATGTTTTTGCCCTATGTTTGGTCTTCTAATCATAACTACGGACGCCAGGTTAGAAAGGACACCACCAGAATGGTGATCGCAGCTACATTATATATCTAATATATAAAGCTGAATGTGTGTGTGTGTGTATGTATGTATGTATGTATGTATGTCCGGGATTGGCATCTGAACCGTAGCAGCTACAGCCACAAAATTTTGCACAGTCACACGTCTGGACCCCGAGAGCGTCATAGGCTATGTTGTGAGGTGAAATTTTAACCCCGCGCTTTCCAATTCACCAAACAATTTTGCCCCTATCTACATAATGGGGAAAAAGTGAAAGGAAAAGTGTTGGAGGCGTCGCAGCTACAGGCACAAAATTTTGCACAGTCACACGTCTGGACCCTGAGAGCGTCAAAGCTATATTGTGAGGTGAAATTTTAACCCCGCGCTTTCCAAGTCACCAAACAATTTTGCCCCTATCTACATAATGGGGAAAAAATGAAAGGAAAAGTGTTGGAGGCAAATTAACAGCTGCCAGATGTGAACAAGGGGGACTTAAAGAATGACAGCGATGGCACCAAAGAGTATATACTGTACAGTTGCTAAGGTGGGGCCCCAACATGGGATAATCACACCACCACGGGGATATGAACACACACACAAAATGCGCCACACACTACCACGTGCTCGAACACATATACCACCCTCAGTGCACATTTCACCACACATACACCAACCTCGCCACATAAAAGTAGAAACACAAAAGTCGCCGCTCAAAACTCGCCACGCGCAAAACTCTCCACATGCAAAACTCGCCACACGTGCAAAACTCGCCACACGCAAAACTTGCACACGCAGAAAAATTGCCACACGCAGAAAAATTGCCACATGCACAAAAGTTGCAACACATGCAAAAGTTGCCTCACACAAAACTTGCACATACTCAAAAGGCACCACACATAAAACTCGCCACGCGCAAAACTCGCCATGCGCAAAACTTGCTGCACACAACTTGCTACACTAACCTGTCACATGCAACTCGACACACAAAAAGTTGCTACACGCATGTCGCCACACAAAACTCATCTCACAAAAGTCCCTACATGCATGTCGCCACACGCAACTCAACACACACAACTTGACACACGAAACTCGCCCTAAAACACACACAAGTCTGGTATCCTTCAAAAATAAAAATCTGATTAATAAGCAGACAAACTACAAGAGCAACAAATGTACCATATAGGAATCCGGCAGCTGTCAGTCACATGACCAGTCTATTATGTGTATGTGTGAGCTAATATATACTGCCAGGGGGTGGGCTTACTGTTGGCTGGGGATTTATCAGGCTGCCATTTTAGCTTACAAATACTGAGGTAAAAATACTGACCAAATAACGTGTGAACGAGGGCTAATACAGGAGGAGATGGCATACAGCTATATACTATATACAGGAGATGACACACAGGTATATACTATTTACAGGGGAGATGACACACAGGTATATACTATATACAGGAGGAGATGACACACAGATATATACTATATACAGGAGAGATGACACACAGGTATATACTATATAGAGGAGGAGATGACATACAGGTACATACTACATACAGGAGGAGATGACATACAGGTATATACTATATACAGGAGGAGATGACACACAGGTATATACTATATACAGGAGCAGATTACCTACAGGTATATAGTATATACAGGAGGAGATGACACAGGTATATGCTATGTATAGGAGGAGATGACATACAGGTATATACTATATACAGGAGATGACACACAGATATATACTATATATAGGTGAGATGACACACAGGTATATACTATATACAGGAGATTACATACAGGTATATCTAATATATAAAGCTGAATGTGTGTATGTATGTATGTGTGTATGTCCGGGATTGGCATCTGTACCGTCGCAGCTACAGCCACAAAATTTTGCACAGTCACACGTCTGGACCCCGAGAGCGTCATAGGCTATGTTGTGAGGTGAAATTTTAACCCCGCGCGTTCCAATTCACCAAACAATTTTGCTCCTATCTACATAATGGGGAAAAAGTGAAGGGAAAAGTGTTGGAGGAAAATTGACAGCTGCCAGATGTGAACAATGAGGACTTAAAGAATGAGAGCGATGGCGACAAAGAGTATATACCGTACAGTTGCTAAGGTGGGGCCCCGACATGGGATACTCACCACACACGGGGATATGAACACAAACACAAAATGCGCCACACACTACCACGTGCTTGAACACATATACCACCCTCAGCACACATTTCACCACACACACACACCAACCTCGCCACATAAAAGTCGAAACACAAAAGTCACCACTCAAAACTCGCTACATGCAAAACTCGCCATATGCAAAACTAGGCTCACGCAAAACTCGCCACACGTGCAAAACTCACCTCATGGAAAACTCACCTCATGCAAAACTTGCACACACAGAAAAATTGCCACATGTACAAAAGTTGCACCACATGCAAAAGTTGCCTCACACAAAACTTGCACATACTCAAAATGCACCACACATAAAACTCGCCACGCGCAAAACTCGCCATGCACAAATCTTGCTGCACACAACTTGCTACACTAACCTGTCACATGCAACTCAACACACAAAATGTTGCTACACGCATGTCGCCACACAAAACTCATCTCACAAAAGTCGCTACATGCATGTCGCCACACGCAACTCAACACACACAACTTGACACATAAAACTCGCCCTAAAACACACACAAGTCTGGTATTGTCCTTCAAAAATAAAAATCTGATTAATAAGCAAACTACAAGAGCAACAAATGTACCATATAGGAAATACGGCAGCTGTCAGTCACATGACCTGTCTATTATGTGTATGTGTGAGCTAATATATACTGCCAGGGGGGAGGGCTTCCTGTTGGCTGGGGATTTATCAGGCTGCCAATAGCAACCAATCACAGCTCAGCTTCTATTTTGCTACAGTTAATTAACCTGAGCTCTGATTGGTTAATATAGGCAACAAAGACATTCTCAGTATAACAAAGCTAATATATGTTGTGAAATGCTTCTATTTGCTTAGTTTTTGCCTTTTAATAATTACATTTCTATCTATTTGTTTTGTGGTTTTTGTGTGCAGAATAAATTTTTGTTAACACATTCTATTTTGCTAACAGCAGTCATTAACCCGGGCGAAGCCGGGTAGTACAGCTAGTATATATATATATATATATATATATATATATATATATATATATATACCGTATATATATATATATATATTATATATATATATATATATATATATACACATACATACAGGAGCAGCACCAGGGTTAGGTGGGTGCAGAGCCTCTCTGGCAAAAAACAGTGGTGTATTAGCCCATAGTGGCAGTGGCACTTTCTTGAGAAAGGCTCATACCTCCGAACCGAAACATCGCCACTGCCACTGTGGGCTAAGAAACCACTGTTTGTTTGTTTTTTTACCATATTGCTTCATTAATATATATATAAACATACATATATACACATACATATATTAATGATTATATATGCATTAATGTAATATTAAAATTATATAATTAATGATTTTATATGCACTGATATGATATTAAAATTGTATATATATATAATTTATTTAGTTAGCTTACTTATACATATATCGATTATATTCCATAGTGCAAACATTATATCATCCCCATTGCGGCTGACAATCTAACTTCCTCATCAGTATGTCTTTGGAGTTTTGGAGTATAAAAAGTAATTTTAAAAGTATATCTGCTGTGAACTTTAAATTGTATTTCCTTTAACTGTTTTATATATGCTTCTACAATTATGCATCTATCTATCTATCTATCTATCTATCTATCTATCTATCTATCTATCTGTCTGTCTGTCTGTCTGTCTGTCTGTCTGTCTGTCTGTCTAGCTATCTGTCTGTCTATCTATCTAGCTATCTATCTATATACATACACACATGCAACTATATATACACACAGAGAAGCCTATGTAAATCAGTTAAATAAAGGAAATCAATGAATATCATATACTTGAAAATTTCTTTATAAATGTTACCAGATTGTCTAGGATTAGGCTCATTATCATTATTATTATTGTCACTATTTTATTCCCTTATACAGCGCCATTAATTCCGCAGTGCTTTATGGATGTGATCATCACTGTCCCCATTGTGGCTCACAGTCTAAATAATACTTTTCATTTATTAGACGTGGTATTTATAGAATGTTAGCCATTGAGTGTAATGAGTCCAAAAGTCGGCAAGTTTGGACTCCGTTTGACCTTTTTCCGGCAATGTCCGTCTTCTAGCCAGACACAATTGCTGTCTGCTGACCACATACATATGTGTCACATATCATCTTATTATCGGAACCGCTATCATAACGATCAGTATGTTTCATTATGTATCAAGAAATAGGACATAAGGTCTATGCTCATGGCGGATGCCACGACACATGGGCCGCAGCCATACAAGCTTACATCCTGACCATAGAAAAGCATTCACAGTTTGTCATAAAATGTCTTATGGGATACTACGAGGAATAAAAGAATGTTCTCCTATGGAGACCCTCTCTGCTAATAATAAATAATAATAATAATCATTATGTATATAGCCCCAACATATTCCGCAGCACTTTACAGTTTAAGTATATTAGTAAATTGCCATTTATGCAGTACATTAATATAAAAGAGTGAACTAGAAATGGCGAAAACATTTTATCAGCACATAGTGACATACAGTACAAGATTCTACAGGTTTTGGCAATCTTTTTGCAGAAGAGCCATTAATTATGGGCCGCATGGATTAAAAAATGGTGCAAATTGCACCATAGTTATCAAAACAGCTCGAGAGGCATAATAAATTTGGCCTAATTTGACACATCCCTCACAACTTGTGAACACCAGGCATATTGCCGCACAACCCCTCCTACATATTTTGCCCCTGATATCACTCTTGTTTATGATTACAATGTCTATAGGATGCAAAAATCATCATAAAATAAGTAAAGCGTCACAATGTGTGCACACGCAATAGTCTGGCTTTCTTTTCCATACTATAAGCTTAGCTTAGGCCTTGGTGACACTTGTACAGAAAAACAGCACTTTTTCTTTCATTACAAAAAAAACCCCCAAATAATGTAAAGACAAAAATACAACAAAATAACAATATAAAAATTGAAGGGTTAATAGTAAGTTGTATAAGATACTGCTGTAGTTAGGCTGGGGTCACATAAGTGAGTAAAAAAAAAATCTTATTTTCATCCAGGACGATTTTTCTCACTTGTCCTCTATTTATAGTCCTTTATTTTACTCAGCACCTACTAATCTTTTACGCTTTCCTACTACAGAATTGTAATGTTTCTGTAAAAATCGCATGTCATGCTGATGGTCTACATGGAAGGTGATTTTTTTTTTCTCAAAACCACATGTATAACAAGACAGCAGAAGTATCACTTAGGCTAGGTTCACATTGCGTTATTGGGTGATCACTAACGGACAGCGTTGCACGGCAAAAATGTCGCAATTAACGCCGTGCAACGGGTCCGTTAGCGCACCCATTGACAGCAATGTAAATTTCGCCTGTAGCGCATCGCTAGCGATGTGCCGTTCTTTTGTGACGCGCCTCGGACGCTGCTTGCAGCGTCCGTGGCGCGCCCGAGGTCCGTTCCCCACTGTGGCAGATCGGGGATCTGCACTAGCGGGGACGTTAACGTGACCTCTAAATGCGGCCCCGAAAAAGACATTGCGTTAGCGCAATCCGCTAGTGCTAGCGCTAAACTGATTGCCCTAACGCAATGTGAACCTAGCCTTATAGTCTGCCGTCACACTAGCAGTATTTGGTAAGTATTTTACCTCAGTATGTGTAAGCCAAAACCAGGAGTGGGTGATAAATGCAGAAGTGGTGCAGATGTTTCTATTATACTTTTCCTCTAATTGTTCCACTCCTGGTTTTGGCTACAAATACTGATGTAAAATACTGACCAAATACTGATAGTGTGACAGCAGCCATATAGTGATAGCTGTCTTGTTATTACATATGGTTTTCCTGGAGAAGAAGTAGATTTGTACTTTGAAACGCGTCGAAATAAACCAATCATTTTATTACACTGTGATATAGGTTTTAAATCCTGTCGGCAGTGCGGAGACTATCCACAGACTCCTTCTAACCTATTAATGTCTGCTGGTCACTGGCTGACCCGTGGATCTGCTGCAGCCGATATTGCACTATATGATGTTTATACGCATTAAACAGGTGAGTTTAATCTGAGTGTAAAGCTCACTATATTTCTCGGATAAGACCCTATTTTGCGCTGATCTCTCCCACAGCTTTACTTGGATATTCTATAGGGCCGGGCACATGTCTGATTTTTGTCCAAGTTTAGTCAAAGAATCTATCTGTCTACAGAAAATGTCGGACCGCACTCTGATGACATCCGAATGAGTTCTGATTTTCACAGACTGGCTGAATGGAGAAGGTGGAGAAACTTTTTTTTTCCCCCCTCTCCACCTCCGAGAAAAACGGATCCCACTCTGGTCAGTGTCTGATCAGCATAACTGGACCGTTTCTATAGGATGTAGAGAAAAACTGCTGTGTGACCTTATCCTTACACTGCTAAAAATGGTATAATATTATGTCTGTTACTTACTTTTCATTTGCTTTCGCCATAGTTTTAGTTTAGTAAAACATATCTAGCAGCATATAATTGTGTGCTGTTTGTGGTGTAAAATACTGATGCAATTGCCCTTTCAAAAAATAAATAAATATATATATATATATATTGCATTAATTTGAATATTTGCTATAAACACTATAAATACGTTTTTATTGTGTGTATATATACCGTATATGTATATTCAATACATTTGTGTTTATTGTGTGTATATATATATATATATATATATATATATATATATATACATACAAGCACCTATTTATAGTGTAATTTACAGTGTTTCCAACTAATATTTTCCATAAATATGTGTACAACATGTCTGCACAGCAAGGAAAGTTCTAGCCATTTTATTTCTCATAAATATTTACATTATATTTTTAGATGCAAAATAATATACAGTTTTAACGCTCTAAAAGTATTTTTAATTGATGCGCAGAAGAAAAGATGGCATAGATACCGTAATAAGTGCAGCTGTGTGAGAATCTGAGAAATGTCATAACCGCTCTGCACTTTTGATTTACTCTGCTGAAGCACATAGCCTGCAGCCGACTAGCACACGTTGGTTAGATCTTAGAAAGCAAAGCTTAAGAATGTTGGCCTATAAATTGTAGGTAGACATGCGATCCTAATTTTATGGCATGCGGTAGAACATCTGAACATCTGGCCCCTCTGTACTTAGAATACCCTGGATACAGAACATAACCGATCAAGTCCCCCACATTTTATGTTCTTAAATATAGATGGCTCCCTTCTGCTGAGCCTGTACATTTCACATCACGTATTTCCTAAAAACCACAAGGCCTGATTTATAGAAGGTTTGTGATGTCATGTTTGTCTCATGCACACAGGGCACAGATTTGTAAGCCAAGATGGAGATCACCACTAGGGGGCATCAGAGGGGAAGATTAAAAATTCAGTCCACTTCAGCAAGAAGTTTTCCAAAATAAGTGTCTGGGAAGTATTGTATTTTATTCTCTGAGTTGTTGTAGTTTATGGATTAAGAGTGACATTTTAATCCTGTGTGCTAGAACCTGGTGTAAAATTAAATTTGCAGCAAAATTTTAGAGGATCAATAGTAAGAATGGGTCTTTTTAAATGTATTTCTTCCCATTATTTATATAGTGTCCACATAATCCACAGCCCTGTACAGAGATTGTAACTATCACACAAGTCCCGTGCCCAATAGGATTCACTATATACATATTATAAAAGAAGTCCATTATGGAATCTATTTGTATTAATATTGAACTCTTGTCATACAACAGTTGCTATTTGTGACATGTAAGTAAAATGCAGCACCACAATGGTTATGTCCTTTATTACTTTGAATCGGCTGTCCCTGCTAATACCTTATTTTAATTGTATTTTGGGGGAAAAAAACAATTTTTGGCTTTTTTTATTTTCACAAAAACAACATGCAGCCATGACCTAAGGAGAAAATGCAGCAGACAATAATTCACCAGTGTGGACAGTTCCTATGCCATGTCAATGGATGCTATGAATATCACGATATCCAAAAAAATTGATCGGAAGATATTACCATTTTGCGTATACCTTAACCCCTTCACGCCGCGGCCTTTTTTCGTTTTGGCGTTTTCGTTTTTCACCCCCCTCCTTCCCAGAGCCATAACTTTTTTATTTTTCCGTCAATATGGTCATGTGAGCACTTATTTTTTGCGGGACGAGTTGTACTTTTGAACTGCCAGAAGCGGTAGTTAAATGCCGCTGTCAGCGGCATTTAACAGGTTAATAGCGGCGGTTGAATCGCGATTCCACCTGCCACTATTGCGTGCACATGTCAGCTGTACAAAACAGCTGACATGTCACGGCTTTGATGTGGGCTCACCACCGGTGCCCGCATCAAAGGGGGAGACACGACATGCGCCGTACTAGTACGGGGCACGTCGTGAAGGGGTTAAGACAGTATAAAATAGGTTACATAACATTAGGTATCTTGCACGGACTCTGAATTAGTGTTTACAATTCATCTAGTTGTCATTGGTAAGTGACAATAAGCTGGTTGTCAGACACATTCAGTGTATGTTAGCGCTACAGTGCCTTGCAAAAGTATTCAGCCCCCTGGAACTTTTTAACCTTTTCCCCTATATCATGCTTCAAACATAAAGATACCGAATGTAAATTTTTGGTGAAGAATCAACTACAAGTGGAACACAATTGTGAAGATTGTTGTATTTTCCAATCTGACAGAAAAAAATGGTAACAGAAAAAAATGGACTAAAAAATTTGTTGTGTAATTTCTCCTGAGCATGCCGATACTCCATATGTGGGAGAAAACCACTGTTTGGGCACATGGCAGGGAAGGAGCACCAGTTGAGTTTTTGAACATAAAATTTGCTGGAGCACTTGGTGGACGCCCTGTAACGTTTGGAGAGCCCCTGAGGTGCCTAAACAGTGGAAACCACCCACAAGTGACAACATTTTTGAAACTAGACCTCTCAGGGGACTTATTTAGATGTTTGATGAGCACCTTGAACCCCAAGGTGCTTCACAGAAGTTTAGAATGTAGAGCCGAGAAAATAAAAAAATCACTTTTTTTCCCCCATTAAAAATATCCTTTTAGTCCCAATTTGGGGTCCAAGAAAATGGACCCCAAAACTTGTTGAGCAATTTCTCATGAGTATACAGATACCCCATATGTGGTAAAAAAAAACCCCTACTTTTTGGGCACACGGCATGGCTCAGAAAGGAAGGAGTGACTTTTGGAATGCAGAATTTGATGGAATGGTCTGCGGGTGCTATGTCATGTTTGGAGAGAGCCTGATGAGCATAACCAGTGGAAACCCCCTCACAAGTAACCCCACTACTTTTGAGTAGGGAAGAAGCGCTATATTGGAGTTCAGATTTTGCTGGACTGGTTTGGGGGTGCCATGTCACATTGGCAGAGAAACTTATATGGGAGCGAGTGAGCCGAGTCTCGGTGCCGATCGCAGCATGCTGCAGTTGTTCTCGCATGCCATGAGAAAATATTTGCATATTTGTGAGCTGCCCAATAGAGTAATGCTGGGCCGAGTGCTATGCAATGTTTTATCGCATAGCACTTGGCCGTATTGTACGGTAGTGTGACTCCTGCCAACATCTGAGTGACGTGATTCAGATGAAACTCCCAAGGGATCCATTCACTGTAATGAGGAAGCAGAGTTAGTCTGGACTCCATCTGGCCTCTGTTCAGTGGTGTCCTTTTCAGAAGTGCACAAAACTTTGGCCAATGGCACTTTTATGCAATCCTAAAAAGACGGACACCGCCGAATCAGGGGCCAGATGGAGTCCACAGTGCCTCCATTTGCCTCATTATAGGAAATTTTTCTGCCAGGGGTTCTGTCTGAATCACATATTTCAGAGATTTACATGAAAATGCCAGCACAAACGCTCAGCGCAGGGCACAGGATAAATGTGTGTCAAGCCTTACTGCGATCTTCGGGAGGCAGCATGAAAAAATCAATAGCAGGTGAAGAATTTTTTTACATTTATTTTTTAAATCATTCCTTGTGCGATATAAGTGATTAGATGACTTTATTCTTCGGGTCGGTGCGATTACAGCAATACCAGATTTATATCGGGTTTATATGTTTGGCTGCTGTCACACACTAAAGTGCCTTTTTTGGCAAAAACTAGTTTTTGTATAGCCGCATTTTGAGAGCTACAATTTTTCCATATTTCTGCCGACAGTTTTTTGCGGGACGAGTTGACGTTTTTATTGGTACCATTTTTGGCCACATTACATTTTTTTTATCGCATTCTATTCCAATTTTTGGGAGGCAGAACGCACAAAATCCAGCAATTCAGGATTTTTTTATGGCATTCCATGTGTTGTAAAATTGATAACACAGCTTTATTCTACGGGCCAGTACAATTACAACAATACCACATTTATATAGTTTTTTATGTTTTCGCGCTTTTACGCAATAAAAACATTTATCTAAAAAATAATTATTTTTGCATCGCTTTATGCTGAGAGCTATAACTTTTTTTATTTTTTTGCTGATGGAGCTGTATGATGGTTGCTTTTTTGCGGGACAAGATGACATTTTCAGCTATACCATTTCTATTTACATTCTTTTTTTATCGTGTTTTATTCTACTTTTTGTTCAGAGGTATAATTAAAAAACATTTTTTATCTTTTTTTTACAGTGTTCTCTGAAGGAGTTAACTAGTGAAGTGATTTTATTGGTCGGGTCGTTCTGGAGGTGGCAGTACCAAATATGTGTACATTCTTTGTTTATTTTCATAAATACTTCATAAATACTTATTTATGGGTACAATATATATATATATATATATATATATATATATATATATATATATATATATATATATATATATATACCGTATATACCGTATATACTCGAGAATAGGCCGATCCGAGTATAAGCCGACCCCCCTAATGTTGCCACAAAAAATAACTCAAGTATAAGCCTAGGGTGGAATATGCAGCAGCTACCGGTAAATGTCAAAAGTAAAAATAGATACCAATAAAAGTAAAATTAATTGAGACATCAGTAGATTAAGTGTTTTTGAATATCCATATTGAATCAGGAGCCCCATATAATACTCCATAAAGTTTATGATGGCCCCATAAGATGCTCCATATTAAAATGTGCCCTATATAATCCTGCATAAAGGTTAATAATGGCCCCATAAGATGCTCCATAGACACATTTGCCCAATATAATGCTGCACAAATGTTGATTATGGCCTCATCAGATGCTTTATAAAGATATTTGCCCCATATAGTGCTGCAGAAACCTTGATTATGGCCCCATAAGATGCTCCATACAGACACTTGCCCATATAATGCTCCACAAACGTTAATTATGGCCCCATAAGATGCTCCATAAAGATATTTGCGCCATATAGTGCTGCACAAACGTTGATTATGGCCCCATAAGATGCTCCACAAAGATATTTGCCCCATATAATCCTGCACAAACGTTGATTATGGCCCCATAAGATGCTCCATACACACACTTGCCCCATATAGTACTGCACAAACGTTAATTATGGCCCATAAGATGCTCCATAAAGATATTTGCGCCATATAGTGCTGCACAAACGTTGATTATGGCCCCATACAGACATTTTCCCCATATAGTACTGCACTAACGTTGTTTATGGCCCCATAAGATGCTCCATACAGACGCTTGCCCCATTTGCTGTTGCTGCGATAAAAAATAAATAAATCACATACTCACCTCTCCGTCGCTCAGGCCCCTGGCACTTTCAATATTCACCCGACTTCGTTCCGGCGCCGCTCCATCTTCAGCGTCTTCTGCACTGACGTTCAGGCACCTTCTATGGGAGGTGGAGCTGCATATTCATTACTGTAATGAGCGGTACCATGTGACCGCTCAGTACAGGAAGAAGCTGGGGAAGCAGGGACCTGCAGGGACAGCACCAGGAGTAGGTGAGTATAATTAGACAGCCCCCGTTACCCCTCTCCTGCCGACCCCTGGGTATGACTCGAGTAGAGGGGGACTTTCAACCCCCAAAAATGGGCTGAAAATCTCGGCTTATACTCGAGTATATACGGTATATAATTATGGTGCTTGAACCCTCTAGGTTCAAGCAACATGTTGTAATCCGATTTCTTATATTTTATTTTAATTCTACTTCTTCTCCGCAATTAACCGCTCGGCGCAGAGACCCCATTCAGGCAGCGTTTCGAAGCCCTCGGTGGGGACAGATGTGCTATGTACTTTTGGAGTCGATCCGATGTGTAGTTTTTTTAAAAAATCGCATTTTAAGCAAAAATGTTCCCATAGGAATTAATGGCGACCTTTCCATGACCCCCAACTGACATGGATTGAAGCCACAGCGCAGGTGCACTGACCTTACAAAGATGGCAGCTATGCAAATGTACGGTGTCCATTTTAGGACATGATCATTTATCAAAGTCAAACATCAGAATAATATGACTGACTCGTGACTCTGACTCATGACTACCTAGGGGCTGAATGTGTCAAAGTGGTTACCAAGTGGCCAAAGTGGCTACCAAGGTGCCGAATGTGCCAAAGTGGCTACCAAGTGGCAAAAGTGGCTACCGAGGTGCCGAATGTGCTAAAGTGGCTACCAAGTGGCCAAAGCGGCTACCAAGTGGCCAAAGTGGCTACCAAGGTGCAGAATGTGCCAAAATGGCTACCAAGTGGCCAAAGTGGCTACCAAGTGGCCAAAGTGGCTACCGAGGTGCCGAATGTGCCAAAGTGGCTACCAAGTGGCAAAAATGGCTACCAAGTGGCCAAAGTGGCTACCGAGGTGCAGAATGTGCCAAAATGGCTACCAAGTGACCAAAGTGGCTACCAAGTGGCCAAAGTGGCTACCAAGGTGCAGAATGTGCCAAAATGGCTACCAAGTGGCCAAAGTGGCTACCAAGTGGCCAAAGTGGCTACCGAGGTGCCGAATGTGCCAAAGTGGCTACCAAGTGGCAAAAGTGGCTACCGAGGTGCCGAATGTGCTAAAGTGGCTATCAAGTGGTCAAAGTGGCTACCGAGGTGCCGAATGTGCCAAAGTGGCTACCAAGTGGCCAAAGTGGCTACCAAGTGGCCAAAGTGGCTATTGAGGTGCCGAATGTGCCAAAGTGGCTATCAAATGGCCAAAGTGGTTACAGAGGTGCCGAATGTGCCAACGTGGCTACCAAGTGGCCAAAGTGGCTACCGAGGTGCCGAATGTGCCAATGTGGCTACCAAGGCCCTTTAGCCTGCACCCAATATTATATGATGGTGACATCACTACATCAATCCCATTGGCTGCATATACAACCCATGCCGGGTTGTGCCATCGCTATACACAACATTCATATTCTAACTTTACTTTCTTACAGTCGACACCTGATACATGGCTGTAAAGCTGGCAGCGCTGTTCAACCACACAAAAATATTTTTACAATTTTTTTTTTTTAACTTCTTCACTTAGTCCCACTATGGGACTTTCACTTTCTGCAGTCTGATCGCAGTTCTAATGCATTGCAACGCAGCGGGATTGCAGTGCATTAGAAGTGACTGCTCTCACACAAAGTTGGCAACGATCGGGCCCTCGTGATGATGTTATTGGGGCACCAATTGGAGAGTGTTCTCTGAAACAGTTCAGCGTGTATACAAATTGTGCAGCCAGGTTCTGATTCATGCTGCCAATGGTGACCTCAATCAGGTGTCAGGTTTCCTTTATAGGTTTAGTCTCAATGAATGGGTAAATTTGCAAAGTGCTTGTAAAAAGAATCAACTGTGTAATAGACTTCTTGTTAAAAATCCTCTCTGTTTTCAAAATGGAAGGGTTTTTCATTTTACTGATTACTGTTAGTTACCTAGGTTATCAGCGGTGGTGGGTCTCCTAGAGAAGGAGCTCAGTTCTTACAAGCTCTTTGCCATAGATCTTGTAAGCGCTGCTCTGAAACTCTCTTGATACATGGAAGCTTCAGCGACGCTGTGCATCTCTGATGATGGGAAGGCAAAATATCTCTGCTAGCATCATGGGAGAGCGCACCATTCGAGGTGCAGCCATGCTGCTGGTCCCACCCAGTTGTTTAGTTCAGTTTTTACTTTTGTGATAAAGCATAGTTCATTTACTGACATTCAATCTGTGGAAAATAATCAAACCAAGCAGCCCTGCAATGGGTTACTGTAATACTTTTCCAATCTGCTGCCACGTTCTCTAAAAATTGTGAAAGCAACCAGATGGGAACCCAGGGGTGCAGAAGTCAGGAGCAAAACTGGAACATTAGATTCCTTTTAAGGGAAACAGCCCAGAGGTTTGTAACACTTAAGGTGCAGAGGTTAAAATCTGCCCAAATGCCCCAAAGCTTGGAGGGACAGATCGCAGTGCTCGCGGTGCCAGAGGCTGAAATGCTCTCACAGAACGGCTGTAACTGGATCAGGTGAAAGCAGAAGGAGCATTTTTCACGAAAAACATATATCCCTCCAAGCCTTAGACAATGCTGAAGAATGAATGCGTTCTTATGGACTGAATATTATAAATAGGCTGATTTGGATTGGTTAAATAAATACCATATGAATCGCGGGTTTTTCCTTTAATAAAAACTTCATCAATGTTTAGAAAAGCCGCAGCCGCTGACAAAATGTTTTTATTAAGTTAAAAATAATTTGGCCAACTTAATGTAAAGATTATATATGTTACATTCATCTATAAACAATGTCTGGATGAATTATGAAGAAGTAATCTACACCGAATACATGCCTTATCAGCGCGGGCGTTTCTGTACGGGTACAGTGACAACTACTGCGGTTACGTCCAAATAACGTATTGGCAAATATTGAAGGCGTTTCAAGTGGCCATTCCCCAGCATATTCTTCCTGTGACTTGGAGGCTCATTTATCAGTGGCACATAGTCTTTGCTGCCTATTCCCTTCTGCACTGTATGTTGTACTGACTAGGAAAGCGTCATGCGCTCTGTCAGAAACGTTACTGATGCAGTCAACCTTAAGCGCGCTATAATTGCTTGTAACAACTTATCAACAACATGGTTTTGTCATGATTCATTTCTGCACATGGCTGACACTTGACGAGGAGAACTTTAGCCTACTCCAAAAACAAAAGTGCACCGACTCATTCTTGCCACTAGATGGTGTAGAACCTAATGTAAAGCACATGCTATCCCATGTGCTGGTACTTGGGGTTATGCAAATTCATCTTGCTGTTTATTGGCTGACAAAACATGTTTTCTACATTGAAAAAGTAATCATTAAATCATTTTTTTTAATTGCCAAAATAAAAATTAATTTTACATTACTATAGTGATTACGCTAATATTACTACTTCTAATATTTTTAGACAATTCTTTATTAATATTTTTTTGCATTTCAAAATTATTTATATAACAACCCCAATGAGAGCTCCTCACCGATTTCTTTATAAGACATACATTTATACTAGGAAATAGTTCATAGGAAGACATTTATCTTCTGAGATTCTACTATACTGTACATTTATATGATGAGAAATATCTCTCACAACTCATAACTGGTTCCAGTAGCCATTATCTATATCCAATGTGGGAGACCAATATAAGACTACATTCACACATGTGTATGAAATTTACAAGTGCTGTTCCATTTTTTTATGAACAGCCCTCAGACCCATAGAGTAGAAGGCATGTATTCACACATCCAGTAAAATCACAGATCCAAGACTATGCGACTCATAGCAGGTCTTATTCTGATCCCACTTTGTGCTATTAAAGTCCATGGGGATCCGTCAGATGTTGGTTCAAATCACAAAGCTTTTGATTTGCATCAGTCTCTTAAGGAACTGTTGTGTAAATTGTCAGGTGGTTTTTACTATACAATCTGAGAGCAGTATGATGTAGGGGCAGAGACCCGGATTACAGTGATGTGTCACTTACTGGGCTGTCCAAGTCCAACCTCTCCCTCGCCGATGATTCTCAGCTTTCTATCAATATACACATAAAGCTGCTCATCAGTAGTGTGAGCGGGTTATACAGGGCTCAGCGTTCCCAGCTCTGCTAGATATGCCAGATTACATTGCAAAAACCTGCTGGCACATTCCCTTTAAGAAGAAAATTTAATAAAAACAAGTGACCTTGCAGACTCTTTATTGGCTTGGAAGAAAGCATAGCTCTTCAATGGAAAAAATGGATTAAAAAATATAAAAAACAGAAACAATTAGGATGCATCTAGGACATCAAGAAAAAAAATATTGGTCGGTTTCTCTTGGCGTGTCCGCCCCTGGGCGCTGGACCATATTTATAACCCCGCAACTGCCGGTAAATATTGGGAATCTTTGCTAATGCCAGTTAATTCGCTAAGTTAGGGTGCAAATGTTAGATTATTCTGCCACTGTGTATTGTGCACTTACTGAGCTACTCACTACTGGTGAGGCTTTACTTCAATTGTGACCTAGCACTACCTAGCTGGGTAGCAATGATTGTGTGTGTATTGGCATTATACAGCATTAGGATTTGTTGCTAATAGGGTTTGGTTTTTTTTGAAGGGAGAAATACTTGTTACAACTATATAATTATCGATATCCCTGCTGTATGGTACCAGGTCCCGGCGTGGCTATTTTTTATTACATTTCCATATGTGTGATCAAATATGTGTATCCATCTTTCCGTATCCCTAGACACTGTATTTTAATAATAAAGGTTTTGTATTTTTCTAAAATAAAAAAAGACCTCAGTATCATCTTTGTGTAGTATTGGTATGTTATTTAATAGGGCTGCTCAGATGAACGATTTCTATCTCGGCCCGAGTGTTCCTGAGAAAAATAATGGCAGCATGCACTATTCTCTCCCATTCAAGTTTATGGATATGGGGGTGCAATAACAAAAATTCTGATGCCACATCCAGATACGGACTAGGCCTGGCATTTGAAATCACACAGGCCCATGTTGGCCCCGTCCCCAAGCACCAAATGTGGATATATTACTAATATTACCCTGGATGGAGGAAAGCAAGATTTACTACAAGACCAATATTTCTAATGATACCTGTGGCCTGCTGGGGTAAGGCCGGTTTCACATTTGCGGTTGTGTCCGCAGCGTTTCTTCCGCAATTATCCGCATGCGTTGTGTTTTCCTATATTTAACATTAGGGACGCATGCGTCTGCGATCGGTTGCGTTTGACGATGCATGCGTCGTTTCGTCGTCTGCGGTTTGGCGCGGTAAACAAAACATGTAGTAATTTTTGAGGCGTCAATTTGCCGCCTAGAAACGTATGCGGTTGTTAGCGCACGGAATGCGGCAAAAAAACACATTACTATCTATGGGAACGCATGCGTACACATGTCTTTGCGTACACATGCATTTGATGCGCTTGCGTACTTCGGACTGCGCATGTCCATTAAAGACACACCCTCCTGGAAATATCAAACGCATGCGCATAAAAAGTGCAAACACATGTAAAAACGCATGCAAACACTGCGGTTTTTTACCATCATGCGTAAGCTGATGTGGATAAAAAACACTGCGTTATCAGACGTTTGCATGCATTTTTGCATGCGTTTGCGGTTGCGGATGATACGCTGCGAACTTAACCGCAAATGTGCAAGTAGCCTAAGTGATGGAGTCAGCGACTTTGTGCTCCTTCACAACTCTTAACAGTATGGATGTCTTGAGAACATCGATTCTGCTAACAATGTAGCAGACAAGGCTGCCCATGACCAGACAGGCCCTTCTGGCATTTTCCAGAATTGCCAGATGGCCAGTCCTGCCCTGGCCACATCCCACATCCGTGTAGTATCCAGTGATAACAGATGCATGACCATTAATAACTGTATGTGATCATTTACATGTTTGAATGTAGATGTATGAAAACGCACACGGACGTCACACAGATCTCAAAATTGAGAACAATGAAAATGGCCCGAATATCTGGATGAAATGCAGATGATTTTCCATACGCTCATCTGTCACTGGCCTAACACAGAAAAGGCTTATGAAGAGGTGCAAAAGAGAACAGCTGGGAATGCTCCTTAATTCTTACGGATCAGGCTATGCATCTTTTCGGCACCTTTGTGTTTTTTCCTCCCTACTTCCAAGAGCCAGAATTATTTGATTTTTGCATCAACAGCCATAAAAGTTCTTGCTCTTTGTGGGACAAGTTATAGTTTTGACTGGCACCAATCATTATTTCACCTTAATAATGTACTGCAAAAAAATCACCTGGAAACATAATTCTTCAGGTCAGTGCAATTGTGTTCATATGAAACCTCTGTCGCTTTTCTCATTATTTTAATGGCATAGAAAATCCTACATTTTTTATAAAAAAAATTAGTTATGTTGCCATATTCTTACACCCATATTTTTTTCTATCCCCAATAGAACTGTGAGAGAGTTTGTTTTTATTGCAATTTACATACAATGTTTAAATCACTCTTTATTGCATTGTTTTCCTTTATGTTGTTTCTTTATTGGTTAAACTTATTTTTGGATACTTTTTTTTGGATATCTCAATACTAAATACTTTGTTTCATTTCTTTATTTTTAGATGTTGAAAACGTGATTCAAATTCCTGGGGTTATTTATATTTCATATTTCTTAAAAACTTGTTTTATTCTATTTTTCACTTTACTTTTTAGTCCCCTAAAGAAACCTGTGTGTGCTTGAACTTGTAGTTCTTCAGGATTGCAGTATGTAGTAAAAATCATGGTGTATGGAGCACCAAGATGGCAAGAGGTGCCTTCAGTAAGCCACCCTGGTAACCCAAGAGTACCCCATAATTGTGTTTTAGTGAGAGAAGGGGGCCTGAACGAATGTCCCAGCAGGAATTATGCCATTAGCTGTAGCTGAGACTGACAGCGCCATTTACTATTAGCGGTTAAACAGTACTCATTGGAGCTAGCTCACATCTCTGTGGTTGAAGTCAGGTGTGGGCTATATAACACAGCTGGCATCCGCCCTGTGTGGAGCGGCCTCAGCTCCTGAGCCTGCCCCATACAATGGCACCTGGAAGCTACAGACAGCCATAAATTTTCGCTGCAGCAGAAGCTATAACGCTGGCCAAACATGGAGCTCTGAGAAGGTGACCTCTTTCTATGGTGGACTTATGCTTTCATAAGACAACCCCTTCAAAGGAGTACCTATAATTTTAAAGAACTTCATTTTAGAAGTTTTATTTTGTCGGGTCTGGATAGAGAGACCTCCACTGATCTCTAGAATTCCCTAAAATAAAGGGTCAGAAGCCTTCAGCTCAACATGTCCCATTATTTCTCTCCAGATCTGCTCAGCATTCCCAGGAGTTCAGAGTTAGCAGTGTATGGATCCATAGATATATTGGGTTAGGGTCACACAACTTTTTTTCTTTCATCCAATAAAATCGGTCCCAGTATGCTAATCAGACTCTGATCAGAGTTTGATCAAAGTTTGATCAGAGTGTTGCCCATTTTTCTCACATGTGGAGAAGAACAAAAAAAATTCTCCATCTTCTGCATTCTGTCAGTCCCTGAAAATCAGACCACATTCGAATGTTAGTCAAGAGCAGTCGGATTTTTTCCACGCATCCATAGACACAAATGGCCGAGTTCAATTCGATAATCGGATGCAACTCGTGCATACTCTGATTTTTTTCCTCAGATTTATAGGAAACAAAATCACGGTCTGGTTCGGAGCGCTGAGTTGAAAATGGTGGAAACAAGAAAAAAATGAAAACAAATTTTTTTTTAAAAGTGCAGACCTTTATTGAAAGATAATCCACAACGCGTTTCAACGGCATTCTGCCATCTTCATCAGGTGGCGAGCTCCTCACCAGACTGTGATTTTGTTTCCTATGACTGCTATTCTCCCTCTCTCAGGGTGCACGGCAGGAGCTGCTCTCACAGGTGCCTCACAGGCAGATCAGGACCTTCCATCACATGACCGCAAGGACCTACGGTCACGTGACTCCCAGCGTGCACCACGGTCCTGCCAGGCATTGCACAGAGAATCTCCGTTTAGCAGGGAATACTGAAGCCTGCCTGCTACTACAGCGGATCACCTTGCCACCACTTGGACGCACCATCATCCTTCACGCGCACACCGAAGTTATGCAAGGGTGCATAACCTCCTAAGGTTAGTGGCTGCACAGCTTCACCCACAGTTGATTGCTCCACTGGTCCTGCTCATGCACGTCCCTATCCTCCTTTTTTTTCCTCAGATTGACCCAAACATGTGCACAGCCACATAGAATAACTTGGGGACAAGTGCTGTCGGTCAAAACAAAGGATAGCACTTGTCTGATTATTACGTTCATGTGCACGAGCCGTTACTATGACTAAGAATTTGTAAAAAATAATAGGCACCCTTTTATCTCCAAAAACTAATATAAGTTTTGGAGGTCCATGAAAACCTTTATATTTTTTAATTAACCTCTTTCTGACCTCGGACGGGATAGTACGTCCGAGGTCAGATACCGCGCTTTGATGCAGGGCTCCGGCGCTGAGCCCGCATCAAAGCCGGGACATGTCAGCTGTTTTGAACAGCTGACATGTGCCCGCAATAGCGGCGGGTGAAATTGCGATTCACCCGCCGCTATTAACTAGTTAAATGCCGCTGTCAAACGCAGACAGCGGCATTTAACCGGTGCTTCCGGCCGGGCGGCCGGAAATGAGCGCATCGCAGACCCCCGTCACATGATCGGGGGTCAGCGATGCATCAGAATGGTAACCATAGAGGTCCTTGAGACCTCTATGGTTACTGATGCAGGCCTGCTGTGAGCGCCCCCCTGTGGTCGGCGCTCATAGCACACCTGCATTTCTGCTGTATAGCAGCGATCTGATGATCGCTGCTATGTAGCAGAGTTGATCGCGTTGTGCCAGCTTCTAGCCTCCTATGGAGGCTATTGAAGCATGGCAAAAGTAAAAAAAAAAGTAAAAAAAAAATGTGAAAAAAATAAACAAAATATAAAAGTTTAAATCACCCCCTTTCGCCCCATTCAAAATAAATCAGTAAAAAAAAAATCAAAACTACACATATTTGGTATCGCCGCGTTCAGAATCGCCCGATCTATCAAAAAAAAAAAAAGGATTAACCTGATCGCTAAACGGCGTAGCGAGAAAAAAATTCGAAACGCCAGAATTACTTTTTTGGGTTGGCATGACATTGCATTAAAATGCAATAACGGGCGATCAAAAGAACATATCTTCACGAAAATGATATAATTAAAAATGCCAGCTCAGCATGCAAAAAATAAGCCCTCACCCGACCCCAGATCATGAAAAATGGAGACGCTACAGGTATCGGAAAATGGTGCAATTTTTTTTTTTTCTTAGCAAAGTTTGGAATTTATTTTCACCACTTAGATAAAAAATAACCTAGTCATGTTAGGAGTCTATGAACTCGTAATGACCTGGAGAATCATAATGGCAGGTCAGTTTTAGCATTTAGTGAATCTAGCAAAAAAGCCAAACAAAAAACAAGTGTGGGACTGCACTTTTTTGCAATTTCGCCGCACTTGGAATTTTTTTCCCGCTTTCTAGTATACGACATGCTAAATCCAATGATGTCGATCAAAAGTACAACTCGTCCTGCAAAAATAAGCCCTCACATGGCCATATGGACAGAGAAATAAAAAAGTTATGGCTCTGGGAAGGAGGGGAGCGAAAAACGAACACGGGAAAACGGAAAATCCCAAGGTCATGAAGGGGTTAATGGGCATTAACCCCTTTACCCCCAAGGGTGGTTTGCACGTTAATGACCGGGACAATTTTTATAATTCTGACCACTGTCCCTTTATGAGGTTATAACTCTGGAACGCTTCAACGGATCCCTGTGATTCTGAGGGCTGTCCCACACGTCCAGATAATTCCGGTACCGGAATAAATCGGTACCGGAGTTATCCGTGTCCGTGTGCCTGGGAACTCACGTAGGCCATACGTGCGGCACACGTGTGCCGCCCGTATGGCGAGTGGGTACCACACGGAGCGTGTGGTACCCACGCGTGTGGTACCCTGCATCGTGCTGAAGCCGCGATTCATATGTTCCCTGCAGCAGCGTTTGCTGCAGAGAAAATATGAATAATAGTGTTTAAAATAAAGATCTATGTGTCCAACGCCCCCCCACCCCCTGTGCGCCCCCCCCCCCCCGCTGTTCAGAAAATAATTACCCGCCTCCCTCGCTGCTTCCTGGTCTGGCCGCGGCTTCTAGTGTATGCGGTCACGTGGGGCCGATCATTTACAGTCATGAATATGTGGCTCCACCTCCCATAGGGGCGGAGCCAACTATTCATGATTGTAAATGAGCGGCCCCACGTGACCGCATACAGTAGGAGGCACGGGGCAGAGAGGAAGGAGTGACAGCCAACGTGGGAGCGGGTGAGTATTTTCTGAACAGCGGGGGGGGGGGCGCACAGGGGGTGGGAGGGCGGCGGACACATAGATCTTTATTTTAAACACTATTATTCATATTTTCTCTGCAGCAAACGCTGGTGCAGGGAACATATGAATCGCGGCTTCAGCACCATGTGGGGGGGACAGCGCTTACTGTAGCGCTGTCTCCTGCACGCACACGGACCCCAGACGGAGAACGTCCGTGTGAGGTCCGTGTTTTACACGGACCCATTGACTTTAATGGGTCCGTGTAATACGTGCGCTCCCACGAACACTGACATGTCTCCGTGTTTGGCTCACGGAGACACGGTCCGCAAAAAATCAATGACATCTGAACAGATGCATTGATTTTTATGGGTCTACGTGTGTCAGTGTCTCCGGTACGTGAGGAAACTGTCACCTCACGTACCGGAGCCACTGACGTGTGAAACTGGCCTGACATTGTTTTCTCGTGACATATTGTACTTCATGATAGTGGTAAAATTTCTTTGATGTTACCTGCCTTTATTTGTGAAAAAAATGGAAATTTGGCAAAAATTTTGCAATTTTCCAACTTTGAATTTTTATACAATTAAATCACAGAGATATGTCACACAAAATACTTAATAAGTAGCATTTCCCACATGTGTACTTTACATCAGCACAATTTTGGAACCAACATTTTTTTTGTTAGGGAGTTATAAGAGTTAAAAGTTGACCAGTAATTTCTCATTTTTACAACACCATTTTTTTTTTAGGGACCACATCTCATTTGAAGTCATTTTGAGGGGTCTATATGATAGAAAATACCCAAGTGTGACACCATTATAAAAACTGCACCCCGCAAGGTGCTCAAAACCACATTCAAGAAGTTTATTAACCCTTCAGGTGTTTCACAGGAATTTTTGGAATGTTTAAATAAAAATGAACATTTAACTTTTTTACACAAAAAATTTACTTCAGCTCCAATTTGTTTTATTTTACCAAGGGTAACAGAAGAAACTGGACCCCAAAAGTTGTTGTACAATTTGTCCTGAGCACGCCGATACCCCATATGTGGGGGTAAACCACTGTTTGGGCGCATGGCAGAGCTCGGAAGCAAAGGAGCGCCATTTGACTTTCCAATGCAAAATTTACTGGAATTCAGATGGGACGCCATGTTGCGTTTGGAGAGCCCCTGATGTGCCTAAACATTGAAACCCCCAACAAGTGACACCATTTTGGAAAGCAGACCCCCTAAGGAACTTATCTAGATGTGTGGTGAGCACTTTGACCTATTAAGTGATTCACAGAAGTTTATAATGCAGAGCCGTAAAAATTAAAAATCATATTTTTTCACAAAAATGATCTTTTCGCCCCCAATTTTTAATTTTCCCAAGGCTAAGAGAAGAAATTGGATGCCAAAAGTTGTTGTACAATTTGTCCTGAGTACGCTGATACCCCATATGTGGGGGTAAACCACTGTTTCGACGCAAGGGAGAGCTCGGAAGGGAAGGAGCGCCGTTTGACTTTTCAATGCAAAATTTACTGAAATTGACATGGGACGCCATGTTGTGTTTGTAGAGCCCCTGATGTGCCTAAACATTGAAACCCCCCACAAGTGACACCAGTTTGGAAAGTAGACCCCCTAAGGAACTTATCTAGATGTGTGGTGAGCACTTTGACCCACCAAGTGCTTCACAGAAGTTTTATAATGCAGAGCTGTAAAAATAAAAAAATCATATTTTTTCACAAAAAGGATTTTTTCGCCCCAAATTTTTTATTTTCCCAAGGGTAAGAGAAGAAATTGGACCACAAGAGTTGTTGTCCAATTTGTCCTGAGTATGCGGATACCTCATATGTGGGGGTAAACCCCTGTTTGGGCGCATGGCAGAGCTCGGAAGGGAAGGAGTGCCATTTGACTTTTCAATGCAAAATTGACTGGAATTGAGATGGGACACTATGTTGCGTTTGGAGAGCCACTGATGTGCCTAAACATTGAAACCCCCCACAAGTGACACCATTTTGGAAAATAGACCCCCTAAGGAACTCATCTAGATGTGTTGTGAGAGCTTTGAACCCCAAGTGTTTCACTACAGTTTATAATGCAGAGCCGTGAAAATAAAAAATATTTTTTTTACACAAAAATTATTATTTAGCCCCCAGTTTTGTATTTTCCCAAGGGTAACAGGAGTAATTGGACCCCAAAAGTTGTTGTCCAATTTGACCTGAGTACACTGATGCCCAATATGTGGGGGGGAACCACCGTTTGGGCGCATGGCAGAGCTCGGAAGGGAAGGAGCGCCATTTGGAATGCAGACTTAGATGGATTGGTCTGCAGGCATCACGTTGCATTTGCAGAGCCCCTGATGTAACTAAACAGTAGAAACCCCCCATAAGTGACCCCATATTGGAAACTAGACCCCCCAAGGAACTTATCTAGATGTGTTGTGAGAACTTTGAACCCCCAAGTGTTTCACTACAGTTTATAATGCAGAGCCGTGAAAATAAAAAATATTTTTTTTACACAAAAATTATTATTTAGCCCCCAGTTTTGTATTTTCCCAAGGGTAACAGGAGAAATTGGACCCCAAAAGTTGTTGTGCAATGTGTCCTGAGTATGCTGATACCCCATATGTTGGGGTAAACCCCTGTTTGTGCACACGGGAGAGCTCAGAAGGGAAGGAGCACTGTTTTACTTTTTCAACCCAGAATTGGCTGGAATTTAGATCGGATGCAATGTCGCGTTTGGAGAGCCCCTGATGTGCCTAAACAGTGGAAACCCCCAATTATAACTGAAACCCTAATCCAAACACACCCCTAACCCTAATCTCAACTGTAACCCTAACCAGACCCCTAACCCTGACACACCCCTAACCCTAATCCCAACCCTATTCCCAACTGTAAATGTAATCCAAACCCTAACCCTAACTTTAGCCCCAACCCTAACTTTAGCCCCAACCCTAACCCTAACTGTAGCCCTAACCCTAGCCCCAACCCTAGCCCTAACCCTAGCCCTAACCCTTGTTCTAACCCTAGCCCTAACCCTTGCCCTAACCCTAACCCTAGCCCTAACCCTAACCCTAGCCCTAACCCCAGCCCTAACCCTAGCCCTAATGGGAAAATGGAAATAAATACATTTTTTAAAATTTTTCGTAACTAAGGAGGTGATGAAGGGGGGTTTGATTTACTATTTATAGCGCGTTTTCTAGCGGATTTTTATGATTGGCAGCCGTCACACACTAAAAGACGCTTTTTATTGCAAAAAATGTTTTTTGTGTTACCACATTTTGAGTGCTATAATTTCTCCATATTTTGGTCCACAGAGTCATGTGAGGTCTTGTTTTTTGCAGGACGAGTTGACGTTTTTATTGGTAACATTTTCGGGCACGTGACATTTTTTGATCGCTTTTTATTCCGATTTTTGTGAGGCAGAATGACCAAAAACCAGCTATTCATGAATTTCTTTTTGGGGGGGGCGTTTATACCGTTCCGCGCTTGGTAAAATGGATAAAGCAGTTTTATTCTTCGGGTCAGTACGATTACAGCGATACCTCATTTATATCATTTTTTTTATGTTTTGGCGCTTTTATATGATAAAAATTATTTTATAGAAGAAATAATTATTTTTGCATCGCTTTATTCAGAGGACTATAACGTTTGTATTTTTTCTTTGGTGACGCTGTATGGTGGCTCGTTTTTTGTGAAACAAGATGATGTTTTCAGCGGTACCATGGTTATTTATATCCGTCTTTTTAATCGCATGTTATTCCACTTTTTGTTCAGTGGTATGATAATAAAGCGTTGTTTTTTGCTTCTTTTTTTTACGGTGTTCACTAGTGTTGGGCGATACCGTCCGATACTTGAAAGTATCGGTATCGGAAAGTATCGGCCGATACCGGCAAAGTATCGGATCTAATCCGATACCGATACCCGATACCAATACAAGTCAGTGGGACTCAAGTATCGGACGGTATTCCTGATGGTTCCCAGGGTCTGAAGGAGAGGAAACTCTCCTTCAGGCCCTGGGATCCATATTAATGTGTAAAATAAAGAATTAAAATAAAAAATATTGCTATACTCACCTCTCCGACGCAGCCTGGACCTCACCGAGGGAACCGGCAGCGTTGTTTGCTTAAAATGCGCGCTTTTACTTCCTTCCGTGACGTCACGGCTTGTGATTGGTCGCGTGCCGCCCATGTGGCCGCGACGCGACCAATCACAGCAAGCCGTGACGTAATTTTCAGGTCCTCAATGCCTAATTCTAGGCATTCATGATTTTAAAATTACGTTCCGGCTTGTGATTGGTCGCGTCGCGGTCACATGGGCGACGCGACCAATCACAAGCCGTGACGTCACGGGAGGCAGGAGACGCGCGCATTTTTAAAATTACGTCACGGCTTGTGATTGGTTGCGTGCCGCCCATGTGACCGCGACGCGACCAATCACAGCAAGCCGTGATGTAATTTCAGGTCCTGAATGCAGAAATAGGCATCAGGACCTGAAATTACGTCACGGCTTGCTGTGATTGGTCGTGTCGCGGTCACATGGGCGGCACGCAACCAATCACAAGCCGTGACGTAATTTTAAAAATGCGCGCTTCTCCTGCCTCCCGTGACGTCACGGCTTGTGATTGGTCGCGTCGCCCATGTGACCGCAACGCGACCAATCACAAGCCGGAACGTAATTTTAAAATCATGAATGCCTAGAATTAGGCATTGAGGACCTGAAAATTACGTCACGGCTTGCTGTGATTGGTCGCGTCTCGGCCACATGGGCGGCACGCGACCAATCACAAGCCGTGACGTCACGGAAGGAAGTAAAAGCGCGCATTTTAAGCAAACAACGCTGCCGGTTCCCTCGGTGAGGTCCAGGCTGCGTCGGAGAGGTGAGTATAGCAATATTTTTTATTTTAATTCTTTCTTTTACACATTAATGTTGTTTCGATACCGATACCCGATACCACAAAAGTATCGGATCTCGGTATCGGAATTCCGATACCCGCAAGTATCGGCCGATACCCGATACTTGCGGTATCGGAATGCTCAACACTAGTGTTCACTGAAGGGGTTAACTAGTGGGACAGTTTTATAGGTCGGGTCGTTATGGACGCGGCGATACTAAATATGTGTACTTTTATTGTTTGTTTTTTTACTTAGCTAAAGGAATGAATTTATTGGGACAATATTTTTTTTAATTATTATTATTTATTTAGGATTTTTTTTTTTTTTACACATGTAATTTTTTTTATTTTTTATTTTTACTTTGCCCCGGGGGGGGGGGGGGGGCATCACAGTAAAGTGACAGATCGCCGATCTGTCACTTTGCTGTGCACTGTGTCAGATCGGCTATCTGACATGCACATCTCCCGGCTTCCCGGCACCTGCTCTGAGCAGGTGCTGTGAAGCCACCTCCCTGCAGGACCTGGATGCAGCCCCGCGGCCATTTTGGATCCGGGGCTTGCAGGGAGGAGACGCTCGGTACAAGGTGAGCACATCGCCTTGTACCGATCGTCTCAGGGAAGCATGCAGGGAGCCCCCTCCTTGCGCGATGCTTCCCTATACTGCCGGAACACTGCGATCATGTTTGATCGCAGTGTGGCGGGGGTTAATGTGCCAGGGCGGTCCATGACCGCTCCTGGCACATAGTGCCGGATATCAGCTGCGATAGTCAGCTGACAACCGGCCGCGATCGGCCGCGCTCCCCCCGGACGTACTATCCCGTCGGTGGTCATATGGGCCCACCCCACCTCGACGGGATAGTACGTCCAATGTCAGAAAGGGGTTAATGTTGGTAAAGAATTTTTTATTATTTTGTTTTTATGAAATTTGATTTTTAACCAAAAACATATTTCTAATGCACACCTTTTCTATATTATGAAATGCATTAATTCCATTCTGTTTGCATTGGCTTCCTCTGGGATCATGTATTTATCTTTACTATAGCTGAGGGCCTGACCACTGACATGCCCATTTCACTTGTGTGCCATGGCTCCATTTATTATCTGTGGGACTGCTGGAGATAGCTGATCCCTGTACAATCTGAGTGCTGTGGCGGTCTCCAGTAGTCCCATAGACAATGAATGGAGCATTTCAGAACCTTGTTCTTAGGATTATTGGAATTTCCAATACACATAATGATTAGTGATGAGCGAGTGTGCTTGTTACTCGAGTTTTTTGAGTATGCTCGGGTCATCTCCGAGTATCTTGGATGGGCTCGTATATTATGTTTGAGTCCCCGCAGCTGCATGATTTATGGCTGTTAGACAGCCTGAATACATGTGGGGATTCCCTAACAAACAGGCAATCCCTGCATGTGTTCAGGTTGTCTAACAGCCGCAAATCATGCAGCTGCGGGGACACGAAAACATAATCTATAAACATGCCCAAGATACTCAGAGAACACCCGAACATGCTCGGAAAACTTGAGTAACGAGCACACTCGCTCATCACTAGTGATGATGATGAAAGGAGGCATGGCATAGTGGAATGGGGCAGGTCATGAAATGCAACACTATGCACCAAAAACAAAGTAAGCAATCTAAAAAGTGGTGACAGCTCAGTCTTAACTAAAATAGATTTATCAAACAGTATGGACCTGGTAAATTTTTTTCTGCAGCAAAACCTGATCATCTTGGCAGGAAAGAAGCTGTGCCAAAAATGCAGGTTTAGGTGCATTTTTGGTGCATTTTTTTTCTCTTTGTGCATGCCAATAAAGTTGAGTGCACACAGAGAAAAAAAAACAACTTCCTGTAGATAGAATGAATAGACAGATTGATAGAATAGATAGAATAGATACATTACCTGCGGTATCCTCTTCCCTGGCATTTTCCCACGGTCCAGAGGTCATGCAGTGAGGGAGTGCACGCTCGGTGATGTCACCGCTCATTACTGAGCCTGCGCCCGCTCCGGCTCATTCATTCCCCAGCAGCTTACAGCCAGGAGCGGTGCATTAGCAGCGCTCCCGGTTGTAAGCTTTAACTCCCCCAGATACTGCGTGGGACACTCGTTATCAGACTACGACAGATCAGGGAGTATACTTTCGCTTTTTTATTCGCTGGAATGGCAGAACAATGTGTGGTGTTTTATTTCATTAAAATACTTTTTTTCTGCATGTGTGTGTTTATTTAACCCTTTAACTGCTATAGGATTAGTAAAGGATTGGTGTCTTATTGACACCTCTCCATTACTAAGCAGGCTTAATGTCACCTTACAATAGCAAGGTGACATCAACCCCTTATTACCCCGCTTGCCACCGCTACAGGACAAGTGGGAAGAGCCAGGCAAAGCGCCAGGATTGGCGCATCTAATAGCCCTTTTCTGGGCAGCTGCGGGCTGCTATTTTTAGGCTGGAGGGGCCTATATCAATGGCACCGTACCAGCCTGAGAATACCAGCCCCCAGCTGTGAGCTTAAGCAAGGCAGGTTGTCAAAAATGGGGCTGATCCCACGCCGGTTTTTTAAATTATTTATTTAAATAAGTTAAAAAAAAGGGTGAGAACCCCTCTATTCTTGATAACTAGCCTTGCTGAACCTGACAGCTGGGGGTTGCAGCCCCCAGCTGTGAGTTTTGTCTGACTGGTTATCACAATTAGGGGGGAACCCACTTCAGTTTTTTTTTAAATGTATTTATTTATAGCGCAGGAGCGGCAGATGGAAACTCCCATCCGCCGCTCCTGCTGTCACTGTAATTAGGGGCTGTAGGTGTCAGATGATGGGAGCAGTAGTCCCATCAGCTGACACCAGTGATCGGAGGTGAAGTTTACACCTCCGATCACAGCTGAGCGCTCCCCGCTGTCTTCTGACTGTCTGACATATGACAGCATGTCAAACACTGTAATGTCGGACCCCCCCATTCCAGTGAATGGGGATCAGGTCCGCTCTGGTGGATGACAGGCTGCATGAGCGCATCATGCTGCATGAGCGCATCATGCAGCCTGCCATCTAGATGTAGCAGAGCTGAGTGTGACGTCACATCCGGCTCTCCTTGACTTTTCTGCAGCAAATACGCTGCAAGAAAAGTCAACCTTGCATATTTCTAGAGTTTTTTTCACCGTCCATTCAAGTCAATGGGTGAAAAAATGCTGAAAAAACGCTGGAAGTAACATGCCCTATATCAAAAAAATGCTGCAAAGCACAAAATGCTGATCACACAAAAACCCTATGTGTGTGCATGAGATTTCTGAAATCTCATAGGCTTTGCTGGTACTGTAAAAAGCAGCTGAAAATTAGCATAAAAACGCAGCAAAACGCCCTGTGTGAACGTACCCTAAGGCTTATACAATATTGGTAATTATGCTGCAATGTTTACTTTCCACCTGAGCCGCTCAGTTTACTACAAGGTTTAGGATCCCTTTAAATATACATAAATATTCAAGGTAACAATATCTCAGACGCACAGCTCAGACATGCATTCATTGTCATGCCACCTTAATTAGCAACCGGAATGTCAAGGACTGTATGCAAAATGACAGCAATTACAACATTATCTATCATTTTATTTATGTGACCAAAGCGTTCTCTCGCATTTCTTCATATAAAACAAATGATAGGTTCCTGCAGCTGCCAGACAGACAGTTACTGAATCTTCTCTCCTTCATTTCAGTGTTAATTAAGTTCTATATGCAAGTAGATAGTGCCAAAGTCTCACACAATGGCTGAAGATTCGGACAATTGCCCTGTCACATTGTAAAGATTTACTGAGGTGCTCAGCTTAAGTGAAATACTGCGCTCTATTTCATACATGACAATATCTTGGGGAGATACAGTTGTGGCCAACAGTTTTCAGACTGACATATTTTGGCTTTCACCAAGTTTGCATTATAAAAATTTCAAAAGTTTTAAAACTTTTGACAAATATACTAAGTTTATGCAAAGACTCAATATTTACAGTTTTGGCCTTTATATTCTAAGACTTCTCCCCGTCAGCTGGATACCAGCTTCTGGGCCAAACCCAGGCTGATGATGACCCATTCTCATCTAATCAGTGATTGGAGTTTATCACAATTTTTGTAGTTTTTTTTCTCTCCACCCACTTTTTGAGGATTGACCACAGGTTGTCACTGGGATTGCAGTGTTCTTAGGCAAAATTGTGAGTGAGCCCAGGTCCTTGGATGAAAACAAATCCCAACGCAAATTTTCTCAGGATGCTTTCCTGTTGGCATGACACAGGACTAATGCTAGTGCTCACCTTTATTTCTTCAGACATTCATTCTTCCAGGTCCCAAACAGTCAGAAGAGAGAAGAGCTTCATCAGAGAAAATAACGTTACCCCAGTCCTCTGCAGTTCATCCACTGGACTGTAGTTTTTTTCTCTGATGAAATGTTGTCAAAGTCAGAAAGTATCAAAAACATAGCCGCTTTATTTGAAACATGACATAATAAACTGAGGCAAAAATGCAGTCTCAAAAACGCATGTAAAAAAAGACTAAAAAACTCAAAGAAAAAAGTAACCTAATACAACCCCTGGCAAAAAATATGGAATCACCGGCCTTGGAGGATGTTCATTCAGTTGTTTAATTGTGTAGAAAACACTAAAAGAAATCAAGAACAAAAAACGTGGTAGTCAGTAATGGTTACTTTTTTTTTAACCAAGCATAGGGGAAAAATTATTGAATCCGCAACATCGACAGTTCACCAAAATACACACTGGGAATAAAACTGAGGGTATATGCGCACATTGAGTATTTGCGGAGGATTTTTCTGCACAAAAAAACAGGGTGTTTTATATCTTTTTACCTGCATTTTCGCTGCATTTTTTTATCCCATTCATTTTGAAATAAGTGAAAAATGCTGAAAGAATTGACATGATGCAGATCTGAAAAAAAACGCACTAGTATATAATGGTTAAAATCTGCAAGGAAAAAATTAGCAGCATATGCATGAGATTTTACCGACACTGTAAACTGCAGCATTTTTTTGTGTTGAAGAACGCATGGGAAAAAATGGGGCAAAAATACATGTGAACAAGCTGTAAAAGTGGAAATAAACTGTGTATGGGCTGTCCCACACGTCCAGATAATTCCGGTACCGGAATAAATCGGTACCGGAGTTATCCGTGTCCGTGTGCCTGGGAACTCACGGAGGCCATACCTGCGGCACACGTGTGCCGCCCGTATGGCGAGTGGGTACCACACGGAGCGTGTGGTACCCACTCTGCATGGTGCTGAAGCTGCTGAAGCTGCGATTCATATCCTCTCTGCAGTAGCGTTTGCTGCAGAGAAAATATGAAGAATAGTGTTAAAAATAAAGATTTAGGTGTCCGCCGCCCCCCCACCCCCTGTGCGCCCCCCCGCTGGTCAGAAAATACTTACCCAGGTCCCCCGTCGGCTGTCGCTCCTTCTTGGTCTTGCCGCGGCTTCTCCTGCATGCGGTCACGTGGGCCCGATCATTTACAGTCATGAATATGTGGCTCCACCTCCATAGGGGCGGAGCCGACTATTCATGATTGTAATTGATCGGCCCCACGTGACCGCATACAGTAGGAGGCGCGGCCAGACCAGGAAGGAGCGAGGGAGCGGGTAAGTATTTTCTGACCAGCGGGGGGGCGCACAGGGGGTGGGGGGGCGGCGGACACCTAAATCTTTATTTTTAACACTATTCTTCATATTTTCTCTATAGCAAACGCTGCTACAGGGAAGATATGAATACCGGCTTCAGCACCATGTGGGGGGGACAGCGCTTACTGTAGCGCTGTCTCCGGCACGCACACGGACCCCAGACGGAGAATGTCCGTGTGAGGTCCGTGTTTTACGCGGACCCATTGACTCTATTGGGTCCGTGTAAAACGTGCGCTCCCACGAACACTGACATGTCTCCGTGTTTGGCACACGGAGACACGGTCCGCACACGGTCCGCAAAAAATCAATGACATCTGAACAGATGCATTGATTTTTATGGGTCTACGTGTGTCAGTGTCTCCGGTACGTGAGGAAACTGTCACCTCACGTACCGGAGCCACTGACGTGTGAAACCGGCCTATAAGGGTATGTTCACATGTACTGGTTTTGATGCAGTTTTACTGTATGAAAGACACAGGCTATGGCCAAAAACTTTAGTGAAAATGGCACACGTTTTGGGACCGCTCAGATCTGCAAGTTTTTCTTTCATGCTGATTCGGCATGAGAAAACAATCACGGCATGCTGGTGGGGCATCCAATATTCAGATTGCACTCACCCATACAAGCCTATGTTTGCGGATGAAACATTGGACTGCACTCGGATGTCATCCAAGTGCAGTTGGACTACTCCAGATGCCGGAACTAGAGGAGATGGAGAAATTACTTTCTCCATCTCCTCCGCACCTGTACTGTGAGAGGATTGGAGCACACTAAACTTATACTCTGACACAGAATGAGCCGAGGGTCATTTGCATAATCGGCCCTGATTATCTCACACAAGACATCCTACGCTCTTGTGACCCCTGTGTAATCCGGCAGTGACAACCATAGAGGTCTGCAGGAGACCTCTGGTTGTCATGCCAACCCATTGGTGACCTGCAATCACATGACGGGGGTCACCGATTGGCGGATATCCAGCGTGCTTGAATGTGACCCCTGTGCATTTAAAATAACACACCATAGGGGAAAAAAACATAACGAAAAATATCTTTGTGTGAACGAGATTTCGGAAATCCCATTCATTTTGCCGATACTTTAAAAAGCTGATTATTTTTCTGCACGAAAAACAGCAATGAAACAAACGCATCAAAATTTCTTTGTGTGAGCAAGTCACAACACTACTCTTTCCAATTACTTGAGTACACATCAGCAGACTACAGGGGTACATAGAAAACATTAATTAAAGGCTTACACTGACTGGTTACTGGTGATAGATTGGGGATTATCGGAGTAACAGTCTGTGGCGGCATAACATGTCATTGCTAATACAGACAGTGTAATTAATGGCTGTTTCATTATGAGATCCAGCAAATGACGTTGTGCATACTAAGAATATGTAGTATGGCTGCTCCGCTATTGTTGGACCTTTGAAGATAGATGAATCATATTCCATAAATCATAGTCAGGACTGAACTGGAGACCCAAGCATCGGGAGGACTACACGCTGCTGACGATAGAAGCTTCCGGTTCCCAGTATTTACCAAGTGCATTCCTTGATCACTTATATTCATGGGAAGAAGAAATGTTTCCAGTCTCGTAAGCGAACATTCTCCATCATAGAGAAGCAGCAGAAGTAACAGCAAATTTAGTGAACTTGATTATTACTGGAGCTGTAAAGGTTGGACTTGATGGTCCTAGGTCTTTTTCACCCTATGTAACCATGTAAGACTGTACAGAATGAGGGCCTTCACACCATAGGGTGATGCAATGTCTACAATACCGACATCCTAGGAACTCGAGCCTCGTGCCGCAGCCTATGTGTAGTTTATGCATTGCTGACATATCATAAAAGTGACTGGGACTATAAAAGATCTTCTTGTACGCGAACTCCATGTAATAGATAATATGTGCTGTAAAAGTAAAAACATAATTTACCTTTTGATAGCTGTGCCCAGTGGGGAAGGGAACGCACATGATTAATGCTAAGGTAACCTAATTGCTGTTCCAAGCACTGTCTAAAAGAAAGCTACATAACAGGAATATATCAAAAAGGGAAAGGGTCCCCTCCTTATGATATTGGGGCACTGACTGACCATCTGGCATAGGCCTGTCCGTTCCAGCAGGCAGAGCTCACTCATGTGCCAGTGAGCCACTGTGGAGTGGTCTGGAACTGACAGTCAATGGTCACACGGAGAAGCACACCACTGCCTTGTGAAGACGTACAGAAAACGTTTGACCTCTGTCATTGTCAACAAAGGATATATGACAAAATACTGAGATGAACTTTTGTTAATAATGACCAAATACTTATTTTCCACCATAATTTGCAAATAAATCTTGCCAAATCAGACAAGGTGATTTTCTGGATTTGTTTTCTCATTTTGACTCTCATAGTTGTGGTCTACCTATGATGTCAATTACAGGCCTCTCTCATCTTTTTAAGTGGAAGAACTTGCACAATTAGTGGCTGAGTAAATACTTTTTTCTCCCACGGTACCATATCTGTCCGTCACTCTGTCCCACGCTGTAATCCATGTCTGGGGGATAATTAGTTTTCAACCTGGACGGTGCCAAGATGCGACCGTCCAGGCTGAAAACCATTGGTGAATGAGCTGCTGCGAGCGCAGCCTCAGGGATTAGAGGTGATATCATCATTGGCATCATCATTGGCATTTTCCCACGGTCCTGAGGTCACCGCAGTTCAAGCCCGGCCTCGATGATGTCACCACTGGTGAATGATGCTGCTCTCTCAGCAGCTCATTCACCAGTGATTTTCAGCCGCATCTTGGCACTGTCCAGGTTGAAAACTAATTATCCTCCAGACATGGATTGCGGCATGGGACAGAACGATGGACAGGTATGGTATATTGTTGTTTTTTATTTTATTTTTATTATAGGAGATCGAGGGCTTTGGTGGAATTAGGTGAGGTCGCAAGTATGGTTGAATTGAGAATATTAAAGGAGTCTGTGTCATTTTTTCAATTAAATGATTTTAATTAGGCTGTGTCTTTATTTAACATATAACTATAGGATTAGTAATGGAGAGGTGTCTTACAGACACCTCTCCATTACTAAGCTGTGGGCTTGATGTCACCTGACAATACAAAGGTGACATCAACCCCACAAATATGAACCCCACTTGCCATTGCTACAGGGCAAGTGGAAGAGCCAGGCAAAGCACCAGAATTGGTGCATCTAATATATGCGCCTTTTCTAGGCAGCTGCGGGCTGCTGTTTTTAGGCTGAGGGGCCTTTATCAATGGCCCCTTACCAGCCTGAGAATGCCAGCCCCCAGCTGTGAGCTTTAGAAAGGTTGGTTGTCAAAAATGGGGGGGACCCCATGCCATTTTTTTTTTAAATAATTAAAAAAACAGCTTGGGGACCCCTCTATTCTTGGTAATCAACCTTGCTGAAGCTGACAGCTGATGGTTGCAGCCCCCAGCTGTGAGTTTTGCCTGAATGGTTCAATAAAGCAGGGGGGAACCCACGCCGGGTTTTTCATTCATTTATTTCGTTATATTGCAGGCAGCGGCTGTGGAATACCCTGATCATCCGCTCTTGCTGTCCTTGTTATTAGTGGCAGCAGGTGTCAGATGATCGGAGTAGGAGTCCCAAAAGCCTACACCTGCTGTCATCGACTTTAATATGACTCATCATTCTCCTCTGCTCGCGCTGATCACCGGCAGAGCAGCGGAGAATGATGAGAACCGTTTTCAGCACCTACCGCCGGGGAGCAGCGCTTACAGTTGTACTTCTTCCCCGATGCCGATGCGTGTCACACGGAGGACATCAATGTGTGTTCTCCATGTGCACATGTGCGGGACATTTTGCTGCCCGTGCTGTCGGTAAAAGAGAACATATCTACTTGTGGGGCACATGAAACACACTGATATGTGCACAAACCCAATCATTTGAACATGTCTCAGGTATGTGTCAAAACTGTCACCACACGTACCGGAGACACGGATGTGTGAAAGAGGCCATAACTGCAGATTCAGTTAAAAATCCCAAACTGTTCTTCACTCACTCTCTCCAGGTCCAGCACAGAGTCTCTGCTGCTGCTGGCCGTGTCTTTTATTGTCTGCAGTACTGACTTCCTGTTGAAAGTGCTGCAGCCTATAAGTGAGCTCAGCGGCTCTGAGCAGAGGGGGCTTTCCAATCACGAAACCAGAGACCCTGAGAAAAAACAGCAGAGACTCGGCACTGGACCCCGAGATTGTGAGTAAAGCACAATTTGTTTTTTTAAAAGCAAATTGAAGCTGGGAAGGGGGACTGAAACCGGAAAACCCCTTTAAGGAGACTTTGGCCACATGCACAAGTTGAGTTTTTTACCTTAGTATTTGTAAGCCAAAACCAGGAGTGGAACAGTCAGAGGAAAAGTATAATAGAAACATATGCACCACTTCTGTATTTATCACCCACTCTGGGTTTTGGCTTACAAATGCTGATGTAAAAAATTCAACATGTGCATGTGGCCTAAGTCTCCATTGACTGCTATGGGGAGATTAACAGACCATGCATGTTACAGGCTATAAAAGTAAATACAGACATAAATATACTAAATATGAGCTTGATTAAGTCTCTCTATATAATGGTTATAACAATATTGGGGAATACCTCTCCCTATTAGTAAGCTGTCAGTAAAATATTACACCACCCCAGAGCTTTCCTTAAAGATAATTTTCTTCTTGTCCAGACATACGCATGCAGATGAGTGCGTATAAATAACGCATTACTGTCTATGGGAACACATTGGTACGCATGGATATGCGCATGGATGCGTTCGATGTGCATGCGTACTTCAGACTGAACATGTCCAGGAACTGGTTTCAGCCACTACAAAAACCAAGCCGTATAAAAAGGGTCTGGACACTGTAATTCCAGTACTCTCAAGACTCTTGAAGTGATCACAACACTCTGGATTTCATGTAAAGACTCTGGATGTGAGTATAGAAGCTATGAAAATGTCTGTCTGTCTCTTTCACTGCAGTCTGTACTCTGTCTCTTTACAGCCAGGCATTGCAGCAGTCCTGAAGTTATCATCCGCAGGCCGGATATTACCAGCAAGCGAACATTTCTTTCCCGACACAGCAACAAAGCCAAGGACAGCATCAGTGGGCAAAGATGCCAGCACCGAACTATCCTATTGTGTTCCCCCATTTCCTTATAGATTGTAAGCTTGCGAGCAGGGACCTCACCCCTAATGTCACTGTTTAAATTGTTTTAACTTGTATTGAATTTATTGTCTGTACATGTCCCCGCTTAATTGTAATGTGCTGCGGAATATGTTGGCGCTATTTAAATAAAAATTATTATATTATTATTAATATTATTATCATCCACCAACAACGCTGGACATTATGGCTGTTCCCCCAGTTCACAGCTACACTATGCTCCAGAGTGTAGCACCCCTGCAGCATGCAGCATCCACCACGCTGCCGAGTGCAGCACCCCTGCAGCATGCAGCATCCACCATGCTGCTGAGTGCAGCACCCCTGCAGCATCCACCACGCTGCCCAGTCCAGCACCACGCCAGCATGCAGCATCCACCATGCTACCCAGTCCAGCACAACGCCAGCATGCAGCATCCACCATGCTACCCAGTCCAGCACAATGCCAGCAAACTGCTACAGAAGCCACAACTCCCACTCAGCTAAGCAAGAAACGCAGAGGTACCTACAAAAAACAGACTCCCACTAGTGACTCTGCTCAGCACAGGAAAATGAAGACCGGAGCAAAAAATGTGGGCCAAAATTGGACCAACCACCTCCACCCTCATCTCCCAATGTGTCTCTATTGTCAAATATGTCACTATCCTCCCTTGTGTCTCTCCCTTCCAATTTGTCTATCCCTTCCTAAGATTCTACTTCTAATGTGTCGTCTACTCCCAATGTGTCCAGTTCCATCCCTGATCCAACCCTGCAATTTATTTCCCCTTCCCCTGTAACCCCTTTATCATCGACTACCACACAATCATCATAGCTCAACACCCCCAAGGTCCACAATATCTCACCGTCAGACAGACCCCGAACATAAACCCAATTGTTGGTTAATGGAAAATAAACAGTTGTTTGTTGTTGGTAAATACAATTTTTATTTTGTTTGCACAATCCCTGTGTTTTCTTTGTCTCTTTATGTGAAAACACACACGTGTGTATTGTATTGATGAGTGAAGTAGTAACGGGTGTTTCACTGGAGGTGTTTTAGTAGTAAAGTCAGCAAACATTACAGGTACATTTACTTACAAGTGTATTAAACCATATCATCTTGCCATGCCATACATCCAATATCCGAAACAAAGTAAGCAGCAAAGTTATCCCTCATCTGGGCAACTTCCACTGTAGTCCTCAGAGGGTGATTACGGTAATCCTGCAAAGTGCTAGCAACAGTTTTGTCAAGTTCTAATTGTTGTCGCTCTTTTGCCAGGATGTAATTGTGCATAACAACACATGCTTTGACCACATCATCAATTTTCTCCATTTTTATATTGATATGTGTTCCCAAAATGCACCATTTAGATGCCAGCAAACCAAAGGCACACTCCACACTTCTTCGTGCCCTTGTCAGTCAGTAGTTGAAAATCCTTTTGGTGTGATTCAAGTCCCGACTCGAGTATGGTATTATGAGGTTGGCACACATCTGAAACGTCTCATCCTCAACCTCAACAAACGGCATTGGCGGTCGGAAGAGGTTCTGGCAATGTAAAATTTAAATTATTACCATACACACATTGGCCCATGTCAGAGTTTTTGAAAGTCTGTGAGTCATTTCCTCTTCCAAATGAGCCAATGTCAACAGCGACAAATCGACATTCAGCATCTGCGTTCGCCATGAGAACAATCGAAAAGTAGTTTTTGTAATTGAAATATTCGGATCCACTTCCAGCAGGTTTCATAATCTGAATGTGTTTGCCATCCACAGCCGCCACACAGTTTGGAAAATGACAAATTTCCTTGAATTTTGCAGCATTTTCCAGCCACAGTTCAGTTGTGGGTTGGGGAAGGAATTCTGCATGCAGAACGTCACAGAAAGCACGGCAGGTGTCTCCAACAATCCCAGAATGGGTGGACACTCCAAATCGGAATTTAAAATGTAGAGATGATAAGATCTCTCCGGTAGCCAGGAATCTGCCAAACAGAAAAAAATATAAGTACATGGGTTTTCTAACAATAAAACAAATGACATGTGTTTGTTTTTCAAAATGACGTACCTCAGAGTCACCAACAGACATTCCTCAGTAGGAATTGCTCAACGCAGTTGTGTGTCCTGCCTGGTGATAGATACTCGGAGACCTTGCAGCAAGTCATCGAAACTCTGTTCCGACATCCTCATGTAGTCGAAAAACTTCTCCGGGTTTCCATGCAGCTCGGTGTACAACGAGTGGTAGGCTCCACGGCTTTCTCAGACTTCAACGATGGGGTGTTGTCAGTAGCGATGACGAAGTCTTCTCCGGCTTTCTCTTCTTCTTTCTTCTTCACAAGCCACAGCAAAGGCAAAAGGCAATTTCAATGCCAAATCCAGATTACGATAGAAGCTCTCCATGCCAAGATCCATCTTGAAGCTGGATACAGCAGCAAAAGATGAGGATTTCATCTGTGTAGGGTCTATATACAGAATCCCCATGAGACATGCCCATTGTGTTTGGCTTTTCTCAAGGAAATTCTCCTGGAACAACATTTGCCGCATACCAAAATTCATGAAAATTTTGAACGCATGCGCAGAAACAATGCAAACGCATGCACACGCAGCTTTTTTTTGCGTCATGCATAAGCTGATGTGGATAAAAATGAAGCATAACCATGAGTTATCCAAATCCATATAAAGTGTCGTTTAAAGTTTGCAACAAGCCACCTGAGAGACACACCAAACATGTGGAAGAAGGTGCTCTGGACAGATGAAACCAAAATCAAACTTTTTGCCAACAATGCCAAATGATATGTTTGTCGTAAAGGCAACACAGCTCATCACCCTGAACACACCATCCCCACTGTCAAACATGGTGGTGGCAGCATCATGGTTTGGGCCTGCTTTTCTTTAGCAGGGACAGGGAAGATGGTTAAAATTGATGGGAAGATGGATGGAGCCAAATATAGGACCATTCTTGAAGAAAACCTGTTGGAGTCTGCAAAAGACCTGAGACTGGGACGGAGATTTGTCTTCCAACAAGACAATGCTCCCAAACATAAAGCAAAATCTACAATGGAATGGTTCACAAATAAACGTATCCAGGTGTTGGCCAAGTCAAAGTCCAGACCTCAATCCAATCAAGAATCTGTGGAAAGAGCTGAAAACTGCTGTTCACAAACGATCTCCATCAAACCTCACTTGCTCGAGTTGTTTGACAAGGAAGAATGGGCAAGAATTTCAGTCTCTTGATGTACAAAACTGATAGAGACATACCCCAAGCGACTTGCAGCTGTAATCGCTGCAAAAGGCGGAGCAAAAAAGTATTAAGTTAAAGGGGCCGAATAATATTGCACACCCCACTTTTCAGTTTTTGAATTTCCACAAAAATGTAAAATAACCAATAAATTTCATTTAACTTCACAATTGTGTTCCACTTGTTGTTGATTCTTCACCAAAAATTTACATTTGGTATCTTTATGTTTGAAGAATGATATGTGGGAAAAGGTTGAAAAGTTCCAGGGGGCCGAATACTTTCACTAGGCATTGTACAATTCCCGCTACACATTCCGGTGTCTGTCCCCCGGCGTTCTGCTTCTCTGCATTGTGAGCGCCGGCCGGCCGGAAAGCGAGCACAGCGGTGACGTCACCGCTGTGCTTTCCGGCTGGCGCTCACACAGTGAAGAGAAGCAGAACGCCGGGGGACAGACACCGGAATGTAAGTATGTACTGTTTTTTTTTTTTTTACTTTTACGCTGGTAACCACGGTAAACATCGGGTTACTAAGCGCGGCCCTGCGCTTAGTAACCCGATGTTTACCCTGGTTACCCGGGGACCTCGGCATCGTTGGTCGCTGGAGAGCTGACTGTGTGACAGCTCCCCAGCGACCACACAACCACTTACCAACGATCACGGCCAGGTCGTATCGCTGGTCGTGATCGTTGGTAAATCGTTTAGTGTGACAGTACCCTTAGGGTGGAGACCTCCATGCTTTGTGAGGAGCTTTTGTGTCTTCACATCTGCAGCTTCCATCTCTTCTTTAGGCCAGCACACTATTCCAGCAGGGTATCTGATAACTGTCAGGGCATATGTATTGATGGCACAGATTTTATTCTTCCCCTTGAGCCGGCTCTTCAGGACCTGTCTTACCCTTTGATGGTATTTGCATGTTGCTGCTTTCCTTGCCAAGTCTCATCATGGTTACCGTATCCCTGTGGGATGCCAAGGTACTTATAGCATGACTGTACATCTGCTATGTGCCCTGCTGGTAATTCCACTCCATCAGTCTTGACTACCTTGCCTCTCTTTATTACCAACCGGCCGCACTTCTCCAGTCCAAAGGACAACCTGATGTCTTCACCCGTTCGTTTTTTCACATACAGCTTGATGTCATCCATGTAGAGGAGTGTGTGATGGTGTTTCCACTCTTGAACTTGTACCCATAGCCAGACTCTAATTATCTGACTGAGGGGTTCAAGCCTATGCAGAACAGCAATGGAGACAGTGCATCACCTTGGTATATGCCGCATTTGATGGTCATTTGTGCTAGTTGTCTTGAGTTGACTTCCAATGTTGTTCTCCATAGCCCCATTGAGTTTCTGAGGAAGGTTCTTAATTTCCTGTTGACATTGTAGAGAGCCAATCATTCACAGATCCATGTGTGTGGCATTGAGTCATAGGCTTTCCTGTAGTCAATCCATGCTGTGCTGAGATTGGTCTATCTGGATCTTGAGTCTTGAACGACTGCTCTATCTACTAGGAGCTGATGCTTAGAGCCTCTGGTGTTGGTCCCAATGCCTTTCTGAACTGTATTCATGTTCTCCTGACAGGAGTTTTCATGTTGTTGTAAGGCAGGTTATTGGGCGGTAGTTGGATGGAACTGTTCCTTTGTGAGGGTCCTTCATGATCAGCACTGTTCTTCCTTTTGTTAGCCAAGCTCGGTGGTGGCCTGCTTCTAGCAGTTGGTTCATCTGCTTTGCCATGCGTTCATGTACCGCTGTTAATTTCTTTAGCCAGTAGGTGTGGATCATGCCTGGTCCAGGTGCTGTCCAGCTCTTCATGTTCTTGACCCGCTGTTGGATGTTTGCTTCTGAACTGGTGACTGGCTCTTGCTCTAGGTGGTTGCTGTGTTTCATTGTCAGATCTTGCAGCCACATTGCACTGGCGTTGTGCGTTTTTCCTTCTCCCATATGTTCCTCCAGTATTGTTCAGTCTCTGCTATTGTTGGAGTTGCTACCTTTGTGCTGTTACTCTGTAGTTGGGAGTACACCTTGGATGGTTCTTTGGAGAACAAAGCATTTATGTTCTTGGTCTCTGCTTCTCTAGTGTATCTCCCTAGTCTTGCAGAGAGTGCTGCTGTGAACCTTTGTTTAGCAGTCTCTAGGGCTCCAGTTGGGGTCAGGCATTTGTACTTGTCCAGCTTGGTCTTATTCTTGATCTTTACACCCTTCTGTATTTCTGTTAGTTGGCTGACTTCCCTTCGTGCCACCTTGTTCTTTGCCTCCAGTCTTCTTCCCCAAGGGGGGCATGTACTTCTGTTGTTCTTGCTGGTTGCATAGCCAAGCATTTCCATGATAGCTGAGGTAGTAGTATAGATCAGTCTATTAGTTTGAGTTATGGTGGTGGTAGGGTTTGATGCAAGTGATCTATTGTCATCTTCTAGTATACTGTCTGGTGGTGCTTCTTTGCTGAGCCTGGAAGTGCCCACAGTCTAAAAGATTGTTGATTGGCTGTGCTGCAACTTTTCAACAAACTTTATTAGGCATCTGAACATGAACAATAAACCAAACATCCTGATGTTTGGGGTTCGGTACTGGACACTAAGTGTCCAGTATGAACCCCGAACTTTACAGTTTGGGTTCGCTCATCTCTAGTGGTAAACCATAAACACACTTTTCTCCTGAACCTAAAGGCACTCATACACCTTATATTACTGTCAGCCAAACACTCAATCGGCCGACATCTATCTTTCACGATTCTCCCACACACATGCACACTTACCTTGAATGAGCGTGCATTTTTTTACAATGGGGATAGTGGAGTAAGTAGCTGCCAGACACCTCTGGATGGTCATTGAAATTCAGCAAACCCAATCTTTCTCTCCCCTGACATAGAACTATAGAATCATAGAATGTTAGAGTTGAAAGGGACCTCCAGGGTCATCGTGTCCAACCCCCTGCTGATAGAAGGATTCACTGAACCATCTCAGACAGATGTCTTTCCAGCCTGTGGGATGCCAAGGTACTTGTAGCATGTCTGTACATCTGCTATGTGCCCTATGTGATCATGAATAACCGACGTGTTGGACCTCCAATTCCCTCTATTAAATAATTCTAATAAAAATATATTTGGTATTGCCGCATCCATAAAAGTATATCAAAATATTGAATTAAATAACCTGATTGGAATACGATGTATCAAGAAAATAAATTGAAATGCCACAATTTCTTTTTTCGGGGGGGGGGGGGGGGGGGAGGGGCACTGTGCTTTCATAAAAAAAATTTAAACTTTTTGTCTTCCCCAGAACAGTATCAATAAAAAATATCAGCTCGCCATGCAAAATACGAGTTTGCACAAAGCTCCATCAAAGGCAATAGAAAAATGTTACTGGTCTCCAAAAATAACGACAGGGAGCAATCTTTTTTTTTAATAAACATTTGAATTTTTTTCATCATTTAAATATAAAAAAGATGTTTGGGATCGCCATAATTGTACTGACTTGGAGAATCATGGTGTTAGGTCATTTTTAACATGCCATAAAAAACAAAACTTGAAAAACTATGGGAAAATGGCATTTTCTTTTTCACCATTTAACCTTACTTTGATTTTTTTTCTGTTTCTCAGCATATTGTTTGTTAAAATGAATGGTGAAATTAAAAACAACCACTCGTCCTACAAGAAACAAACCCTCATACAGCTATGATGACAGAAATATAAAAAAAAAGTTATAGCTCTTGGAAGATGGGGAGGAAAAAACAAAAGCATAAGAAATGAAAAATTGCCAGGGCTCAGAGGGGTTAATATACATAACATAACATCAGCTTACATTGCAGATATCACCATAAAATGCTGAGTATTATAAACCCATCAAGACATTACAGAGGCTTCCTGGAGATAGGAACTGTGTGTAGTACAGTGATCCTAGTTGACCTTTCTTGTGGAAATAATTCCTAATCAAAATCATCTACTTTGAAAGGGAAGATGAAAATATTACATGTATAATCAGTAGGCAGTTAGGGCATCCGATACTTATTGTCCACTATAATGGCTCTTGCTGAATCTTAGCCAACGCCTTGTATGTATAAACATGCTTTTAAGTTGATTCCTGTTATTAAATGATGTTTTTAAATGTGATTGTATTATAATGACAACGTCATTTATTACTGAGTGTGAGGACAGTTTGTATGAGACATGTAGTGTTGGGATGCACATTCAGTATTACTGGAAGGGCCAAGAATACTTGTATGGATTTTGCCAAACAATTGAAGTCCCAACCTTGTTCTCAACATAGAAGTGCACATGTGAAAACTTACCCGGCTGAGAATATATATAACATCACCGTATTTAAAGGACAATTCATCTGGGTGATCCCCTGCGCAGTCATATAAGCCTCGATAGAAATTTGCATAGTCCGTCTCTTTACCTGTGTAAACAAACAAATAAATCATAAAATAGAGTTTTGACTGCTAAAAATAATATCAGAAACAAATTAAAAGTATTAGGGCGGAGTCACACTACCATAGAATACTAGCGAGTGCTATGTGAGAAAACATCGCATATCACTTGGCCCAGTGTTAATCTATGGGGCAGCTCACATCTCCGTTTATTTTCTCAGGCGTATTTTACGTGTGTGTAAAATCGCAGCATGCTGCCATTGTCACTGAGACTCGGCCAAGACTCGCCAATGCAAGCCTATGCGTGCGAGAAAAAAAATGCACAGCACTCGGCCCATGCGAGTGCTGTCCGATTTTTACGCACCGGTGTCCTTTAAAAAGCCTGCAATTCATGTGCCGCATACAGTAATATCACACTGACAGGTTAGAATAGAATTGACAGAATACACAGATATATAGATGTCAGTGACGCATAGATAGAGATAGATAGATAGATAGATAGATAGATAGATAGATAGATAGATAGATAGAAGAAAAGCTGGCAATTCATGTGCCACGTACTGTAAAATCACTGCATGACAGGTTAGAATAGAATAGATATATACACATAGAATACATAGATATATAGATGTCAGTGACACACCGACAGGATAGCAGAGATAGATTACATACAGTAAATACAAATAGAATAGGTAGATATATATCTGTCAGTGAAAAATGCAATTAGTGCAATGTGTGTGTGCAAATTACTGTACATGTATTTAATTAATAAAAGATTATTTTTCTTAAAAAAAATGGCGTGTGCTCCAGCGCAATTTTCGTAACCAGCAGAGGGAAAGCCAATGGCTGGGGGCCTATGTTTATAGCTTGGGAAGGGGGTGATACCCATGGAGCTTCCCAGGCTATTAATATCAGCTCACAACTGTATACTTAACCTTTACTGGATATTACTGGATAAAATGGGGGACCAATTCTGGCACTTAGCCTTGCTCTTCCAACTTTCACTGTAGCGGTGGCAAGTGGGGTGATAGTTGGAGGGGTTGAGGTCACCTTTGTATTGCCAGGTGACATTAAGCCCCGAGGTTAGTAATGGAAAGGCGTCAATAAGACGCCTCCATTACGAACCCCATAGTCATACTGTATGAAAATACAGACACCCAGAAAAAGTCCTTTAATTGAAAGAATGACACAGACTCCTTTAATAATCTTAATTAAACCATACTTACGACCTCGCCCATTCCCCCAATGCCCTTGTCATCTGCAAGGAAGTGTCATCTTGCAGGATCTGTCTGACGGCACAGCGAGCAGGAGAGCTTTCTCATTCTCACGGTACCATCAGATAGGTAATAGGAGTTCACAGAGAGACACTGAGAACACAGTAAGCAGTGTCTGCTGGATGACAGACTGTATGGAAAAAGAGGAATAACAAAAAAATAGTATTAAACAAATGAAGAGCAAAAACAGAAAATTGGCCGGTAATGAAGGGGTTTGAGTGGAGTCTAAAGAATTAACTTAAAAGTTGGCAAATGGGTAATTACTAAGAAAAAAAACCGAATCTTCCTGCCAAATATTTTGACAAGATACCATGTGTTTGACAATGGCAATCTGCATGTAAATTGCATCATTTCATTTTGATGGAAGCATAAACACAGTTGAGACTTTACCGCCAATCTAAGGTTGTTAGAAGATCTTTAAACAGCGGGCCCGGTGGATTCCATAGCACTTTATAACCCACATTTACATATCATTAGCAAGTTGTGTGCATAATGCATAGATCAGGAATAAATTAAACTGAAGTAACTTAGTATGCGAAAAACACTTTATAAACAGCTTTACAAAATGAGTGGTATTGATAACTGAACGCTCATAGAGAAAGTGAAACACTTAGCTATAAATCCTCAGGATTCCTCCATGTGAGAGAACGGTACCGATAAATTGCTAATTGCACAATGCCAAAGAAAACATGCAACTTACTCCAGAATTACTTCTAACGATAAGTCACTGACAAGCTCGACAAATTCTTAATCGAAGAGGAAGAATTTCATGATCTTGCAAAAATTGCGTTGCACCTTGTGGGTAATTAATTTCTGTTATATTCCCAACTGCAAGAGAAGCCGTGTAATATCTTCAGGATAGGGAGCTTCTCGCTAATGATGAGAGTCCTCGCAGCTTTCTACAGCTTCCAGTGATTTCATTATAGAGGTGATGACCTGCACTGTAGAAAGGCCGTCATCAGTGGAAATGTTGGTGGAGGTCCTAGTTGTCAATCTCCCATTGATTTAACACAGTTGGGAATTACTGGCGGAATGTTTCCTGCAGAAATATATGCTATTTGTCTGTCTATAATGTAATAAGTGTTCTTTATTTTAAGTATGATCCAGTAAATTCATTTTTTTAAGCCAAAAAATGCTTTAAAGAAAAAAAAAGAAATCTTTACTCTGGTGATCTCAGTTTACTTGCCTGCAGTTATTCAAGTGCCATCGGCCCATGTGACCATTGCAGTCATTCACTCGCCCCAGAGGTTTGAAGTTATTGAAACAGACATCACTGCTTGGTTTAGCGATTGATTGGCTGCATTGGTCACATGGGCAGGTGGCATTTACTCATCTACAGGTAAGTGGAAAGTGACCAACTATGACCATTGCTTTAGATGTGGGAGTTAAAAGTGATGTATAATATAAAGAGTTCTGAACTTTTACCTGAAATAACAAGAATAAGCTATTGTGCGTGTACATGAGAAATAACACTACTTCTGGTCATTAAATGACTTCTATCCTGCATATTTCCTGTACTTTTGCCCTCTGTGGACTATATTTTCAGTTTTCCGTTCTCTCTGACCTAGTGGGAGGAGACTAGCTGCTATGATGTCTCTGTCTATGGTTAGCACATGTTCAGAAATAGCTGAAGCATTAGACAACTGTAAGGGTGTGGAATGTACTGTCGCTTTCCTGCCCCTGAATACACCAATCGCATCATGTGAATAGTGTCATGCGTTTTTATACATATAATGTTTCATATGAAGTGTAGACTATGTCCTGCGGTTTCTAGTGTGTATTGTGATATAGACTGTGATCTAGTGTTAGGGCTGGCGGAACGCACCGAGTATATTTAGATATAATTATTGGTGTGTTCGCTTGGGGTCCATCGTGCAGGAGACAAACCTGCTGCTAGCAAATGGCGGCACAATATGGCAGTATAAGTGAACTCTGTTACTTCTCAGAGTCGCACAGAAGGGAAAACGCTGTGCCCTGTTAGTGTCACAGGGGAACACAGCTGCCTAACAGAGCAAAAGCAATCAGTGGTCAGGGAGTAGCAAGCACACAAACACCTCCTCTCTGGTGGAGCCAGAATTCCAATGGCTTTACGCCAGCCCTGAATTCACCACACAAAACTCCTCACCGGAGGTGCCGGTATTCTAGAGGCTTATTTCAGCCGGACCCTGACCACAAGCAGACAAGACCACTGAATAGCAAAAGCTCATGACATAAGCTGATCCTAGCTGATTTATAGCTGCAGCAACTTCAGGACCTTTCTAGAGCCCCAATGGGAGCTGCCACAGTACCTGAGCAACTTCAGGACCTTCCTAAAGGACCAATGGGAGCTGCTGCAGTACCTGAGCATGTGACCCCTGACCTCCAATGAGAGGTCTTACCTTGGGCATGCTCAGAAGGGGAAAAGCAGGACTTAGTCCCAGAGATATCTGCTTGCCGCTGACCAGTACTGGCTACAATGGCTGAGCCTAGAAAGGCAGCAGTAACCATCCGCACAGCATCAGGCTGAGCCAGAGCCAGACGCTAAGACCGACGTCTCCGCTGAGCAGGCTCCTCTGCGGCTGGAGAAGAATGGGAGACCGCAGCAGAGATGATTCGATACTCCCCCCTGTGCAGAGGCGGGAACTCAACCCCTAACATCTAGTAATATGCATAGTGTAAAGGTAATGCATAGTGCTGGTAGTGTACAGCATAGGACTACATAGGGTAAGACATAGATTAGGATTTAGGACATAAGATAGTGACATTAGGGTAAGATAGCGTATGATAGGCATTGTAAGTGACTATGCTTAGTGCATACTGTTAGAAGATACATAATGTTTGAGATCTGCCCAGCAAGATTCTGCAGGGACAGATGCAGTTAATATTTGGGACTAGCTCACAGTGGGAGGGACTAGAGCCAGGGAAACCAGACTTCTTCATGTTTGAAGGGAGATAAAGTTGGAGTTCATTGAGTAATGTGGCATGGTCAAGCTCAAGGTGCAGTGGACTGACAGCACAAGGAGTACAGATTGTTCTGGGCAGTATGAGACCTTACGAAATGCCCTATCGACATTCCTGCAATGTCGGATGCTCAAGGCTCAGGACAGATGCTATGGTAAGTGCCTCACCACATCCTTAAAGGAAGATAGATGTGGAACTACATGTGGCAAAGATAACTGTTCTCGGGTGTGCTGCTGATCTGTACTGGGAATCCCTCGGGCTGACAGGATCAGTATGCAAAAGGATAGTCCAGGTAGAACGGAAGGAAAACCTGGAAGTGTACTGTATGATGGAAACAAGAAACAGAGAGTGCTGTGCCTGATACTACGTGTTGCAATATGATGCATACGGATTGTTAAGTAAATGTCTTTGTCATGAAATAAACTGGGTGTCCCCTGATTCATGTGCGGCGGCTCCTGAAACTGGAGATGGCTGAGGCCTGCTACATGCGAGTGTGACACACACTGGGTCTGGGATACTATATTCCTGTAAAGTGGCAGGCACCTTACACAACAATTCTGAGCAGTGTAGCTGTGAATCCCGCTCTGGGATGAATTAATGTCACACTGCAGCAGATCTGCCTATTTTGTCTGCCTTTGCTTGTCTCTGACTCTGCTGTTTTTTCCTCCTCACCTTTGCCTACCAATAGAGTATAATCGGACACATAGCATGACGCTTCCTTGTGCTGGTAGTCCGTCTTACTTTAACCAAGCTCTTTTTTCCTTGTGGAGGTAGAGTTCAGGAGGTAGGTTGTAGGGGAAAAAGTAACTCATAAGAGGAGAAGGAAGCATATTTCTCTAATAATATAGATTGCCAAGTTTCTTATATTCGCTTGGACTATTGATTTAAAGAGATTATTTGTAAAGGCTAGAAATGCTATAAATGTTCTCTATGTTCAGGAGTGCACTGCTTCCTGGCCTACCGGCTTCCTGTTAGCCAGGGGGTGGTGCGTTACTTGAAGATTACAGTGTCACCTTAACTGCTTGACTCTCTGATGATGCAATCAGCGGCAGATGTACCTCTACAGCTACAGAGCAGCACTTGCCAGCATGTTCCCCTGGTCTAGAAAACCTTGGCAAAGAACTGTAAACTTTAGAATTAAAAATCCCTTTATTCTGGAAAATGGAGAGAATTTTTAATAAGAATTACCGTAAATTGAAAAGTTACTAGTTTTCATGAGCACTTAGCAATTTTAGCCATTTAATAAGTGGAGGCAACTTTTTAACCCACATCAATGCATAATTAAGGTAGTACACTCATTTTGTTATTGGATTATTTATTGCACATTTGCCACTTTTCCTAGTACATCCAGACTGCTCCCGGAAATAGGCAGACTTTCCAGAGTTCCAGAAGAGTTGACAAATGCCATGTGCACTACTGAAACCTCTTGGAAAGCAATTCTTCCAGAGAATTTCCTGTGTCTCACGTGGGGGACATCTCATCATTAGACGAAGCCTCTGTGCATATTTATTTATGTGTTAGAAAGCGATGAGGATAGGCTATGTTGTAGGGGTGTAGAGGGGCATGGCCTATGAAAAGCAAAAGGGGCACAGGGTTGGGAAAATTGGAAGCACAGACAACACCTCTTGGAAAGGCCTCAATAAAAATTGGTGGATACATTGTTTAGTTTTTCATGTTGGTCCATAAATATTTTGACATATTCAACAATTTTCTGCTTTGACATATATTATTGTGTGGCCCCCAATTAGCAATGCTAAAATATAATCAAAACTAGTCACAACAGTATTTGACTATTGCTTCTCAGTGTCTCAAGCAGTCTCGACAGAATGATCAAATGTTCGTTTGGCTTTTACTGGCTGCAACAAACTCTGGTTTAAGACAATAATTGGTGTTCTTTGTAAAGCAATTGCCAGATAAATTGAGATAAATATATAATTTGGCATGGTCATCAACCATCTCCATATCCTGGGTGGCGAGGCTTTTGTAGAAAAAAAGGTGACAAGACATTGTTTAGACAACTACAAAGCATAAAATATTTTATTTTTGATATATAGCGTGACTATCAAGCGAAACGCAATGATTGATAAAGTCTGAAGAATTCTTAGTAACCGGCACTGAATAAAAAGCAGAACTTGGAAGTGGTTTTCACACAATTTTGTAGACATTTTTAGTGCCTTGCAGTGGTGACACACAATGTGATGTGCTTACTTCCTTTCTGCAAAACACAAAGCGAGCCTATAAACTCATGGTAACCAGTTTGCGCTTTCCTGTGTGGGACCTGAAATCAGCCTTTTGTTTCCTGTCCACATGTCAGACGAGGGAAAGAATGAAAAGGAAGTTCCTGATCATGGTTTCCATGTCCACCCTTCTCCTGACAGCAGAAGAGAAGTGATGTATATGGCACGTACAGCTGAGAGGGTGACCCAGACTACATTTCCTTACAGGACACAGTTAAGATAGGGCCACCATGCTTTTGCTTTCATAGAGGTGCTAAGCCCTGATAAGAAATACATCTTCTGCTGTCCGGTGTTGTGTAACCTGTCTGTATTATTAAAAGCACAATACCCTTGAGTTCAGGAATACATATATTTAGGGAAGCTTCAAATGCCTCATTTGACATCTGATAACAGAAATATCATATATTTGTATAAGTTTCCAAGATAACGCTATTTTATCTAATAATATTCCACTCAGCCCTAATGAAGCTTACAATCTAATTTCCATAACTCATGCAATTTTATTAGATTTCAATAATTTAAAAACCAGTAAAGGTCAAGTTCATAAACAAGAGAAGTTGGGTAATAGGAGAGGTGCACCAGTATTGCACAAAAATAATATAGTCACTATGCTGAGCCCTGACATTTTATTTTTACATATAAGAAAAAAGTTACAACCTTTTCCCTATATGAGACATAGGGCAGGGGGACAGAAAACACTTCCAGGAAACGTGCTGACACCAATGTTTGGTGTCTACATAGATTCCTCTTTGGAGGTGCTGTCATCATTTCCCAGTTTCTGTCTCCCCAAATCGTCCAATGGAGATGAGTTTTGGGCAAAGAAAGAAGACTGGTGTTGTTCACTCTGACCTTAAAGAAGTCAGATGATTCATAGAGGCGTATGCTTTTTCATGAACCAGCGGCAGAAAAGTGATGTACACCTCCCCACAAATGCTGGGGCTGCCACCCCACACCCATGTTCTACTACCCACTCAGCTCCGCTCACTTTGTCAGAGCTGGGCAAAAATTGGATTGAGGACAGGGCTGCCACTAGGAATTTTGGGGCCCCATACTGGCAAAAGTTTTGGGGCCCCCTTGAGACTCCGCCCAGACTCCACCCCTTGAACTGTCCACAGTCAAAAGATTTTTAAAGCCACCACCACGACAAGGTTGGGCCCTACCCTACTCTAACCTACTAAACATTTGTTAAATATCCAATACAATTTAGGTATATTTTTATTTTTCAATTTTTAAAATGACCAATACCACATACAGGGGACAAATACCACCGCACCATGACCAGACACCATATTACCGCCACATAGTGACCAAATAATAGCACATACAAAGAACAAATACCACCACACCATGTCCAGACCACATATTACCACGATATGATAGTGACTGAATACCACAATACTGATCAGTAATAGAAAAAAACACAATACTAATATCCCCATAAGTGCCAGTATTCACAGGAGATCTGTACTTAGTATGCAGTGTCTGTGTACAGGTAATACAGTGATCACCGGTGACATTATACACAGGAGCTCTGTATATATATATATATATATATATATATATATATATTTATATATATATATATATATAGTGTATAATGTAAAGGTAATCCAGTGATCACTGGTGATATTGTACACAGGACCGCTGTATATAGTATACAGTGTATAGCATCAGTGTACAGGTAACACACTGACTCACCAGTGACGTCTCTAGATGAAGTCCATCATCTTTGCTTTTAATCTTCATCCAGCACATACCACCGTCACTTCATCCAGCCAGGGCTCGTTCTGCCGGAAATAACAGTTATCTAGAGCACCTCTTGCATAAAACATTACTTATTTTTTTCCCAAATTCTAAATTGCAACAGATGAAGAAAAAAAGTGACAGTGTTACTCTGCACAGTAACAGGACTGCCTCCCATTTAAAACAGTATCCTCAAAAAATAAAATAAATACATCACTGGAGTAATAATATGTCTTAATTAGCCCCATGGTAATAATATCCCCCATCCTGGCCCCCCCGTGTGTCTCATTCCTGGCTCAAGCCATATGTTCTCCTATCCTGCCCCATGTGATGTCCCATCCTGCCCCATATGATCTCCCCATCCTGCCTCATGATCCTGCCCCATCTGTCTCCATCGTATCCATCCTACCCCATGATCCTACACCATCTGTCTCCATCCTGCCCCATCTGTCCCATGATCCTGCACCATCCGTCTCCATCCTGCCCCATATTCCTGCCCCATCTGTCTCCATCCTGCACCATGTCTCTATTCTGCACCCCATGTCTCCAATCCTGCTCCGTGTCTCCCATCTGCCCTCATGTCTCCCATCTGCGCTTGTGTCACCCATCTGCCCCATGTCTCCATTTTGCCTCGTGTCTCCATTCTGCCCAGTCTCAATTCTGCCCCCTTGTCTTCATTCTGCCCCGTGTCTCCATTCTGCCCCCGTGTCTCCCATCTGCCCCGTGTCTCCATTCTGCCCCATGTCTCAATTCTTCCCCCTTTGTCTCCAATCCTGCCCCGTGCCTCCATTCTGCCTCGTGTCTCCATTCTGCCCCCTTTGTCTCCAATCTTGCCCCGTGTCTCCATTCTGCCCGTTTTGTCTCCAATTCTGCCACCTGTCTCCATTCTGCCTGTGTCTCCATTCTTGCCCCGTGTCTCCAATCCTGCCCCCATGTCTCCATTCTGCCCCCTGTCTCTATTCTTCCCCCTTGTCTCCATTCTGCCCCCTTGTCTCCATTCTGCCCCCCCCCCCGAGTCTCCAATCTGCCCCTTGTCTCCATTCTGCCCCCTGTCTCCCTGCCCCCTGTGCCGGGCCAGATGGAAACACATGGTCCATGTGTCTCTATCCTGCCAGTGAAACATTGCGGCTTGCTGCTTTTAGTTAAAAAAAAACCCAAACTTTCTTCTTACCTTGCCGCGGTCCTGCGGTGGAGATCCCTCCCGGCATTTCAGCGTGCACTCACCGGCGAATGACAATGACGTCATACGCCGGCAATGCGCGCTGACATCAGCTGCCAGCCTCTGATTGGCTGGCGGCTTTAACCATTGCTGTGTGGCCCACACGGGCCCGCAAGGCTGCAATAGAGTAACTGAACATGCGTCTTGGACGCAGGTTCAGTTACCGATAGAAGCCTGCTGCTGGGGGCCGGGTCCGATGAGCAGAAAAGATGCGGGCCCCCTCTGCCCACCGGGCCCCATAAGGCAGTCAGGGCAGTAATGCCCTGATTGAGGATGCCAAACGTCACAAAATTTTAGCGCAGACTTAAATTATGCCAAAATTGTGTGACATTTCAAAGCTTTTTATGCTAGAATACTGGTGTAAAAGCTTTCATGAATCGGGTGCCATGTGTTTTCTATGTTATCATACCATTTTTTATCTTTTACTTTACCTTTTACTAGAAATATATCCTACATGTTAAATGCAATATAAAACATTACAACAGGTTGGGGATTTAGAGTGCTTTAGCAAAAAGAGTACACAAGAAAATGGCTGGTGCAAGCCTGTAATTAGCCATACATATTAGATTAATGTTGAATAAATCTGGCAATCACGTAAGGTATATGGGGGCCTCCAGTCTCTCACCCTATGACAGATTTCAAAGGATAAAAATATAGGGCAGGTAGATTTGAAATCAAACAAAGTCCAGCTCACCATGTTCGACATCCTTGGAGACTTGGAGCACGGAACAGCTGTGTCAGAGCGTAGAAGAATCAAAGAAATGATGAGGAATCCAGCTCAACGAGCTGTCATGGACTAAGGGTGCTTGGACACCAGAAACGCGTTGATATCGCATTTTATTCTCTGCAATTGCTGATATTTTTATCCTCCACTGAACACATTTTCCAAGTGAATAAAGAAAAGGTTTTTTTCACTATCTCGTTGAGCTGGATTCCTTATCATTTCTTTAATCAGGTAGATTTGAACATGCCCAATCCTTTTGCTCTCGGGAGAAATACATCTGGTGGTTTATCTGGCAGAGAATTACTCCCCTCTCCCCATACAGAACACATACAGGCTTTTGCTGAGTGTATGTGAGAGTCGAGACAAATAGCTGTTGGCAATATAAAAATGCTTTTACTCCACGAGCAGTTCGATGGCAAGAAGCAATTCTAAGACTTTAGCCCAAATATGTCCCAATTTTAGGGGAAGGCATATGATGATTAACAATACGCTATCATACTACGGTAACACGCTGTAGCTGAACTTCCTTGTTTCCCGACTTCTGTCCTTCACTCATTTCTATTCATCTGTTGTAGTCGGTGGGCCTCTCTTTTCTCCAATTCGATTGTTTTTTGCTCTAATCATATGCAATGAAGATATGCATGGCCAACATTTAAACAGGCTGCAGATCAATTAGTGGTCTTAGGTTTATCTGATTTTTATCAAAGAAGACAGAACTGTGGGTCGATTGTCAGAGCCTGTGTCAAGTTGACCTTTTCACAAACGTCTACATTGCCAGTCCCCTGGGTTACTTGTTGTCCCCTGTCATCCTCTGAATGGCAGAAGTCTGTTCTGTTCAAGCACAAAGTATACACAGATGTCTATATTACATTCTCATAGGTGTGACAGAGACTGCATGTTGTATCTAGAAACTGTCCTTTAGCGGTGACACTTCCTCAATGATGATAAGCTAATTTATGCAAGTAAATCTCCTTTGTGCAGAAATGAAAGCTAATTGAGTCATTACAAAGTAATTCAGGAAGGAATGCCTTGTATAAACCGGCTTACTTTAGAAATCCTCCTCTAGTGTGTTTTGTGAATCCTAAATGGATCTAAGTATTAGCTGCCACACAACATCCAGAGCAGACGGACAACTTTCACCGACATGAATACATTAAGCCTGGAGAATTAAGGCTATGTTGTTATCACCTGGAGGACTGCTTGTCGGAGCCGGGCTTATAGGGGTACTCAGCGGCTTGGATATCCCAGGTGCGCTCACGTGATTACCTTCCTCTAAATTAAAAAGATAGATTGCGTAAATTATTACATCCACGCGATAATATCATTGTCAGACGTATATAACGCAAGTCAATAAAATGCAGAATATGTAGAAAATAAACACAAGGTCAGAATACCCCATCAGCTAAAACAATAGCTGCACGTTCGGTTATTGTTGGTGGAGTTCAATACATTGCTTCCTCCGCGGCGATCCATACAAAGGAGGGGAAGTGGGCAAGACAACAGGTAAAAGTACAAACAGCTGCAATGCAAACATTTTCCCAACAGCCTGCCAATACGACTTAATCTGTTACTCTCATGGTGACAGATTGGTTGGCCTCCATTGTCCCATCAATCTTTGGCCTTCCCCGTGACATTGTCAGTGAGATTGACAACTTTCAAAAATGGAAACCGCAAAGTCTTTTCAGAGGCAATGTCTCTGGTCACTTAGAATCAATAGGCTGCAGATAATGGTGATTGCCCGTCAATGCTCTACCGCGTGCCAGACTCAGGTAGGCCCTCGTCACAGGAATGGAGCTTAATTGTCCATTATTGCACAGCTAAACATAATACTGCATAGATGTAACTCAGGACTTTTCTCCGCTCTGATAAATTCTGGAACACTGTATACTGCACAATATTGCTCCCTAATAATACTGCCTTTTATTTTAAAAGTAAATAAAAAAATCATGACACTCAATTATAACTATATTATCATCTAAATGACAGCACTATGAAAACTACATTATTACCAAAGTATTCATATTATGGCATATACCCCAAAATGTCCTCATTGCTCTGTAGTTAGAAAAATTATTAGATATACACATAATTAAATGTGTTTGAGATGTAGGACTTGTCTAATTTAGTTTACTCAGAGATAATGCATACCGTACATAATAAATAATACAATGTAGGTCCACGCTGAGGCACTGCTTGCACCGCTATCTATTATTAGCATTTTTATTCAGCGCCATTTTCAAAACACTTTACAGACATCATCATCACTGCACCTATTGAGGCTCAGAGTCTAAATCCCTTATCAGTATGTCTTTGGAGGAGAAAACCGTAGTACCTGGAGGAAACCCACACAAAAATGGAGACAACATGCAGATGCTGTCATTGGCAGGATTTGAACCCAGGACCCCAGCGCTGGTAGATCATATGCTTCAAATGTAAAAGACGGGACTAATCCTGTAATGTTTGTAAGATTCACAAATAAAAGGTATGCAAATATATCCATAAATCACACTAGAAATCAGGGTCAACCTATTTAATACACATAATGTGGAGAGATGAATAGATAATTGTTAGATGGATAGTCAGACAGTCATATAGATAGTCATATAGATAGATAGATAATAGATAGATAGATAGATAGATAGATAGATAGATAGATAGATAGATAGATAAATAGATGGATAGATAATGAGATAGATAGATAGATAGATAGATAGATAGATAGATAGATAGATAGATAGATAGATAGATAAATAGATGGATAGATAATGAAATAGATAGACAATGAGATAGACAGATAGATAGATATATAAATAGATGGATAGATAGATAATGGGAGATAGATATATAGATAATAGGTAGATAGATAGATAGAAGAAGGATCACATACAGAGCCAAAATGTCACATAATGGGCCATTAAAAACAGCTTTTTGTGCACTAAAGAAATAGTGTGCTGCTTCCTCTTTTTCTCAGTTTTTTTCTGTGTCTTACAAAAGTTTTGTCCATCGGACAATTTTGAGTGTTCCTGATAGATTTTTTTCATGCTGAAATGACTTCAGATTTTTCCAATCACGTAAGGTTTTTGAGAAATGATACAAAATATTATAATATTCTGTTGTAATTCTAAAAACTCATATATGAACTTTTTCTGAAATAGTATATTCTGAATTTTCCACTGAAATAACATAAATCGCTGATCTACACATATACAAGCACTTATTATACGAATTCCGCGCAGGCGCAGTGAATCATTCGGCTGACCGTGTACTGAGCATACCACAGCTCCTGGGCAGGGGAGGAATCAAAAGATGAAATTCAATATGTCACTAAAAATGCATTTTCTACATTCTCACTTGGACTTTTTTTCCAGCCAATCTTGGTGCCGTTAGCGATGAACACGGTGAAAGATTTCACCAAGACATTGTGCTGATGGAGAAATGGTACCAGGGAAAGTGGAGTACGTCAATGCTGGCTGGCTATTGCTGGAATCTTAATCGAGAAACATCTGACACGGATTATAAATGAAAGTCCAGAAATACGTGCAGCGATGACCCCCATCACGTGATCGGGGGTCATCACTGCATTGCCATCACAACCAGAGGTCTCCTTGAGACCTCTATGGTTGTTGATGGAAGATTGCTATGAGTGCCACCCTGTGGTTGGCGCTCATAGCAAGCCTGTAATTCTGCTGCATAGAGGTGATCTGAGCATCACCTCTATGTAGCAGGCTATTGAAGCATACCAAAAGTATAAAAAAAAAAAGGGGGTTAAAAATATAAAAAAACAAAACAACATAAAAGTTCAAATCACCCCCCTTTCGCCCCAATCAAAATAAAACAATTAAAAAAAAAATCAAACCTACACATATTTGGTATCGCCGCATTCAGAATCGCCTGATCTATCAATAAAAAAAAATTGACATGATCGCTAAACGGCGTAGAGATGAAAAAAATCAAAACGCCACAATTATGTTTTTTTGGTTGCCGCAACATTGCATTAAAATACAATAACGGGCAATAAAAAGTGGTATCATTAAAAATGACAGCTCGCCCCGCAAAAAATAAGCCCTCAAACGGCCATATTGATGGAAAAATAAAAAAGTTATGGCTCTGGAAAAAAGGGGAGTGAAAAACGAAAACAAAAAAATCGAAAAAAGCTCCGGTCATGAAGGGGTTAAAAACCTTACATGATACAGACTTTTGGAGCACATATTCGTGTTCAGCATATCAAACTCTATAAGATACAATAACATTTTCTCAGGAGACAAGAATTTCACTGAAATTTGTTGCGCAGTGTAATAGGTAGATGGATAGATATAGATAGATATATAGATAGATAGATGCATTTGTTTGCCATTTCCTATCTTTTCCTACTATTAGTGTTTTTTTCTGAGATACAACTAGTGGGCTTGCACTTATTTGAAACTGGTACAGATTGCTCTTTTTTTTTAAACATAGTGGGGGGGGGGGTCACAGTGCAGGGGACCTCACCAAAACTTTGAGTCATGTCTATTCCACAACTCCTCTTCCCCTTACTATTGGGGTTCCTCAGATCTCATTTATAGGCTTCTTCCTCTTCTCTCTATATACTGCCCCTATTGGAGAAACTATCAGCAGATTTGGTTGCAAGTACCATTTCTATGCTGAGGATAGTCAATGATACCAATTTTGTCCTGACATCACCCTCACCTTAAAGGGAATCTGAAACTAGGTTTTTGCTACCTCATGTGAGAGCAGCATAATGTAGGAAAAGAGACTCTGATTCCAACGATGTACCATTTAGTTTACTGGGTGCATCCATTGTGACACAATTAGGCCACATTCACATGTTCAGTATTTGGAGAGTATTTTACCTCAGTATTTCTAAGCCAAAATTAGGAGTGGGTGAGAAATACAGAAGTGGTGACATGTTTCTATTATACTTTTAATCTGATTGTTACACTCCAGGTTTTGGCTTACAAACACTAATGTAAAAAACTTACCCATCCACTATAGAGAACATCATAAACATATCTGAAAGCTCTCCACCGTTCTGTACCGCCCTACATCTCCTCCCTCACCTCTGTCTATCTCCCTACCTGTTTTTTTAGTTCTGCAGCTAATCTAAGACTAACATCCTCCATAATCCAAACCTTCCACTTCTGTTTCCAAGACTTCTCTGTTACTGCTCCAGTTTTCTGGAATGTGCTATCTCAGATGATCTGACTAATACCTAACCCCTACATGTTTAAGCATGCTTTAAAAACATATCTATTTAGACAGGCCTGTCACCTCACTTCATTAATCTAACTCTACATTGCACCCCCTTTCTAAATTTTCCTCAGAATCTGGTCCCTATGCCTCCACATCCTCTGTGCACCCAATAGCACTTGGTAACTGCGCGTAGACAAATACTGGCTGATGACCGGATCATGCAGCATTATTTGAGAACTCCTGTTTACTGTAATGATGGTTGAACCGTATAAGCACTTTCTACCCATTGTGTCCCCCTATGTCCCTATAGATTGTAAGCTTGCGAGCAGGACCCTCACTCCTCTTGTAACTGTTGAACTATATGCTCCTTCGTAATGTCTTTATTGTCTGTACATGTCCCCGCTTAATTGTAAAGAGCAGTGGAATATGTTGGCACTATATACAGTGGCTTTTTACCTATTTTGTTACATTACAACCCGTGTTAAAATATTTTTTTAATCCGATTTGTGTGTGATGCATAAACTCTAAATAGTCTAAGTTGGCGAAGTGAAGTGAGAAAAATATAGATTAAATTTGTGGGATCAAACAACTAAAAATTGGCATGTGCATATGTATTCACCCCTTTTGCGATGAAGCCCCTACAAAAATTTCTGGTGCAAGCAATTACCTTAACAAGTTACATGGTTAGTGAAAGGAAGTCCACCTGTGTGCAATTTAAGTGTCATATGGTCTGTCAGTATATACACACCTTTTCTGAAAGGCCACAGAGGCTGCAACACCATTAAGCAAGAGTCACCACTAACCAAACACACTGAAGGCCAAGGAGATCTCTAACCAAGTCAGGGACAAAGTTGTTGAGAAGTACTAGTCAGGGTTGGGTTATAAAAACATATCCCAATATCTGATTATCCCCTGGAGCACCATCAAATCCATTATTATCAAACGGAAAGAATATGGTACCACAACAAACCTGCCAAGAGAGGGCCGCTCCCCAAAACTCTCAGCCCGGGCAAGGAGGCCATAATCAGAGAGGCAGCACAAAAACCAAAGGTAACCTTGAAGAAGCTACAGAGTCTGGAGTATCTGTGCATATGACCGCAAAAATCCGTACATACCATAAAGGGGTCTTTATGGAAGAGTGAGCAGAAAAAACCTTTACTTACACATAAAAATTGTATGGCCCATTTTAAGTTTGCTGAAAGACATGTCGGAGACTCCCCAAATATATGGAGGAAAGTGCTGTGGTCCGATGAGACTAAAATTTAACTTTTCGGCCTCCAAGGTAAATGCTATGTCTGATGTCAAACCAACACAGCTCATTACCCCAAGAACACCATCCCCACAGTGAAACACAGTGGTGGCAGCATCATGCTGTGGGAAGGGTTTTTGGCAGCAGGGTCATCGAAATGGTGCGAATCGAGGGGAAGATGGATGGTGCGAAATACAGGCATATTCTTGAGCAAAACTTGTTTCAATCTGTCAGTGATTTGAGACTGGGAAGAAGGTTCACCTTCCAACAAGACAATGACCCAAAGCATACTGCTAAAACAACACTCAAGTGGTTTAAGGGGAAACACGTAAATGTTTTGGGTGGCCTAGAGAAAGTCCAGACCTTAATCCAATTGAGAATCTGTGGTCAGACTTGAAGATTGCTGTTCAACAGAGGAAACCATCTAACTTGAAGGAGCTGGAGCAGTTTTGCCTTGAGGAATGGGCAAAAATCCCAATGGCAAGATGCGGAAAGCTCATAAAGAAATATCCAAAGTGACAAAGTGAAGTTTCGGGGTGTAAAGTAGCAAAACACAAAAAATGCCGGAGGGAGGTACTTTCGAAAGTCACTGTAGATAAAACTATTGTTATCACTATTACACTGTAAGGAAAGCTGGACACATGAAAATCTGCAAAAAGTGAAGTCCTAGATGTTACCATTTGTCATTCCTGGGGAACTTATTGCAGATGTAAGCTGTGCCTCTGCTATGGTAGTAAGGAGGGTATGGCACGTGCCAAACAGTATCTCATCATTAGTGCCTCTTCTGATTAGGTGCAGTGTGCTGTTGTGTTGCCCTCAGGAATGAAACTATATGGGTGCTCAGGTAACTGTCACAACTGGGCCGTGGTGCCATAAAGTGATACCCTTTCTCTATAAAACACATATAGATAGTTGAGGGCCCTTTTCTTACAGACTTTTCCTTGAGATCCTGGCACTTCAGGTTACAAATTCTTATTGTCGTATCTCTGCTGCTAAGCTTCCAGAACGCAGACATCAGCATATTTCAATCTTTACTGTGATAACGTATATAGTAAAGGAAGGTGGGTTCTGTTGACCGAGGGTATAAAAGGTGGGCTTCAAGGTCTAGCAAGCTGCATTACTGATTGATATATACCTGCCATCCTAAGGTGATTAATTTGCCGTAACTGTTTAGGTGGCAGTGATTATACTACTGTATGTATTTTTCACATATTTTTGCCTTTTTTCACTGCTTCTTTAGAAACGCAAGTCTACAAAATATTAGACCAATTATTCTTATTATTGATGGTAGTGTGACTTTTACAAAAGAAGTATGCTACATATTACATATTACATGCAATCTTCGTAATAGCAGACTGTGGGCCACTAATGTGCAAAGTATAAAATATTTTACATTTAGGCTTAGATTCATTCTAAGACATTTCGATCAATGGCTCATTTACATTAAATTACAAAGCCTCATGCGGACGCACAGACATTAAGTGGTTTAATAATAATAAATGAGAGTTTGCGGGTCCTATGGATGTGTGTGTACATGTGTATCTATTAGTATGTGGGTCTCTATGCTCTTTTTTAACATTAAACAAAACCATTTCTGCCTTGTAAAACGATCAATCAAAGTGCACAGATGGCTGTGGGGTTTTCATTAGATAGTTACCATGGAAATAATACAGAAAATCTGGAAGATTCTTACAAATAAGCAGCTTGTATTTACATGCCTCTCAGCGGCAATGTGGCTCTCGTCGTCAAATTATTTATCATTCCAAACACATACGGACCAAAAAACCAACTGGACAGACTAACGGCTGTCATTAGGGACGATGGGCTGGTGAAGAAAAAGGTATGCGATAGGTGAGTAGCTCACAGCTCCATACGGTCAACGTAATCGTTTCCTTGCTACAATTGCCACAAAACTAGAACATTTTACCTAAAGAAGCACTCCTGCTCCTCCCGTCAAAATTGTTATCCTCTTAGCATATTACAGAGCACTGTGTGCTTACAATTGCTCCTTTTGCCCCTTATCCAGCTAATTGTTCTGTTTTCCATTAGGTCTATGACACCACATATTTTCAAACAACGTTAGAAAGCCAGGCGGAAAATCTAAGGTTCTCGGTGCAACCATTTTTCTGCCCTTTGTGTATCATGCCAAGAGAATCTATAAGGTCCATTTTCAACACAGATAAAATCAAGTATAGAAAAGGAAACTAGACTACCATAGACCAGATAATGGTATCCTGAAACTCATCTGTTTAAAGCACACCTGAAAACTTATGGAAGTTTGTGCTGGGAGAAGGTAAGCCTCGCAATATGTGCATCATGCCTTCAAAATTTTTTGTAGTAGTAATTAAACTCGGCACTCAGAAGGATATGTTTCAAAAGGTGAATTGATTTACAGTCCGTGGATGAACAGCTGGTGGATAACGATTCAGTCCGCATGGACCTTCATTAGATAAATGTTGTGTTGTTTAAGTGGAAGATGAGTAGTCAATACTCATAGGGGATGACACTTTAAATGGACTGAAGGTGGTGAGAGGTATGTCTGCGCTGGGGTATGGTGGCTGAAAGCCACAGTCAAGAAGTAACTGGCAATCCCTGCATGTGTTGCGGCTGTCTACTGCCGCAAAATGTGCAGCCACAGGGACTCGAATATATTATCCAAGCACGACCAAGATACTCAGAAAACATCCGAGCATGTTTGGATAACACGTTATCAGGGGTGGAGAATCTCAGGCCCCCGGGGCCATTTTCGCCCCTCAATCACCTTTTATCAGGCCCCCGAGCAGATTCTCAGGGGCCACATTCTTGGGAAAGGAGCTGTATTTTGATTGCCACCCGCTCATTAATTTCTTCTTACTCTGTTAGCACACACACAGTGTTCACTACTGAACACTGAAGGGCATGCAATGAAAGATTATGTCCTGACACCAGTGCCTGTACTTTGTGGGCGGAGTTTGTATGGCCCCCGAAGGATGGTATAAATATCCAAAAGGCCCTAGCTAGAAAAAAGATTCCCCACCCCTGCGTTATATGTACACGTCCGCTCATCACTAGATTCCACCCATTCTCTGTCCACTCCATGTCTCCTCAGCACTACAACCTACATTCCTGAGATTTTATCACTGATTTCTGTCAATTTTTAGGCAGACCAAGTAGATTTACTGACTCTTGAAGATCTGAGAAATCTGGCAAGAATGATTTGACAGTTGCCATTGTATGATATAGTGGGGAAATTAAATATTTGATACACTAACGATTTTGCAAGATTTCCCACCTACAAAGAATAGAGTGGTCTGTAATTTTTATTATAGGTACACTTCACCTGTGAGAGACAGAATCTTAAAAATCTTTTAAAAAAATCCAGAAAATCACATTGCATGATTTTTACATATTTAGTTTTCATTTTATTGCATGAATTAAGTATTACATACTTCTTCGCATTGACTAAATAAAGAAAAAACGCATGTACTTTCGGTCTGTATTTGGACTTATTATATGGGATACCAGCAGCGCAGATTATCCACAAATCTTCCTTATCTGTGTTTTCCCGTCTAATGACGCGTTGGACGTGCAGCAACTGGATGTATAAGTGATTGAAATATTGTGTATACACAACTAAATCAGGTTAGTATAACCTCACTTAAACACCTATATATCTCCCTGGGCTAAAATCCTATTGTGCTGTCTTTTTCTTCCTATTTTTATATAGTAATGTTTGAGCCTGTGGTCCTGGTTCTCTTCAGGTCATTGATCAGGTCCTTCCAGGTAGTCCTGGGCTGATTCCTGACACCAGGCGTCATCTGAAACTCTGATGTTCTGAGGGAACACTGAAATTACCATTTGCCTCCTGAAGAACTCATTTTATAGGAGGGAATAAGGATGAAGCAGAGGCAATGCTGATCTAGTGCATCAAAACTAAGTTTGTTTTGGAAATTTCAGTTTGCTGACATATTTGGGTAGGGGTATTGGGTAGGCTGTCACATTGATATACAGCAGTATTGCATGTGGTGATTTACGTGACATATTTTAATGGTATGGAGCAACATCATTATAATTATGAGAATTGTTGAGGGGATGCCATATCTATGGGTCCCATTCATACTCCAGCTGATTGATTGCCCCCATATTGTGATAATAAGCCCTGTACAAACTAAGATGATGCAGATTTGGTAGAAGCAATGCTAGTCCGAGATATGTAATATGAATAATACTTATCAGTGTACTGATCTGTTTGGGAACGATGCAATAGAGTAAAGACACCACTATATATCGTAAATTGAGTGGTTATTTTATTGGTCACCAGGTGGCAGCCCATTTGGGTATATTGGTTATATAAATTCTTCCTCCCCCGCACCCTTCTAATTTGTTTCCTTGTTTCTCTATATATTACTATCTTAATTTGAAGTTAAAGGGCATGTTATAGGGCTATCTAGGGTGAACCATCGGGGAGCGGGGGCGCCACTGGCGTGTATTGGGTTAGGGTGCCAACCTCTGCAGTTAGGAAGGGACTCTGTAAATAGGGATCGTGGAGGGTAAAGGATTAATATAATTTTACCCGCCCTCCCCCTTCTCCCCCACTAAAACAATAATTGACCACTCAAAACGAAGGTTTGATTTCCTTGGGTATTCCCCTTTGGCCCTGGTGGCAAAAGACATTAATAAATCCCTACAGTTTATCTCTGATTTGGACCCTTATAGGACTTCACTTAAGTTGTGCCACAGGTGTTGGCTTTCTCTGTGGTATGTCTATCTTAGGGTCTTTTAGGGACGAGAGGGACAGCCACCGTTGAGCGGGGGCGCCATTTGCGTCCAAGAGGGTGCCGACCTCCGCTGTTAGGAAGGGTTTCAGTTAGGGTGAACAAGGGTCAATTAGGCCTGGTTATACTGGTGCTGTTGTAATTTTTATATAATCTACAGATCAAAAAAAAAATTTTTTTTCATTATTTTTTCCGTTTGGCTCACTTTTGTAGTGTGTTTTTTTAATGACAAATTAATAAAAAGGTATTTTTTAGAGGTATTAGTTTATTTTTGATGAGCCCGATTCCTGACCTTTCCCAGAATCATCCTTACCCCACAAGGCGAGATCTTGCATGGAGCCCCAGACCGAAAAAGACAGTAATCTTGTGTTTCTTCCATTTTCTAATAAGTATGCCAACAGTCCTTTACTTCTCACCAAGCTCCTTGCCTATTGTCCTGTAGCCTGTCCCAGCCTTGTGCAGATCTAAAATTTTGTCCCTGGTGCCCTTAGACAGCTCTTTGGTTTTGGCCATGGTGGAGAAGTTGGAGTGTGATTGATTGAGTGTGTGGACAGGTGTCTTTTATGCAGGTAACAAGCTCAAACAGGTGCAAGTAATCCAGGTAATGAGTGCAGAGAAGGAGAGATTCTTAAAGAAAAACTAACAGGTCTGTGAGAGACAGAATTCTTGCTGGTTGGTAGGTGATCAAATAATTAGTTCATGCAATAAAATACAATTTAATTATGTAAAAATCATACAATGTGATTTTCTGTTTTTAATTTCTATATTCTGTCTCTCACAGTTGAAGTTTATGTACGATAAAAATTACAGACCTCTCAATTATTTGCAAATGGGAAAACTTGCAAAATCGGCAGTGTATCAAAAACTTATTTTTCGCACTATGGGATACATTTTATTAATCTTTTTGGGGGGATGGAATAAAAACATTAATTCTGTCACTGTTTTTTATGGTTTGGTGTCTCCCCAACAGGTATAAGAAGTAGGTTAACTGTATTTTCCAGGTCATTTTGAATAAGCCAATGTACTAATTACATAGCATTTTTTATTACTACTTTTACACAGGCAATCCTTTTAATTTTTTTTTGTAAGAATTTGTACTTTGCTTTTTATTTTTTAAGCATTGTATATAATTTTTTACCCACTTTTTCTAGTTCTGTTATGGAACTTAAAGTGTTTTTTGGTTCTATAAAATTAGTAACCTATCTTTACAACAGTCTAATAATATTGGCTTGGTGGAGGTTAAGCTTTTGGCACCTCCATTAATCAGTTGTTTTTTTAATTACCTTTATAAGATCATTGCTACAGAAAAATGAAAACACAAATGTAAAATATTATATAAATGTAACAATATTTGGAGTTTTATTTGTAACCCTAAATAGTGTAAGAATCCTAATATGAGGAACACACCACATTCGCAATTCTAAAGCAAATATTTATTTAAAAATTCACATAAATGGATTCATATATAATAAACACTAGATGTACATCAAGACTTAATTGTGAATAGCCAGGATTAAGATTTCTCGGTAGATAGTGTTGTTAAAGTATTACTCCTACAAACCTATTTGGAACAAGAATTATAGGATTATATATCCTTCCTATTATTTCATCCTATCATATCCACTGACTAAATATTTAATTACAGAGGGGTGTTGCATGGTCTCTGTTTTTTGTCTGCATTCTTAAGGATGACCAGATGCAGCCACTTGTTGGAGCCAAGTTTGTGTTACTAAGTTTAGTAAATTATATCTAATGTAAAGTCAGAATATTAGAATATAATAGTAGTAGAACATCCAAGCCAGATAAGAATCATAAGCGCTTTTGGAATAATAACTGGAGTAGAAGTATTCCAAATATCAGCTTTTATGATTCAAGTGAGCTGGGTGTGATAATGGGAGTGACATCAAAACTACTTGTGATGTCATACGTAGATACAACATAATAAAAATAAAAAGTGCAACGATAAAACAGAATAAAAACTTATTGGATGTTTTAAACACACTATGCTGCAATTTTTCTTCAATTGTTACACAACTATTTTAGATTTGGAATTTGGCTATAAAGAGGCTGTGTAATCGCTTACAGGTAGCAGACATGCTTGGCTTGGATTTTTGTGCACGTGTGGTAGGTTGTGGGTCACTACAATGACTTGAGAGTTTTTGTGGCCTGTTCATTTGTTTTGATGCTGATTAGCAACCATTACTGCTGTGGTGCAGTGTTGGGTGGCGTGGCACAGATTCTAGAGGTAGGGAGGGAGAAGGAGCGGAAAAGGTATGCGAATTAAAATCTAACTTTTATTGGCTCATTATTAGTGTTGACCATTCCGATACCGCAAGTATCGGGTATCGGCCGATATTTGCTGTATCGGAATTCCGATACCGAGTTCCGATATTTTTGTGATATCGGAAATCGGAATCGGAAGTTCCCAGTGTATGGTTCCCAGGGTCTGGAGGAGAGGAGACTCTCCTTCAGGCCCTGGGATCCATATTCATTTAAAAAATAAAGAATAAAAATAAAAAATATGGATATACTCACCCCTCCGGCGGACCCTGGACCTTAGCGATGTAACTGGCAGCCTCCGTTCCTAAGAATGCAGTGAGTGTAGGACCTGTGATGACGTCGCGGCTTGTGATTGGTCGCGTGAGCGGTCATATGTGAGGCCACGTGACCAATCACAAGCCGCGACGTCATCGAAGGTCCTTTACTCTGCATTCTTAGGAACGGAGGCAGACGCTTGGACCGGTGAGAGCCAGGGGCCGTCCGAGGGGTGAGTATATCAATATTTTTTATTTTTATTCTTTATTTTATACATGAATATGGATCCCAGGGCCTGAAGGAGAGTTTCCTCTCCTTCAGACCCTGGGAACCATTCCGATATTTTGTGTCCCATTGATATGCATTGGTATCGGGTATCGGCATCAGCGATAGCTGATATTTTTTGGGTATCGGCCGATCCAATCCGATACCTTTGCATATCGGAAGGTATCGCTCAACACTACTCATTATTAATAAAACCGTTACTGTAGTATCATGTATAGAATTAATACAGGGCTACGTAAGTCTCCATATTAAAAAACGAAGGTCTCAGTATGATAATACAGATAACAATAGAATTATGTCACTCTGAATAAGATACTATCGAATGTCCCGCTAATGTGCAGAGCTTTAAATAAGCTGCAAACGCAGTGGATCCTGCACTTAGATAAAGCTGACACAAATCGGGAAAACACGTGTCAGGGACCTTCTCTCAGTTTATAGGGATAACCTGTCTAATTTTAGATAGGGCGAGCAATTGAATAGGGACCTCAGTTCATCCCTCCTTGCAGTCCTCGTACTGACACATGGTGCATTAGCCTGTGTCTTTCTCCATTATCCCTAAACAGTGCAATGAGAGAATTGGTGAGCTAGTACTATTGATTTTCTGGAGCGCGGTGTTTCCATTTTCACTTCATGGACAACACTGCTCCAGGACAGTCTCTGTAACTGGTCATGCATTGGCTTGTTTTACACCTAGCCGTGCGTTCTGTCATTCTGTTGATGGTGACTTATTCTCTTGCTATATGTGCTTCACTGTGCAGCTGCGGTGGTCCTGTTAGGCCAGTTTCACATTAGCGTTTTGAGGAGCTGCAGAGGGCTGCGGACTTCCTCCGTGAAGCCCCGCCCTCGGCCGCACCTCTGCCGCTAGCTCCGCCTACTTCTGCATGCGGCCTGCGTACCTATCTTTAACATTAGGTACGCAGGTCGTGCGGCTGTATGCGGATGCTTCTGCATGCGTCGTTTTGACGATGCGGCGACCAGCTTTGGACGCAGCTGGTTGCAATTTCTTTTTTTCTCCGCATCGTCAAAACGACGCATATGGAAGCATCCGCATACAGCCGCACGACCTGCGTACCTAATGTTAAAGATAGGTACGCAGGCCCCATGCAGAAGTAGGTGGAGCTAGTGGCGGAGGTGTGGCCGAGGGCGGGGCTTCACAGAGGAAGTCTGCAGCCCTCCGCAGCTCCTCAAAATGCTAGTGTGAAACTAGCCATAGTCTCTGCTCATGGGACCCCACTCATATTCAGCTCCTGCGCTTATACCATATTTTTCTGACCATAAGATGCACCCCATATTTTCAGATGGAAAATAGGGAAAAAAAATGAATGCGTCAAATGGGTGTTCGTCTTACTGGGGGGGCGGATCGGCATCACTTGTGGTCTCAGGAGGTGTTCGGTGGTCCAGCGATTATCTGGCTCCCATCCCAGGCTGGTGCGGTAGGTTTGGTGGTGCCCGGAAACTACGCAAATTGGGAAAAAAGTGAGTCTAAGGCTATGTGCACACATCAGGATTTCTTGCAGAAATTTCCTGACAAAAACCGGACATTTCTGCCAGAAATCCGTATGCGTTTTTTTCACGTTTTTTACACATTTTTGTGCCCTTTTTTGGCGTTTTTTTCCCAATGCATTAAATAGCTGGAAAAACGTGAAAAATCCGCAAAATTAATGAACCTGCTGCTTTTTTTACCGTGATGCATTTTTTCGCGGAAAAAAACGCATCATGTGCACAAAAATTGCAGAATGCATTCTAAATGATAGGATGCATATGTATGCTTTTTTATGCATTTTTATTGAATTTTTATAGCAAAAAAACACGAAAAATCCTGAACGTGTGCACATAGCCCTTATAGTCCGACAAGTATGGTAATCGCTTTAGGGCTTACAGCATACATACAGTAGAGCAGAGACCTTAAGACTTTGACCTTTTTATTGTTAATTTTAATCCAGTTCATTATGGCCATTTATGAACTTTCACTACTTAGCTAATTAAATTGTATCTTATTCACTCTGATCATATATGAATCTGTCACCACCTGGTTCCGTAAAGTGTGGTTTGCTGTAGGTCATTTATAAATCTGTCATTACTTAGTCTAGTACTAATTTATTTACTGGCTTTCTACCTATTATCCATATCCAATATACATTAGAGGGACATTGGCTAGTATCTTATGCAGAGTGACATAACTGTATTGTCTTCTGTATTATCATACTGAGACCTTTGTTTTTTTAATACAGTGACTTACGTAGCCATATATTAATTTTATATATGATACTACAGTAACCTTTTAAATCAGTTTAATAATTACCCAATAAAAGTTATATTTTAATTCACGTAGCTTTTCCTCTACTTTCCCCTCCCTTTAGTATATAACTTAAATCAGTGATGACCACTTGTGTCAATTATTCTTTTGCCATGATGTAGTAACCTTGGACAGATTCCAGAGTGCTTTGCCTGGCAGCAGTGGTGCTGCTGGGGCACCTAGGTCACATTACCTTTGGATGCTGTGTTGCAGTGACGCTTATTGAAATTCAGTGTACATTTAAAAGAGTAGCATTGGGTTAATACACTTTAATCAAAATGCAAACTAAGAAAGATCATGTCACTGTGAGGGAGGGCCAGGGCCATAGTCGTGGCTGAGTTTCTATACTTTAACACGCCCTGCTCTCCCGTCACATGAATATAGTGTCCCCTATGCAGAATACCTTCCGCTTCTCCTTCTGCAGCATCCCATCGGGCTGGCTGAAGATCAACTGCTGCCGTTGTTGCATATAAAGACACAGGGTCCATTTCAAACTTCAAATGCAAAACTTTACTCTCTTGTTTTTGCAGCACATCCATCTTTGTTACAGCTTCAACCACAGATTCCACACTACACATTTTTCTCTCTCCCTGTACTTCTCTCCTTGTCACACAGCACGTGCCCGGGTTGGACCGCATCATACGGTTCCTCAGCGTCCCTCCTGTTCAGACTCTCTGCGCTTGTGGGTTCCTTCAGCCGTTTAGCCCCAGATCTGATGGCATCAGCCCATGCGATGATCTGCCACTTGGTGAGCGACCTGCCCTTCGGTACTGCTGTGACTTCTCCTGCAGCTCCAATTCCTACTATTACTATCACTACTATCTCTGCTGCTGTTGTTCTGGCCTACTGGCCCTGTATGGCTGGGCTTCTCGTTAACGTTATGGGGTCACTGTACTGCATCGGGCATTAAGCCCATCTGGACTGTCCGGACTCCCTGGCCTCTGAGGCCCACTATCAGGAAATCCTCCTGGCTTACCCACACAGCAGACCCCTCCCATATTAACTATTTACTATATGTACCTTCTATCTATACTACGTCCACTACAATGCCTCCCATCTAGTGGCCAGAAATGGGCACTGCACCTTCCCTATACTGAAACAATTTACAAAGTGCAAAAGCAGCTATAATAATATACAGTTATCATATATACTATAATGTACACAGTACTAGACGAGGAGACGCATACAGTATCAATACATCACATTGAACCGGAACGTAATTAAAGGGATAGGGGTGTGCATCAGTACTTGTAACCCCTTACATCACCATGCAATCCTAAGCTTTATTTGGGTTAGGGAGGTACTTTTCTGAATTATAAGAGAGGCATTGCCTTGTTTGCATTAATTATATCATATTGACCAAATCTATGCATTGAGGAAATAATACAAATTCTTTATGGCTAAGGAAACAAATCAAATTTGATAATTTGACATGTTATGTAGGTCCTAAAATTATAGTGAACTGCACTTAGGTGAAACATGAAGATAAAGGGATCCAAGATGCCACCAATGAATCTTCTGCTTGGTAGTCCATACCTGAATGGTGAAAATGATTTAGACTTCTATGGGGTTTTAAAAGCTCTGTTATACCTTATCCCTGATGAATCATTAGGTGCCTGTAGTAAAATGTATCAGCAGCCATACAGTCTGTGAGTTTTAGAAATGGTCATGATATAAATAATGCGAGTTTAACTTATTTTTGTATACTTTAGCTGAATGACATGGTGATATAGAACAGAGCCGGGCGCTTCATCCTCCAAATAGCACAAAAATGTGAAGTATTTACAAGCTGTGCTTAATTTCAACATGCAGCCTCTTCTGTTCACATAGACAGGGAAATTTAGGCAACTGCGGTTACTGTAGACTGATATAAACTTGGCCCACATGAGACCGATGCCTGAGAAAGTAATTTATAGGACATGACTAGAGAGGGACAAGTCTTCTTACTGTACTACACTTTACAAATAGGAAATCCAGCATTTGGCAGCTTCGACAGGAAAAGTCTGGTGACCAGATGTTTTTTTCTATTCCACAATTGCTTACAAATTGTTTAGAGAACAGACTTAGTTCTTATTGCAGGAGTGACCGGCAGACAGACACAATTTGAAGAAATTAAAGGTGACCAAGGGCACAAAAATAACAAGCTCCCTTTCTATTTTTTTCACTGCTCTGTCCATTCCAGTTTATTCTTAGGCTGTGTGCACAAGTTCAGGATTTTTCATGTTTTTTCGTTGGTTTTCCGCTATAAAAACATGATAAAACCACTAAAAAACGCTTACATTAAGCATCCTATTATTAGAATGCATTCCGCATTTTTTGTGCACATGCTGCATTTTTTTCCGGAGCAGAAACGCATTCCAGAAAAAAATGCAGCATGTTCATTAATTTTGCGGAATCGCGGCGATTCCGCACACATAGGAATTTATTGATCCGCTTACTTTCCACATGGGGCTATGCCGACCATGCGGGAAGTAAGTGGATTATGTGCGGATAGTACCCGGGTCTGGAGGAGAGGAGACTCTCCTCCACGGACTGGGCACAAAAGTAAAAAAAAAAAATAATTAAAATAAAAAATAGGGATAAACTTACTTTCCGATGGCCCCCAGAGTCCTCCCGCCTCTCAGCGGTGCATGCGGCGGCTTCCGTTCCCAGCAGGGCCGGACTGGCCATCTGGCAATTCTGGCAAATGCCAGAAGGGCCTGTCCAGTCACGGGCCGCCTTTTCTGCTGCGTTGTTAACAGAATCCTTGTTCTCAAGATATCCATACTGTTAAGAGTTGTGATGGAGCACAAAGTCACTGACTCCGTCACTTACCCCAGCAGGCTACGAGTATCATTAGAAATATTGGTCTTGTAGAAAATCTTCCTTTCCTCCATCCAGGGTAATATTAGTAATATATCCCATCTGGTTCATGGGGACAGCGACAACATGGGCCTGTGTGATTGCAAATGCCAGGACTGAATTTCCATACCTTGTTCCCAGGGATGCATTGCGTGAAGGACCTGGGATGACATCGCGGTCACGCGACCATGATGTCACAAAGGTCCTTCGCGCAAAGCATCCCTGGGAACGAAAGCCGCCGCGTGCACCACTGAGGAGATCGGGGGCCGTCAGAATGTGAGAATAACCATGTTTTTATTTTTTAAATTATTTTTAACATTAGATCTTTTTACTATTGATGCTGCATAGTAAAAAGTTGGTCACACTTGTCAAGCACTATGTCTGAGAAGTGTGACCAACCTGCAATCAGTTTTCCAAGCGATGCTACAGATCGCTTGGAAAACGCTAGCGTTCTGCAAGCTAATTACACTTGCAAAACGCTAGTGTTTAGTGGTTCCGTGGCAATTCCAGACGTGTGAATCAAAAGACGTGAGCACTGCTACAGAGGTGCACGGGTAGGTTCCCACACCTTATAAGCATAGATATAAAGAACCCGGCACTCAACTTCAATCAAACTTTGAGGTTTTTTTCCGTAGTACCAAAAAACGTTTCGGCCTAGTGTGGCCTTCGTCAGTTACTACAATATTACAAAAGGTGAAAACAGTAAATACATCTGAGAACTAAATACATAACAAAACAGAGATCAGAAAAATAAATAAACAAACAAACAGAGGTATATACAGTGAGCAATGAGGTCATGGTCTATCCGTAATTGAAAAGCTATTCAAGGAGCCACATAGCATACCTAAACCCACCTAAAGGTGAATAAAGTAAAGAGTGATATGGAACATGGGTAGTATACCAGCGGATGCCATTTTGGCATCTCTGGATGTGAAAGACCTATATACTTCCATACCTCACGAAGAGGTTATTAACTCCGTCAAAAAACTCCTATCAACAACGGGGACCCACAAACTACAAATTGACCTCTGTGTTGAACTACTTACACTGGTTCTTGATTCCAATCACTTCTTGTTCCAGGACCAGTTCTACTTACAGACACGGGGGACTGCGATGGGCTCCAACGTGGCGCCCCCTTACGCAAATTGCTACATGGCAGATTTCGAAGAGAGCCTAATTTATCCGGACTTACGTTTCCGTAGTAACGTGTTACTGTGGAAACTCTTCATTGATGACATATTTTGCATTTGGGGCGGCACGTTGGACTCCCTCTTGTCTTTTGTGGATTTTCTCAATACTGCATGGCCTGGTATCTCCTTCACCATGGCCCATGACCAACACAGAATGAATTTTCTGGACACGGTGGTCATCAAGGACCATAAGAGCACACTAAGCACTGATATCCACATAAAGAATACAGATCAAAATAGCCTACTACATTTTCAGAGCTTGCACCCCCGAGCTATTAAAAAAGCGATCCCCAAATCTCAAATCCAGCGGGTGTCCCGCATAGTGTCAGATGATGAGCTACGGCCACAAAGAGTGTCAGAAATGAAAGCGAAGTTCCAGGCAAGGGGTTATCCTGATTCTATTCTCCAAGATTCTCACATCATCAGCCAGAACAATAGACCGAAGACGCACAACCGTATTCCATTTATCCACTCCTTCCATCCGTTTGCATATATCCTTCATAGAAACATACGCCAACACTGGCACCTACTCACTACCGCTCACCCCAACATCCCTGAATTTAGGGAACCATTTCTCCCATGCTTTAGAAGGCCCCGTAACCTCAGAGATTCACTGGTTAGAGCCGATGCAGGATCAGACAAGAAGCTACCGACACAACGGTTCCTCCAGAACCCTCGGTTCGGGACTTTCCCATGTCTCTACTGTACTCAATGTAGTAATGTCTTAAAGGGTGATTCATTTCATCATCCACGCTCTGGTAAATCTTTCTCGATTAAGAATTATTTCAATTGCAACTCGGAATACGTAGTTTACCTCATTAAGTGCCCTTGCGGTATGCTTTATGTGGGTGAGACCACCCGGCCCATCAGGGAACGTATCTCTAAGCATAAATCCACGATCAGGCGTGGCAATATGCTTTTACCTATCCCACAACACTTTATATCCAAAGGCCATAATATTTCTCAGCTGAGGTTTCAAGTAATTGAGCAGGTTCCAGCCCCCAGACGTGGAGGAGACAGATTGACCTCCCTGAAACGAAGGGAGGCCTTCTGGATCCATACCCTTGATACCTTACACCCTAAAGGTCTCAACAGAGATTATGACATTGTATCATTTTTATAAACATTAAAGGGCTCGTTCTATCCGCCACTCATGGGCACTCCAACAGGTTCCACTATTTGTGAGCTCTCTTCAATCGGTGTTCACTGATAATCTGCATAATGTTGGTAACTGTACATTCGCAAATATTATGTTTCTAACATATTTATCTGTCTCCCTAGAGCCATCTCTATTGAAACGCCAGGATCTTCCTCTGATCTCCGGGCACAGCGGATAAAATAAGAGCGATCACCACTCCCACATTCATCCGCGCTGTTTATCACCTTGAACGTACCTAACAGGATCCTCTGCTAGATCCACATACACTGAGCACATCCCCATTAGTCCCGCCCTCCATTTTCAGCTTTCCTCATTGGCTGTTTCATTTGTGTCAGTCACGGCAGTGTTTTGAGGTCACTCCGGGACTTCACTTCCGGCTCTGCCGGCGTGCACATAAGGAGCGTCGCTATGGCGTTCTTTCACCCGGGCATTCACGCCGACAGCGGTGGACATCGCATCAGGACCCGGACCGCATAAGGTAATATTTCCCGCGGTATCCCCACTGTCCCCCATACAGCGGGACCAGGACGCTACGAAAGTTTGGTTTCAACCCTGACATATGTTACCCTTCCTCCACAGCTCACAGCAGCATTATCCCTATAGCGGACTATTTGTAAGGTACTGGTTACCACTTGGGGACACTTACACAACGTATAGTGCACGACTTATGGCACATCTCTATATTACAAGGCGCGTTCTTTTTCCCATTATAGTGATTAACCAACGGATCCACTACGCTCACTGAGCGCTTTTCCAGACACCCTACTGTACGGTACGCTCAGCGCCATTTTTCCTCTTTACTTTATTCACCTTTAGGTGGGTTTAGGTATGCTATGTGGCTCCTTGAATAGCTTTTCAGTTACGGATAGACCATGACCTCATTGCTCACTGTATATACCTCTGTTTGTTTGTTTATTTATTTTTCTGATCTCTGTTTTGTTATGTATTTAGTTCTCAGATGTATTTACTGTTTTCACCTTTTGTAATATTGTAGTAACTGACGAAGGCCATACTAGGCCAAAACGTTTTTTGGTACTACGGAATAAAAACCTCAAAGTTTGATTGAAGTTGAGTGCCGGGTTCTTTATATCTAATTCCAGACGTGTGCACATAGCCTTAATCTCTGCAGCACGCAGGTCAAGAGTTGTATTAATGTAATATGATACATGGATAGGTACTGTCATTTGCCCTTGATTTGTATTTTTTAACACTGGATGAACTCTTACATTAGGCTCATCCTACTTTTGTTTTTGCTTAAATAAAGCCTTTTGAGGTTTTGAAGACGTATCAACTCTTGGAAATCTTCATGAGGTGAAAGGAGACCAAAGGAAAATACTTTTCCTAACATAAATAATTAGAAAAAGGGAAAAATATCCTGTCTAATTTAATATAAAACAGTTGTCTCTTTCTGCTTTTACCCAGCTGCATCTGAGCTGGGAGAAAAGCTGTGGCTGCTGTAGGGTCTGTGTACATGCAGTAGAAGACTCAAATTAAACATATAGAAACAGCTCTGTCCCCCATAGCGGTAACCCTTTATGAGCGACTATTATCTGTTGAAGTAGAGTAACCCTTTAGAAGCAGCCATATCCCCCTCTTTTAGACAAATCATTTAGTAACTAATATATAACAATATTTTGTATGAAATACTGATCAGTTATCTTGAGATTGGAGTGAGGAAAATGTTCACCTGATTTGCCTTTTGCTGATTTACAGCACATTGACATATGTTGCTGTAAGGAGGTGGACAAGAGAGAAGAGGAGTACAGTTGATGCCTACCTGAGTAACTGTAAACAAACACCGCCATCTGCTGGTCTAATGTGAAAGTGAAAGTAAACAACCAATTATAATAGTAGTAGGATACCCAAAAGTAAAAGTGCATGTTCCCTAAAAATGGATTAAAAATGACACCGGGTCATGTGACACCTGTGTCGCAATTACTAATTATAAAAGACCTGACCAGGCCGAGAAGGGAGAAGTTAGCACCAAAATCTGTACCGGGCAAGTCATTGGCTCCAAGGTGAGCTTACAGCCACCATCTCCACAGAAGGGTCCGAGATCAGCCAGATGCCAGAGAAAGCCGGAACTGTGAGGAAGATCTGTGACCAGTGCCAAGAGGAGAACTGTGACCAGTGCCAGTAGAAGACTGTAAGCAGTGCCAATAGAAGACCACAAGCAGCACTAGTTCACCGTAAACAGTGCCGGTAGAAGACCGCCGTAAGCAGCACCAGTAGAAGACCATAACCAGATCTGAAGCAGGCTCAGAGACAATCCAACTGTAATAGAGGACTGTTCCTGTGAGCCGTTACTTCCAGCATAGACATACTGTACAGGGTGTGGGCTGGGGCTGTGCTTCAAGGAACGGAGACAGCCATTTCAACAAGTACACTGTATATCTAGTGACTCGCATATCTAGGACTTGCAACCTAGCGGGAAATACTGGTGACCCCGCTAAGGCCAGTGTAACAATTAGAGGACTACAATGGTGATGGGCCTGGTACTGAGAGAGACATAAAGGCATTAATAGTCTTTTAAAGGGTGATTCTCATCTCCAAGATTGTATCCCAAAATGTAGTAGGTGTAATAATAATAATATTAGAAAATACCTCCCATTAGAAATGTAGTTTTTCTGATTCGCTATATCTCTTTCCTCATGTGCAGACATTGCAGGACCTTAGGTATCTATGGTTGTGAGATATAGGAACATTATATCTAATTGATATAATTTTGATATCTGATTGGATGCCTGTCAGATACATTTTGGCCTGAAAATGCTTGCTCCAGCAATTATCACTGGGGGGTGAACTCTTGTGCAGAGCTGGCTTCCTTTGTTTAACTCAGGCTGCCATCATGGTACAACAGATCCCAGGCTAACCAGTGAAAGGCTAAGAGATATTGAATCTATAAAATGACCTAAAATAAAAGAAAGCAATATCTCTGAGCCTAGCAGAGCACATAGTCGGAATTTGCATCCCTTTCCCGACAAGCCCATCCCACCGCTGCCACCAATCTGTGATGGATTGCACAGGGGAAGGGGTGTGTCGATTTCACTCACCTCCGGGTGGGGAGAGAAAGACCCAGCAGGAATTGGCTCTCTGGCGCCACCACTCACCCCAGGTCAGTCTGGGAAATAGTGTACAATAAAAAAGTCTCGCACTCAACTTAAATCTTTTAGTTTGATAAATTTAATGGTATTGGAGTAGCACTGGAAACGTTTCAGCCCTTAACGAGCTTTCATCAGTCACTACAATATTCAAAATAACAATTATACAGTGTGTAAACCAAAACAAATACATAAAAAAACAAAAGTATATACATAATTTCAAATAGCCAAATATGCAAAAAATATATATCATGGATACAGTATTGCAGTGGATATACGCATATACATACTAGTCCGACACTTCATTAACTCTAAGGATACACATACCGTGCTGTGCCTTTTAGTGTGTGTTAACCATATCTTGGTTAGAATACAGATCATAGATTGTGCCTAATGGAGCATAAGAAGAGGACAGAAATGTGTCTTAGTATAGCAGGGGCTGTAGGTGTTGTAGCCCAAATAGAATGGAGTGAATACTCACAGTAAATGGCTGCCTAGTGGTAACGTGGTATATATTGGTGGTATGCAAAGTGCTTAGGAGCTGAAATTGAAAATAACAGAGGAGGAGAAAGATTCATGTAGATTTATTGTATATTTATATTGGGTCTATGCTCCGTAATCATCCCTTTTAAAAGTTATTACCTCATACATGTCATATATGTCGTCAGAGGAAATAGCCTCACTGGGGAGGGCCCGCACTTTGGTAAAGGCTATAAGAAATGTGATAAAGAGGATTATCTGTATATATGGAATAACTTACAAATGCTGTGTGACAGCGTATCAGGTCATACCTGGAGGGGAGTTGCCGGCATAGAAACGGGGGCTAGGGGGAATGCAATAACATCCATCAGTCTCAATAAGGCTAGATGTATACGTAACGCTAGAGCGTGTCAGAACATACCTGGAGAGGAGCCGCCTCATGTATCAGTTACCCTCACAGACGCGGTATCCGCCGCTAGTCTGTGGAGTATGTGGAGTGCGCGCTATTTAAATACCGCTCATGCGCCGTGTTAGGGCGCCTGGACCGGATGTGACGTTCTAGCGTCCGGAAATGCATGGCCGTGCGTTTCACCTTGTGGATGTGCGTTCCACTGTGACTGGGAAATAGGACCAGTAGAAACACTAAGTCCAAAATGAGGATCTGCCTATTATCCCCCAGGCTGCTCCCTCCCACATGCTGTGCCAACCCCCCAGGCTGTGCAGCCTCTCTCCTCCCATATCTGAGTGCATGGTATTCCAGCTGGAACCGTGGATGTCCATAACTTTCCGCCTGAAGCTCTAAATGGAACGGTGGCAGCGCCAATGGGTTCTGCTGAATTTTATCCACGCAGAGAGACCAAATATGGCTACTGTATTTAATTCCTCATAGCTATGCTTTATAACTCAGTAAGGCAGGGTTCTAGAGGTGGCTGCTTGGGATGGGCTTGTGGGGAAAGTGGATGCCATCGCATCCTGGCCCACCCCAGGACCAAGAAACAGGTGATGTCCTTCCTAGAGACTGCTGGGTACTATAGGAGGTTTGCTCCACACTATAGTACCCTGGCCAAGCCCCTGACGGACCTCACCAAGAAAAAGCTGCCTCTCATGGTAGACTGGTCATTCACCTATGAGACCACTTTTCAGGTGCTCAAGACCACTCTCTCCAGCTCCCCAGTACTACAAGCTGCTGACTTTGCGCAGCCATTTGTAGTACAGACCGATGTCAGTGACTTTGGCCTCTGTGCTGTGCTCAGCCAGGTCAATGCAGCGGGCCAGGAGCATCCCATCCTGTACCTGAACAGAAAGCTATTGCTGAGAGAGGTGGCCTATTCCACATTGGAAAAGGAGTGCCAGGCAAGTGTGGGCACTGCAGCTTCTGCAGCGCTACTTGTACGGCCATCCCTTCATCGTGGAGACTGACCACAACTCCCCAAGCTGGTTACACACGGTCTCTGGGACGAATGGGAGGTTGCTGCATTGGAGCCTGGTGCTCTAGCAGTACCACATCTCCATTCACAACAAAAGGGGCCATGACCATGTCAACGCTGATGGGCTATCCTGGCAAGGAGAGATTGTGGGGGAGTGAGCACGGGGAACACAGGAATGTGATGCCCCCTAGCGCCCACTAAAGAGGGAGGTGTGAGATATGGGAAAATTATATCTAATTGATATCATTTTGATATCTGATGGAATGCCTGTCAGATACATTTGGTCCAAAAATGCTTGCTCCCAAACTCAGCCCCCACCCTTGGTATTCTCCAAGACCAATGTTTTTCTTTAATTAGCCCAAGCAAACAGGCCTTTGAAGCTCTCTCCAGGCGGGCCAAAAGGCATAGACCCTGTGTCCACAGCAATTATCAAATGGGTGCGAACTCTTGTGCAGAACTGGCTTCCTTTGTTTAACTCAGGCTGCCATTGTGGCATAACAGATCCCAGGCTAACCAGTGCATGGCTCTAAAATATTGAATCTAAAAAATGACGTATAATAAAAGAACGCAATATCTCTGAGCCTAGCCGAGCACATAATCGGAATCTGCATCCCTTTCCCCACAAGCCCATCCCAAGCAGCCACCTATAGAACCTTGCGTTATTGTGTTATAAAGCAAAGGTACCAGGAATTAAATTTCGTAGCCATATTTGGTCTCCTTGCGCAGATAAAATTCAGCAGAACCCATCGGCGCTGCCGCCGTTCCATTTAGAACTTCAGGCGGAGAGTTATGGACATCCATGGTTCCGGCCAGAAACCATGCATTCAGATATGGTAGGAGAAGGCTGCACAGCCTGGGGGGTTGGCACAGAGTGTGGGAGGGAGCAGCTTAGGGGATACTAGGCAGCTCTTCATTTTGGACTTAGTCTTTCTACTGGCAGGAGGCCCGTTAGCTGACGCGGCCACAGAATCTCGCAACAAAGATTTAGACCTGTGATCCATCAGCGCCTCCCTGCGGTCACATGCTACATAACACAGTAATATATACTTGCATATCTGTTATTGTAAATATATACCTGTATATTTCTAGTGCGCCTTTCGGCAATTAAATATAAAATTAATCTTAGGCTGCTCTTTTATCTCGATTCATGAATCCCCATGTCGGCATGCTCAGTTGGTTATAATATGCTACCTGGGATGGTTTCTCACCCGATATAAGCCTGCTGTCAGACGGGGCTCATATCGAATGAAGAACTGGTGGCAGCATACCATACTGTGTTAGTGAGGAACTCTGATAGTGAAGCCCGGGAGGTTTACATATGTATATGTCCCCAGCCTGGACTGGTGATGTATGTCCCCCCTCACTGGGAGCTCCTCAATAACTCGTACCTTTAAGGGAAGCCTTTCCGGCAACTATTTTCCCTAGGTGCCTTTTGCAGCGCCCCAGAGTCTGGTCATTGCAGTAACGTCGCTCTTCCACCAGGGGGAGTGATGGTACGTCTGATTGCACTAAAAGAGTTCACCTTGCAGGTATCACAGACACACATTACACTTCACACTCCGGCCGCCAGGGGAGCAAAAGGTCCTAACTATTAGGCCACTCCTCACACATGGGTAAAACTAGGGGTTAGATAGGAAGTTAGACAGAAAGTAGCTGGGGAGAGTTAGAGAGAGGACCTGTCAGGGGTGGGATCCTGACAGCGGCCTATGTTGTGAATTTGGATTCTGGGCTCCCCCGGTGGCTACTGGTGGAATTGAACTTGTGACATCATCTTCCCTGTTCACCTGTTCTGATTAGATCTGGGTGTCGCTATATAACCTGGCTTCTCTGTTAGATGCTTGCCGGTCAACAATGTTATCAGAAGCCTCTCTGTGCTTGTTCCTGCTCCCAGACATCTACTAGATAAGTTGGACATTCGTCCATGTTTTGTTTTTGTATTTTGGTTCCAGTTCACAGCTGCAGTTTCGTTACTGTGTCTGGAAAGCTCTTGTTGATCAGGAATTGCCACTCTGGTATTATGAGTTAATGCCAGAGTCCTAAAGTAATTTCTGGATGTGTTTTGTTAGGGTTTTCTACTGACCATGAAAGTATGCTTTCTGTCTTCTGCTATCTAGAAAGCGGACCTCAAATTTGCTAAAACTATTTTCCTGCTGCGTTTGTTGTTTCATCTCATATCACCGCCAATATATGTGGGGGGCTTCTGTCTCCTTTTGGGCATTTCTCTAGAGGTGAGTCAGGTCTTATATTTCCCTCTGCTAGCATTATTTAGTTCTCCGGCCGGCGCTGGGCATATAGGGATAAAAAGTAGGACATGCTACCTGGCTACTTCTAGATGATGCGGTAGGTTTAGTTCATGGTCAGTACAGTTACATCTTCCAAGAGCTTGTTCCTATAGAGGCTTATGCTATTTCTCTGGCCATGGAGATCATGACAGTTTGACCGGCCCACTAAAGGGTTAAAATCCTTGGCTGAGAAAGGAGAGAAATAAGAAGTCTGCTGAGAGTTTTTTTTTTTTTTTTTTTTCCTCTGTGCTCTTAATTGGATCACTTGCCAGTCTGTCTATGCTGCAGTCTTTCTTTTTTTTCTCTCTCCTTATAATCTTTGAATGGCTTTGTGTTCACCTGTTAATAATGGATCTTCAGAGTGTAACTGCAGGTTTGAATAATCTCACCACGAAAGTACAAAATTTGCAAGATTTTATTATTCATGCTCCGGTATCTGAGCCGAGAATTCCTTTGCCGGAATTCTTCTCAGGGAATAGATCTAGCTTTCAGAATTTTAGAAATAATTGTAAGCTATTTTTGTCCCTGAAATCTCGTTCTGCTGGAGACTCTGCACAGCAGGTTGGGATTGTGATTTCCTTGCTCCGCGGCGACCCTCAAGACTGGGCTTTTGCATTGGCACCAGGGGATCCTGCGTTGCGCAATGTGGATGCGTTTTTTTTGGCCTTGGGCTTGCTGTATGAGGAACCTCATTTGGAACTTCAGGCAGAAAAAACTTTGATGTCCCTATCGCAGGGGCAAGATGAAGCTGAAATTTACTGCCAAAGATTCCGTAAATGGTCTGTGCTTACTCAGTGGGATGAGTGGAAAACCGCATTTAATACGCCCGAGGGCCACTTTGAGTATTTGGTGATGCCTTTTGGTCTTTCTAATGCCCCTTCAGTCTTCCAGTCCTTTATGCATGATATTTTCCGCGATTTTTTGGATAAATTTATGATAGTGTATCTGGATGATATTCTGATTTTTTCGGATGACTGGGACTCTCATGTCCGGCAAGTTAAGAGGGTTTTTCAGGTTTTGCGGTCTAATTCTCTGTGTGTCAAGGGTTCTAAGTGCGTTTTTGGGGTTCAGAGAATTTCCTTTTTGGGATATATTTTTTCTCCCTCTTCCATTGAGATGGATCCTGTCAAGGTTCAAGCTATTTGTGATTGGACGCAGCCCTCTTCTCTTAAAAGTCTTCAGAAATTTTTGGGCTTTGCCAACTTTTATCGTCGATTTATTTCTGGTTTTTCGGATGTCGTTAAGCCATTGACCGATTTGACTAGACAGGGTGCTGATGTTGCTAATTGGTCCCCTGATGCTGTGGAGGCCTTTCAGGAGCTTAAGCGCCGTTTTTCTTCTGCCCCTGTGTTGCGTCAGCCTGATGTGACTCTTCCTTTTCAGGTTGAGGTCGACGCTTCTGAGATCGGAGCTGGGGCAGTGTTGTCGCAGAAAAGTTCTGACTGCGCCGTGATGAGGCCTTGTGCCTTCTTTTCCCGTAAATTTTCGCCCGCTGAGCGGAATTATGATGTTGGGAATCGGGAGCTTTTGGCCATGAAGTGGGCGTTTGAGGAGTGGCGCCATTGGCTCGAGGGGGCCAGACATCAGGTGGTGGTATTGACTGACCACAAAAATTTGATTTATCTTGAGACCGCCAGGCGCCTGAATCCTAGACAGGCGCGCTGGTCATTATTTTTTTCTCGGTTTAATTTTGTGGTATCGTACCTACCAGGTTCTAAGAATGTTAAGGCGGATGCCCTTTCTAGGAGTTTTGAGCCTGATTCACCTGGCAACTCTGACCCCACAGGTATTCTTAAGGAGGGAGTTATCTTGTCAGCTGTTTCTCCAGACCTGCGGCGGGCCTTGCAGGAGTTTCAGGCGGATAGACCGGATCGTTGTCCGCCTGATAGGCTGTTTGTTCCTGATGATTGGACCAGTAAAGTCATCTCTGAGGTGCATTCTTCTGCGTTGGCAGGTCATCCTGGAATTTTTGGTACCAGGGATTTGGTGGCAAGATCCTTCTGGTGGCCTTCCCTGTCACGAGATGTGCGAGGCTTTGTGCAGTCTTGTGACGTTTGTGCTCGGGCCAAGCCTTGTTGTTCTCGGGCTAGTGGATTATTGTTGCCCTTGCCTATTCCTAAGAGGCCTTGGACACACATCTCGATGGATTTTATTTCAGATCTGCCTGTTTCTCAGAAGATGTCTGTCATCTGGGTGGTGTGTGACCGTTTTTCTAAGATGGTTCATTTGGTTCCCCTGCCCAAATTGCCTTCTTCTTCCGAGTTGGTGCCCCTGTTTTTTCAAAATGTTGTTCGTTTGCATGGTATTCCTGAGAATATCGTTTCTGACAGAGGAACCCAATTTGTGTCTAGATTTTGGCGGGCATTTTGTGCTAGGATGGGCATAGATTTGTCTTTTTCGTCTGCTTTTCACCCTCAGACTAATGGCCAGACCGAGCGGACTAATCAGACCCTGGAGACATATCTGAGGTGTTTTGTGTCTGCTGACCAGGATGATTGGGTTGCTTTTTTGCCATTGGCGGAGTTCGCCCTCAATAATCGGGCCAGCTCTGCCACCTTGGTTTCCCCGTTTTTCTGTAATTCGGGGTTCCATCCTCGATTTTCCTCCGGTCAGATGGAATCCTCGGATTGTCCTGGAGTGGATGCGGTGGTGGAGAGATTGCATCATATCTGGGGGCAGGTGATGGACAATTTAAAGTTGTCCCAGGAGAAGACTCAGCTTTTTGCCAACCGTCACCGTCGTGTTGGTCCTCGGCTTTGTGTTGGAGATTTGGTGTGGTTGTCTTCTCGTTTTGTCCCTATGAGGGTCTCATCTCCTAAGTTTAAGCCTCGGTTCATAGGTCCTTATAGGATTTTGGAGATTCTTAATCCTGTATCTTTTCGTTTGGACCTTCCAGCATCTTTCACCATTCATAATGTTTTCCATAGGTCGTTGTTGCGGAGGTACGAGGTACCGGTTTTTCTTTCTGTTGAGCCTCCTGCTCCGGTGTTGGTTGAGGGTGAGTTGGAGTACGTTGTGGAAAAAATCCTAGACTCCCGTGTTTCCAGACGGAGACTCCAGTATCTGGTCAAGTGGAAGGGATACGGCCAGGAGGATAATTCTTGGGTCACTGCATCTGATGTTCATGCCTCTGATCTGGTTCGTGCCTTTCATAGGGCCCATCCTGATCGCCCTGGTGGTTCTGGTGAGGGTTCGGTGCCCCCTCCTTGAGGGGGGGGTACTGTTGTGAATTTGGATTCTGGGCTCCCCCGGTGGCTACTGGTGGAATTGAACTTGTGACATCATCTTCCCTGTTCACCTGTTCTCATTAGATCTGGGTGTCGCTATATAACCTGGCTTCTCTGTTAGATGCTTGCCGGTCAACAATGTTATCAGAAGCCTCTCTGTGCTTGTTCCTGCTCCCAGACATCTACTAGATAAGTTGGACATTCGTCCATGTTTTGTTTTTGTATTTTGGTTCCAGTTCACAGCTGCAGTTTCGTTACTGTGTCTGGAAAGCTCTTGTTGATCAGGAATTGCCACTCTGGTATTATGAGTTAATGCCAGAGTCCTAAAGTAATTTCTGGATGTGTTTTGTTAGGGTTTTCTACTGACCATGAAAGTATGCTTTCTGTCTTCTGCTATCTAGAAAGCGGACCTCAAATTTGCTAAAACTATTTTCCTGCTGCGTTTGTTGTTTCATCTCATATCACCGCCAATATATGTGGGGGGCTTCTGTCTCCTTTTGGGCATTTCTCTAGAGGTGAGTCAGGTCTTATATTTCCCTCTGCTAGCATTATTTAGTTCTCCGGCCGGCGCTGGGCATATAGGGATAAAAAGTAGGACATGCTACCTGGCTACTTCTAGATGATGCGGTAGGTTTAGTTCATGGTCAGTACAGTTACATCTTCCAAGAGCTTGTTCCTATAGAGGCTTATGCTATTTCTCTGGCCATGGAGATCATGACAGGCCTAGCACAGACAGATCGTTACGGAGCCGTGCCTGTGCCTTATAGCGGCAGACTCCTAAGAAAGGACACGAAGCGAAGCATATTGTGGAGAAGTGAGAAACGGGATCACAGCACAAAGGAGATAGAACCAGAAGGAGTCGTGCCTCAAGATCAGCAACATCCTTCTGAGGCGCGTAGCCGGCGGCCGGAACACCGAGGAAGTAAGAGACTCTACGCATTACTTTGAACTACGGCCGGGCAGTTAACTTTAGGTTGGCTGTCTCACCTTTACACCTAACGAAGACAACGGAGGCAATTGTGGGAGAGGGGCGTCTCTAGGGTCCCTATAAAATAACTCCAGGCCTACCCCGTCATACGGGTGCGTCCTATCCATATCATCTGGGGGATGGAGAGAAAGAACAGAAACATACACGACAGTTGTGAGGACTATCCCGTGGTGCTCAGCAGGGAGGTACTACAACACACAGGCGCTGGTAGGAAGGTCACTGATTTCCACCTGTAAAGGGAACTCTGGATGTGCCTTCGGACCGGCCGGTCTCAGCCAGCCCTGTTAGCAGTGCTCTGGATTGCGGATGCCGGAGCCTTCAGTAAAGAGGTAAAGAGACTGCAACCCTGTGTCCTCGTTATTTACTGCGACCTACACCGTCACCTACATCTTTAATTGGGCGCCCCTTAACAGGGCCACGGACTGGGTCAGGCCACCGTGACATCCCCAGAACAGAGAGAGAGACCCGGTACTGAGTAGCCCGTTGCCCTGCGTTTGGGGGCCGCTCCACCTTTCACTGACTGACCTGGGGCGAGTGGTGGCACCAGAGAGCCAATCTCTGCTGGGTCTTTCTCTCCCCACCCTGGAGGTGAGTGAAGTCTACACACCCCTTCCCCTGTGTGATCCGTCACAATGGTTACCACCACTAGAAACTAGCTAATTAACTCACTATATCAGTGTTCGTAACCATGGATACCTAAGGTACTGTAATGCCTGTACATGAGAAAAAAGACATAGCGAATCAGAAAAACTAATTTTGTAGTCTATGTATTTCATCCAATAGTTATCTATTGTAGAGATTTCTTTCTGCGGCTCATAAACCCACTTCGCAGGTGAGTTTACGTAGTGTCAAATAGACGCACAGTGAGCATGGGATTTCTATAAATCCCATCCACTGTGCTTGCATCGTAGAATGAAACGTTTTGGACACAGCACAAGTGAGCTGCGTCCAAACACTGCTATTCCGGATCGTGGGCACATACCCTAAATGGTTTGGTTACCATTGCCTGCATTCACGGCATCCTAACATCCCATTCCCAGTGATGTGATTGTGGGGAGCCGATGTGTTGTCATACCTGTGATGGGTCAACTGATCATCTTGGCCTCCTATGAAGCCCGGCCACAGGAACGTAAATTTCACTTAAAAAAAATAATGGTGTCATGAAAAAGTACAACTTGTCCTGTACAGAAACAATTGTTCACATGGCTGTGTGAACTGAAAAAGAGAAAAGATATGACTCTTGAAAGAAGGGAAGGAAAAAACAAAAATGTGTTTGACCCTTTTCAGAAAAACAATTGTTGTTGCTGCATTACGGGATAAGTTGTTGCTATCATTGGCATCATTACATACTACATTTATACTACAAATACAAATTTTGCACAATAAAAACAATTAAATTTTTTTCTTATACTTTAAAAAAAAAACTTGACATAAACAAGAACAATAAAGATGACTAAAACAGTGACAGACTGGTAAGAGAGAGCAATTCACCTGCCAGTAAAGAACTTACAATCCACAGTGATCACTTCAATGAATAGCATTTGATGTAATAGCCAGTCTCAGTAAACCAGAGCAAATAACAACTCCTCTGCCTGGCTCATACAGAGAATTCCCTAGAGGACAACTATTTCTCTATGATTTCTTTATGCTTTAAAGAGCATCTACACTTTTCTTAGTCTTCTTTCATGTAGATCAGTGGGGGTCCATGTACTGAAATCCTCACCAATCATTTCTCTCAAAACACTTGACGTGCACTTCTCAGGTAGCAGGAGCCGTCTAATTTTACATGAGCGTTCACCTTCCTGAGAAGTGTAAATCTTAAGTATTTTTAGTGATTGATGTAAGTTTCAAAACTCATAACCAGTAGCGTAGCTACCATGGAGGGGGCAGAGGGGGTGGCTTCCCCAGGCCCCTGAGCTAGAGGGGTCCACCAGAAGCTATCACTACCCATCACTGTATCGGCATGCAAAGTGTGCCGATACAGTTTAAACTCTGTGACAGTGAAGGAAGAAATGGTCTCCCTGCACTGCCACTCTCGATTCTGTAGGCCGTAAGTCACATTTGGCCAGAGGCCTACAGAACGCTAGGTCCAGGGTGGAGCAATGCAATGATGTCAATGCGCCACGCAATGCCACTCACTGGACCCAGAGTCCCAGCACGATAACGTCACCATATTGGACTGCCCGAGAGCAGCCGCTGTCTTCAGGCTTCCCAAATTTAGGTAAGTATATGATATTTGTTTTTTTGCTTTAATATTATGTCATTATGTGTGGGGGTTACTAAGGAGGTCATAAAAGTATGGGAGCTACTTCTAAGGGGGTCATAATAGTGTGGGAGCAGGGGCCATAATAGTGTGAGGGCTACAAGTAAAGGGGCCATAATAGTGTGGCGGCTACTACTAAAGAGTACATAATAGTGTGAGAGCTAGTAAGGGGTCCATCACAATAGTATGGGAGCTACTAAGGGGGCATCATTATAGTGTGGGGGCAACTAAAGTGGCCATCATACAGCATAGGGGCTGCTAAAGGAGCCATCATACAGTGTGGGGGCTACTAAGGAGGCCATTATACAGTGTAGGGTTTATTAAGGGGGCCATTATAATAATAATAATAATCTTTATTTTTATATAGTGCTAACATATTCCGCAGCGCTTTACAGACATTATCATCGCTGTCCCCAATGGGGCTCACAATCTAAATTCCTTATCAGTATGTCTTTGGAATGTGGGAGGAAATTGGAGTGCCCGGAGGAAACCCACGCAAACACGGAGAGAACATACAAACTCTTTGCAGATGTTGTCCTTGGTGGGACTCCAGCGCTGCAAGGCTGCTGTGCTAACCACTAAGCCACCGTGCTACATTATACAGTGTGCAGGCTACTAAAGGGGCCATCATATAGCATGGGGACTACTACGGGGCCATCATATAGCATGGGGGCTACTAAGGGGGCCATCATATAGCATGGGGGCTACTAAGGTGGCCCTCATGCATAGTGTGGGCTACTAAGCGAGTCCACATGCTCTTAGGCTTACTAAGAGGGCCATGATACAGTGTAGGGTTACTTAGGGGGACCATCATACAGCTTGCAGGCTAGCATGGTGGTTCAGTGATTAGCACTGCAGCCTTGCTGCAGCACTGGGGTCCTGGGTTCAAATCCAGCCAAGGACAAAAGAGTTTGTATGTTCTCCCCATGTTTGCGTGAGTTTCCTCCTGGATCTCCGGTTTCATCCCACCCTCCAATGACATACTGATGTGGAATTTAGATTGTGAGCCCCAATGGGGACATTGATGACAATGTCTGTGCAATTAATGGAGCTATATAAGTGAGTAAAATAAATAAACACTAAAGGGTCCATGATACAGTGTTGGGGCTACAAAGGGGGTCCTCCTACAGAGTGGGAGCTAATAAGGGGGCTATTCTAAAGATTTGTGGCTTCTAGTGAGGCCATCAGTGTGAGGGATATTAAGGGGGCCATCTTACAGAGTGGTGGCTACTAAGGGGGACAACATACCTTCTTGTACTACTGTGGATATCATCATAAAGTTTAAGGACTACTGAGGGGGCCGTCATACAGTGTGAGGTCTATTGTGGAGGCATGATAGTTTTCGAGACATCATACTGTATAAAGGGGAGCTGTGGGGATATCATACTGTGTATAAGGGTGTTGAGGTGACATTCTGTAGAGAGGAGCTTTACAGGGGAAGACTCAGGAGACATTATTAATGTTACTGTAGGTGGACACTTATTGTTATAGGAGCACTTAGAGTATTGTGACTGTCAAAGTGACACAGGGGACATTATTACTTTCTAGGAGGCAAGATGTGGGGACTGTTTTCTAGGGCACTTGTACGGGTCAATAATATATTCTAGAGGTCTGTTTTACTATCTAGATGACACAAAGGAGGCATTTTACTTTGTAAGCGGCACAGTTGTGGCATTACTATGTTGGGCACCAAGAGGAGCACTTTTTTTGTACCACATAGTAGGTGCAGTAATAGGATCACATAAGGCAGCAGTAGCTCAATATTTGTGTGTCAGCAGGATGAAGAGTTTGTGCAGGTTGGAAATAGATGGGGACAGTGCTGTAAATATGAGAAGTCAAATGTGTCTGTGTTGTAATCTCTGCAGAAGAGTATTGGCTGGAGAAGTTGCCATGTTGGTCGGGGCCAGATGGAAAAGATGGGAAAAGTGAGTGACTCCATCAGAAAGAACATCAACTGTAAGTCACTATCTGTAACTGAGTCACCTGCCAGGGCCGTGGGGTACCCGGTACTGGGTCCGGTGTTCACACGGGGATGTCACGGTGGCGACCTGGTCCGTGGCCCTGGGCGCCCATGTAAAAGGGAGATTGAATAAAGTTTATGTTCGTGATGCCACCTGTGGTATTCGGTCAGTGGGGACCGACGCTGCTTTAAGGGATCCTCTGGGATGATGTTATGGCAGCTAGATGGTATAACTTCCCGCAGGTGGAGTATATCCCCAGGGCTCCAGGTGTGTTGATGGAAGATGATGGTGAATGGTGCAGTAAGGAACGAGGACACAGGTTTACAGTCTCTTTACCTGGTTTACTGAAGACTTCAGGCAGCCACAGTCCAGGGCACCAGATCACAGGTACAGGCAGGGTCCGGCCGGCTTGGAAGCGAATCCAGAGTTCCCCTTTACCAGATGGAGATGAAAGCCTTCCTCTAGTGCGGTGGTGTTGTAGTCCCTTACTGCCTATGGCTTCTGATAAGGTCCTCACAGTTCTTCTCTCTGTCCCCCATATATGATAGGACACAAACCCATATGACAGGTGACTCGGGCTTTTTTATAGGGTCTCTATCATGACCCGGGCTCTATACCTGCTGGGTATTAGGGCAGACAGGTAACGTGCAGTTCAGCTGTCCTGCCGGTCTCTGCTGTAAGTCTTAGAGTTCCTTACAACCTCGGTGTTCCGGCTACCGGTTATCTGCGCTTCAGAGGGGGATCGCTCATTCGCAGCTGTCCTCCCCTGATATCACTCTCCTGTCCTTCACTCTCCTGCATGCTCACTGAATGATGTTCTTTCCTTCTATATGTCTCTTTCTCCAGGGGTTGTAGTATTTCGGACTACCGGGCCCTTTCAGACCTTCTGACACTCTATGTTGGTCTGCCCTCTTCTCTCACTGTCTGACAGGAACTCTCCACTTTCCCTCCAAATCACAATTTATATAGGGAAGCCACCCATAAACAGGGTGTGGGCTCCCCCTTCTGGTCTGGAGTGTAAACATGTTGTGTACATTGTGGTTACCTGATAAAGAGATATCCTTCATCGCTTCCAAGCGTAACATCACTCTCCCCGTGAGGAAAGCAATGTCACTGTGACGACCAGGACCCTGGGGCGTCACATAACTGTGTTGTAATCTCTTCTGTTCTGCAGGACTGGTATCTACAGGGTGGAGCACGGTAATTTGCTGATTTGGGAATGAAATAAAAAAATTATGATCATTAGAAAAATTTATTTTATATTTTAATTATACTGAACAGTAATGGAATTTTTAAATTACATGGTTTTAAATAGTGTATCTGGCAAATGTCGACCTTCGCTATCCACACACTGCTGCATACGTTTTCTGAAGTTTTCATGAACTCTAACAAGCATGTCCACTGGTATTCTGCCAATTTCAGCTTCAATATTGTTCCTTAGGTCTTCCAAGGTGTTGGGACGGTTGATATACACCTTAGACTTCAGGTAACCCCAAAGGAAAAAATCACATGGGGCTAAATCTGGTGAGCGTGCTGGCCAGTTCACATCTCCCCTCAAAGAGATAAGCCGTCCAGGAAACATTTGCCTCAAACAATTCATGGTAACCCTCGCTGTGTGTGCAGTGGCACCATCCTGTTGGAACCATGTATCCTCTAGTTCCATTGCCTCAAGAGCCGGCTGAAAATAATCCTGTATCATAGACAAGTACCGTTCGGAGTTCACAGTTATGGCACGACCGTTATCCTGAAAAAAGTAAAGACCAATGATGCCTACTCGTGATATGGCGCACCACACAGTGACGCGGTCCGAATGCAGAGGTCTCTCGTGAACTTCTCTGGGGTTTGTTTCACTCCAGTAATGCATATTTTGTTTGTTTACACACCCACTGAGGTGAAAATGTGCCTCATCAGAAAAAAACACAATTGCGTCACGGGGTATCGTTGCTAACATGTCTTCACAAGAGGTCCGCCGTGTCAAATAGTCCCGTGCTGACAATTGTTGGACCACGCACATTTTATACGGGTGAAAATTCAGTTCATCATGAAGAATCCGGTGGAGAGAACGTCTTGAAATGCCAAGAGCAAATGATTGCTTCCGAGCAGAGCGTTTCGGAGATTGCAGTACTGCTGCTCTAACTCTCTCGATGTTTTGTGGTGTTGTAATCCTTCTCTCAGGTCCCCTTCGTACACATGACACATTCCCTGCTGTTCTGAATGCATTCACCCAATTTACAATTGATTGCCGTCCAGGAACACGTCCGCGTGGAGGAACAGCGAATTGTAAACGAAAAGCACGCTGCACTGCAATGATCGAGTGGGCATTTGAAAAATACGCTTCAACACAAAATGACCTCTCCTCACGTGTCCACTGCATGATGGCAACTGAAAGGTGGAGGAATACAAATCTCCCATCAGCCACTGTAAGCCACACCCACTCTCCCCTCTCTTCGACCGACAGTGCCGCCACAGCATGCAGTGCAAAAAAGCAAATTACCGCGCTCCACCCTGTACTATTTGGTCACCATATGGCGATAATATCAGTGATGGTCATTGTATAGTGATTTATTTTGAGTAGCAGCCAGGTCATCTGCTGAGGTTCCCCTATACCTATTATTAGGGGGCGCCACTGTATTTGTAATCACGGTTACCTGGTTAGGGGTCCACTCAGATATTTCGCCTCCCACCTTAGCTGAACCGCTAGCTATGCCTCTGCTCAGAACCCCCATCGATCTTCAGGCACCATTTAATAGAGCATATGCACTGGGGCCAGGGCACTACTAGCAGCTCATGCTGCCAAAAGGACTAAGTTTAGAATGTTCCTTTAAGGCTACTTTCACACATCAGGTTTTCACTGTCAGGCTTAATCCGGGTAAACTTCAAAAAATCGGATCGGGCGAATGTTGCCACCGGGTCCGTTTTTTTCCCATAGACTTGTATTAGTGCCAGATTGCACCGGATGACATTGTATTTCGTCCGGTTTTCACCAGAGCCGGCAAATCTGCCGTTTCCGGTTTCTGGAAAAAACGTCCATAGCAACGTTTTTTTCTCCGGCGAAAAAGCCAGAAGCGCCTGATCCGGCGCTTCCAGCTGTTTGTTAGAATGGAAGCCTATGGGAGCTGGAAGGTGCCGGATCCGGAAAATGACGGATTCCGTTTTTTTAAACTGAGCATGATCCAAATTTTTTTTATCCAATTATCTGGATATGCTAGTCAGATCTGTTGAAAAAACGGATTTGTTGCATCAGTTTTTCACAATCTGTGCCGGATCCGTTTTTTCCAACATTCGCTGGATTGTGCCTGATGCAAAAAACCTGATGTGTGAAAGTAGCCTAAGAATGTCCATTCAGATGGGAAACTAACTGCAAGGAAAAAACCCTATCCTAGGGCATAATAGTGCATTTAGAGCATTAAAAAATGGCAGGTGCCAAATTCTATACTTTCACTACAGCACTACCAAAAATGCTCAATCTGAACTGTGATTTTTTTAGTCTGAAAGCCGCCTCCCTGAGGGAGTGCTGCCACTTTGCACCCTGCCTCTCAGAACCACATTCTGGATTACCCTGAACTGCTGCAGTTTTGCAATGCTCATAACATACGTCAGTTGTACAAAAGAAGAATTATAACAAAGCGCTAAACTTATAAAAGCAGATCTGCCATAATAATGCAGCCTTCAAAGTCGGTGATTAAATCATTTCACCATACAGTAGGTCTACTGCAATGACATTTTTCATTCCGAAAGTTTGCTGTGGACTTTACTGGTGATTCATCTTGGATTCCATCTTTATATATTAATAAATTATAATCTGGAGTGAGAGGGAGTCAGGCTTTTAATATTGCAAGGTCAGTATTATCAATAAACTGTGTTTCTGCCAAATACGTTATACAGAGTACAAAGTTTATGTCTATTGGTGATGTAATATTTGGCGTTTATGCCCAGACCATATTGTCTGTTCCCTAGGATACCCTATATAGCAGCTTTATGAACTTTGTTAGGTAAAATGAACTAATTGTTTTATACACGCATCCCTAAATATGGCTACTGCTCAACTGTCATTCACTTGTATTATTAATGGGGATTTTATACATGATAAGCTGAAATATGACATAGACTTCTTTATTATAATTGGGAGTGGCGACACATATTTGCTTGATTTTCCAGAAGGAATTTTTCCACTACACGTGGATGGGGATTTAATTTGCTGTTCAGAATCCATACTGCAAATCCAAAGTGTCACACTGACTATAGGTGATATTATACCAAGGTATAATGTGATCACATTTAGGGTTCATGCAGACATCCGTCATTTCTCTAATCCGAGAGAATGGGGCGGATTATGCAAATGATGCCAAACTCTGATCAGAGTTTGATCCTGAGTGTCAGCATAGTGTGATCAGATTCTCTCGGATGAGAGAATTGGAGCACACACTGAGGAGAAGATGGAGAACACAATTTCTCCATCTTCTTCATTGTGTAGAAATCAGATGATTTCCAATGATTTCCACGCCCTTATTGACTTGCAAGGCTGATTGCATTCTGAATTTTGGATCAAACTTGGACATTCTTCAATTTTGTTCTCGTACTGACTCGGTCCTAGTAAAAAATCAGACATGTGCGTGGCCCCATAGAATAACATTGGTTCAAGTGTGATCCAATGTTTTGTCGGATTGCACTCGGATGGAAAGCACTTAGGGGAAATTATTAAACATGTAGCAGGCAGTAAAAGTGACATATTAAAGTAAGACTTTGGAAAATGCCACAACTGAACAAGACAAGCCAAATTCATACAACTCATACGCTGCCACTGCCAGGTCCCAGCACTGACATTACACGGATATATAGCCAGAGGCTGACACATGAAGAATGTATGAACATACAAGAAGACTCTATAACATCGTAGCTATGACTAATTGCCCTAAAGACACAAAGGATATATACTGTATTCATCACAGGTGTACAAGGAAACTTTCAGCTAAAAGTCTTTCATAAGCATCGTGTATATATGATGCAAATGAGGCCGTGGTTAAACCTTTCCGGCTTGTTACAACTTGTGCCTTTCCCAGCTGTCCTTATTATAGCCTGGGCATTTGGGGATGATCCCATTACAGTCATGCCCCCATGCCAGTGATAGCCACAGCTTGCCAGTAAAACAAGTATGTTGCTTACCCCTTTTTCATTCTTAACACTGTAAAGTAACACACTGGCGCTATGTATTGGCCTGAACCTTCAGCTGCAAGCACCTTGGCACGTAGTGTGCAACCCTGCCACCCAATATTAAAATTAGAATAAAATCAACAAACAGGTGCTGCGCTAGCAGGAGGAACTGTGACTAGGAATACATCTCAGTCACCTACCTCACTGTTATGAACTGATGTGTCCACTTGGGACAATGAGCTGCTGCAGACCGTCCTCTGCTATCTTGGAAGATCTGTGATTAGAACAGTGCAGCCACGTGAACGATGCACTACCATCCGGGGAGCGTCCTCCCGTAGTGCTGAAAACCCCACCAGTCTCGCCGCTGTAGTGTCCGGCAGGCAGCTACGGCCGATAGCGCCGCCGTGCAGTGGCGTGGTGAGCGGGGGGCGTGGCTTACTAGGTGACGTCACCAGTCCGTATGACGGACACTAACAGGGGCCAATCCCGACGCGTTTCGAGGGTGCCGACCCTCTTTCTCAAGGTCGGGAGGACGCTCCCCGGATGGTAGTGCATCGTTCACGTGGCTGCACTGTTCTAATCACAGATCTTCCAAGATAGCAGAGGACGGTCTGCAGCAGCTCATTGTCCCAAGTGGACACATCAGTTCATAACAGTGAGGTAGGTGACTGAGATGTATTCCTAGTCACAGTCCCTTTTTCATTCTTCCTTATCCTTAAAGAATAATCATAATTTTCATTTTTCTTTCATTAATCAATAGTAAATAAAAATATAAGCAACTTCGTAATATGTCTCATCAGAGAAATGTGCTTCTTTCACCTCCCGGACCGATCGTTCACTCTTAATTCATGGGTAAAATCAATAAAATCTGTTTTCAACTAAGACAGATTTTTACATTAGCCACATAGAATTTTACAAACACCACCTGTCATTTCCTATGAAGTGGAGAGGAGCTAGAGAGAGACTCAGACATTCTGTTGCAAGATGTCCTCCTGACATGACAGATACAGTTCTCCATAGAACTTTATGAGCACCAACTGTCATCTCCTATCGAGTAATGGGAAAGTCTGTATTCACTGAAGACAGATTTTACCCATGAATTGAGAATATTAACAATAAGGATCAGTTCAGAGGGAGAGAGTAGCGGATTTCTCTAGTAAGATGTATTAGTCAGTTTTTATGTGCACAATTGAAATTTCTGAAATAAGAATTTAAATAACAGTGACTCTTTGTGTGCCTTGCCTTTTTGGTTCCTCTGTTGGTTATACTACTGTCCCAGCCATATAGAGCTTCTTCTTCAAAAACCCCAGGTGATGTATTTATTATTCTTACTTATATAGTGCCATCATGTTCCACAGATATTTAAATAGATTGCCGTCACTGTACCCGATGGGGCTCACAATCTACTTTCCCTATCAGTATGTCTTTGGAGTGTAGGAGGAAAACGGAGAATCCGGAGGAAACCCACGCAAACACGGAGAGAGCATACAAAGTTTATAAATAAAGCATCATTCCATTAATCATACATAGCACCAATATCACTTCAGAGGGGAATTATAATAAAAAGCAAAAGGATCTCTATAGGTTATCAATAAAATAGAACTTTTAATTAATATTGTTACCATTTTTACTCATAATAATTTAAAGGAACTGAGCTCAAGACGTACAACAAAGTCACGCAAAATATGTGCATAAAATAATAATAATAAGGTGCTCAATGATAACAGTGCCCTAAAAGAAAGGTTCGCACCTAAGTCCTCTCTGTTATACATCGTTTTCCACTGGATTAGCAAGACGAAATCACACAAATCATGAACATTTGCCCTGCAGACCAGTCGTGCCCCGCGTAACTCCTACCCCTACAAGGGCAGTAATCAAGTGTACAGTATATCCTAAATATGTATGACGATACCTCTACAAAAAATCCCTCTTGACGCGTTTCTACCTCAGTCATGAGATCTCATTAAGGGAGTGTATTTGCAAGAGGGGAAGTGGATCCTTAAGATTCACAAACAAAATATGGGATATAGCCGGACTTGAGGTGGCAATATGACCCCAGCATAAGAATAACAGACGTGTGCAGAGTGAAAATGAACACTGGAGTTTTCTACAAAATCTCTACAATTTGTTTGAGGAATGTATGGAAAAAATGTGAATTCCTTGAGGCCCTGCTCACCTAAACAGCACAACATGTACCATAGAAGTGAAGACTCCACATAAAGCATTAAAGAGTTTGTCCACTACTTTAACATTGATGATCTATCCTTAGGATAGGTAATCAATGTCTGATCGGTGGGGTGCGACACTCAGGGCCGTCATCAGGGCATTACTGCGCATACTGGCGTATGGTGTCGGTTCAATAACTGATCAATCAGTTAAAATCTATATTGCTGTGCCACCATCCAATCACAGGCCGGGGAGAGGATGCCGCTGGACTGCTGCCAGATATGGAGAAACCTGTTACTGTGTAGGGTGACACTGTCGCTTTTTTTACTTCATCTGGCGTAGCATAGAAGTTGGGGAAAAATCTGGGAATTTGCCCTAGATAATAACTGTGCATGATCAAGCAACTTTCCTGGCTCTGGTGGCCTGGATGTCATTCTGACGACATCGTGCCACTATAGCAACGATTGGGACCCCGCGTCACGATGCGGGGTCTCCAATCCAAGGGAAGAGGGGCTGTTATCCCTCTGCTGGCTCCTGGAATGCTGCGATCTATATTTAGGGGTTAAAGTTCCAGGAGCGGTGCGGGACCACTCCTGGCACTTAGTGCTGGGTGTCAGCTGTCAGAATCAACTGACATCCAGAGGCGCATACACAGCCTGTGTGTACGCACGATTGCCATGCAGTTGTAAGAAGGTGGCAGGGACTCTCAGCTGCCTTCTTCCTCCTATATATGTCAGGCATGTGTGTCCCATGTGGCACCCAGATAGTTCATCTATGCTTAGACTCTAATGTCATGTATTACTATGTGCTCTAATAGTTGGCTATGTATCAATGTGTCTATATGTCTCCTGTGTGTTGTGAATTCCGTTCTCGGGCTCCCTCCTGTGGTCATGAGTGGTACTTTGTGAGTTCTGTTCATGGGCTCCCTCTGGTGGCTTTGAGTGTTACGGCTGGTCTGTAGCTGGACCCCAGCTGCCTCGTTTTCTGCTAGGCTTACTGCCTATTTAACTCCATCTGGACCTTTACTTGTTGCCTGCTGTCGTTGTATTCAGTACTGGTTCAGATCTCTCTGGGACTTCCCTTGTGACCTGTCTCCTCATGGAGAAGCTAAGTTCATACTAGTCCATTTTTGCTCATTGCTTTTTGAAAATGTTTCTCAGTATATGATGAGTTCAGTCCAGCTTGCTTATATGCTATTTGATTGTTAGCTGGAAGCTCTGGGGTGCGGAGTTGCGCCCCTCACATCGTGAGTCGGTGTGGGGGTCTTTTTGTATTCTCTGCGTGGATAATTTTTGTAGTATTTTATACTGACCGCACAGATTCCTTGCTATCTTCTGACTATTTAGTTACTAGCGGGCCTCATTTGCTAAAACCTATTTTCATTTCTATGTTTGTGTTTTCCCCTTAACTCACCGTTATTATTTGTGGGGGCTGCCTACTCTTTGGGGAAAATTTCTCTGAGGCAAGTGAGGCTTTGTTTCTCTCTAGGGGTAGCTAGTTTCTCAGGCTGTGAAGAGGCGTCTAGGCCGAGTCAGGTATGCTCCACGGCTGCCTATAGTGTGTGTTTGATAGGATCAGGATTGCGGTCAGTAAAGTTCCCACATTCCCAGAGCTTGTCCTTATTTTGGTTTACTTATCAGGTCAGTTCATGTGTTCCTAACCACCAGAACCATAACAGTACAGCAGGCCCGTAAAGTGTTAATGCATCGCAAAAGAGGGATAAGAGAAGCTCTGAGGGGTTTTTTTTTCCTCTGCAGTGTGTTTAGCCTCTCTCCTCCCCTTAATCTCTGGGTGGTTCAGGACTCAGCTGCAGATATGGACATTCAAGGTCTGTCCTCTTGTGTGGATCAGCTCGCTACAAGGATACAAAGCATTCAGGATTATGTAATTCACAGTCCTATGTCTGAACCTAAAATACCAATTCCTGAGCTGTTCTCTGGAGATAGATCTAGGTTTTTGAATTTAAAAAATAATTGCAAATTGTTTCTTTCTCTGAGACCTCGTTCCTTTGGTGACCCTGCTCAGCAAGTTAAAATTATTATTTCTTTGTTACGTGGTGACCCTCAGGATTGCGCATTCTCCCAGGCGCCAGGAGATCCTGCATTGCTAAATGTGGATGCGTTTTTTCTGGCGCTTGGATTGCTTTATGAGGAACCTAATCTAGTGGACCAGGCAGAAAAGATTTTGCTGGCTCTCTCTCAGGGTCAGAATGAAGCAGAGGTTTACTGTCAGAAGTTTAGGAAGTGGTCTGTGCTCACTCAATGGAATGAGTGTGCCCTGGCAGCGATTTTCAGAAAGGGTCTTTCTGAAGCCCTTAAGGATGTTATGGTGGGGTTCCCCACGCCTGCGGGTCTGAATGAGTCAATGTCTTTGGCCATTCAGATTGATCGGCGTTTGCGGGAGTGCAAACCTGTGCACCATCTGGCGGTGTTTTCTGAACAGAAGCCTGAGTCTATGCAATGTGACAGGATTCTGACCAGAATTGAACGGCAAAATCACAGACGTCAGAATGGGTTGTGCTTTTACTGTGGTGACTCCACTCATGTTATCTCTGACTGTTCTAAGTGCACAAAAAGGTTCGCTAAGTCTGTCACCATAGGTACTGTACAGCCTAAATTCATTTTGTCTGTTACTTTGATTTGCTCTCTGTCATCCTACTCTGTTATGGCTTTTGTGGATTCAGGCGCTGCCCAGAATTTGATGGATTTGTCATTTGCCAGGCGCTGTGGTTTTATCTTGGAGCCATTGCAATTCCCTATTCCATTAAAGGGAATTGATGCTACGCCATTGGCCAAGAATAAGCCTCAGTACTGGACTCAAGTAACTATGTGCATGACTCCTGCACATCAGGAGGTTATTCGCTTTCTGGTGTTACATAATTTGCATGATGTTGTCGTGTTGGGTCTGCCATGGCTGCAGGTTCATAATCCAGTCCTGGATTGGAAAGCAATGTCTGTGTCAAGTTGGGGTTGTCAAGGGGTACATGGCGATGTACCTTTGGTGTCAATTGCTTCTTCTACTCCTTCTGAAGTCCCTGAATTTTTGTCGGATTACCAGGATGTATTTGATGAGCCCAAATCCAGTGCCCTACCTCCTCATAGGGATTGTGATTGTGCTATAAATTTGATTCCTGGTAGTAAGTTCCCTAAGGGTCGACTTTTTAATTTATCTGTACCAGAACATACCGCTATGCGGACTTATATAAAGGAGTCTTTGGAGAAAGGGCATATTCGTCCGTCCTCGTCACCTTTGGGTGCAGGGTTCTTTTTTGTGGCCAAGAAGGATGGTTATCTGAGACCCTGTATAGATTATCGCCTTCTAAATAAAATCACGGTCAAATTTCAGTACCCTTTGCCTCTGCTGTCCGATCTGTTTGCTCGGATTAGGGGGGGCTAGTTGGTTCACCAAGATAGATCTTCGAGGAGCTTATAATCTTGTGCGTATAAAGCAGGGCGATGAATGGAAAACAGCATTTAATACGCCCGAAGGTCATTTTGAGTACTTGGTGATGCCTTTTGGGCTTTCTAATGCCCCTTCCGTGTTTCAGTCCTTCATGCACGACATCTTCCGAGAGTATCTGGATAGATTTATGATTGTGTACCTGGATGATATTTTGGTCTTTTCTGATGATTGGGAGTCTCATGTGAAGCAGGTCAGGATGGTGTTTCAGGTCCTGCGTGCCAATGCCTTGTTTGTGAAGGGCTCTAAATGTCTCTTTGGAGTTCAGAAGGTTTCCTTTTTGGGCTTTATTTTTTCCCCTTCTACTATCGAGATGGATCCAGTTAAAGTCCAGGCCATTTATGACTGGACTCAACCTACATCGGTGAAGAGTCTTCAGAAGTTCTTGGGCTTTGCTAATTTTTACCGTCGCTTCATCACTAATTTTTCTAGTGTAGTTAAGCCTTTGACGGATTTGACTAGAAAGGGTGCTGATGTGACGAATTGGTCTTCTGCGGCCGTTGAGGCCTTTCAGGAGCTGAAACGTCGGTTTTCTTCGGCTCCTGTCTTGCGTCAGCCTGATGTCTCTCTTCCCTTTCAGGTTGAGGTTGATGCTTCTGAGATTGGAGCAGGGGCTGTCTTGTCACAGAGAAGCTCTGATGGCTCGGTGATGAGACCATGTGCTTTCTTTTCTAGAAAGTTTTTGCCTGCCGAACGGAATTATGATGTTGGTAATCGGGAGTTGTTGGCAATGAAGTGGGCATTCGAGGAGTGGCGACATTGGCTTGAGGGAGCCAAGCATCGCGTGGTGGTCTTGACGGATCACAAGAATTTGATTTATCTCGAGTCTGCCAAGCGGTTAAATCCTAGACAAGCTCGATGGTCGCTGTTTTTCTCCCATTTTGATTTTGTGGTTTCGTACCTTCCGGGCTCAAAGAATGTGAAGGCTGATGCCCTTTCTAGGAGTTTTGTGCCTGACTCTCCGGGAGTTTCTGAACCGGCTGGTATCCTCAGAGAGGGGGTGATCTTGTCTGCCATCTCCCCTGATTTGCGGCGGGTGCTGCGGGAATTTCAGGCCGATAGACCTGACCGTTGTCCACCGGAGAGACTGTTTGTCCCGGATAGATGGACCAGTAGAGTTATTTCCGAGGTTCATTCTTCGGTGTTAGCGGGTCATCCTGGGATTTTTGGTACCAGGGATTTGGTGGCTAGGTCCTTTTGGTGGCCTTCTTTGTCGCGGGATGTGCGTTCCTTTGTGCAGTCCTGTGGGATTTGTGCTCGGGCCAAGCCTTGCTGTTCTCGTGCCAGTGGATTGCTTTTGCCATTGCCTGTCCCGAAGAGGCCTTGGACGCATATTTCCATGGATTTTATTTCGGATCTTCCAGTCTCTCAGAGGATGTCTGTCATCTGGGTGGTTTGTGATCGTTTTTCTAAAATGGTCCATTTGGTGCCCTTGCCTAAGTTACCCTCCTCCTCTGATTTGGTTCCGCTGTTTTTTCAGAATGTGGTTCGTTTGCATGGTATTCCAGAGAACATTGTGTCTGACAGAGGGTCCCAGTTTGTGTCCAGATTTTGGCGGTCCTTTTGTGCTAAGATGGGCATTGATTTGTCTTTTTCTTCGGCCTTCCATCCTCAGACGAATGGCCAAACCGAACAAACTAATCAGACCCTGGAAACTTATCTGAGATGTTTTGTTTCTGCTGATCAGGATGATTGGGTGAATTTTTTGCCATTGGCTGAGTTCGCCCTCAATAATCGGGCTAGTTCTGCTACTTTGGTTTCGCCTTTTTTTTGTAATTCTGGTTTTCATCCTCGTTTTTCCTCAGGTCATGTTGAGCCTTCTGACTGTCCTGGGGTGGATTCTGTGGTGGATAGGTTGCAGCAGATTTGGAACCACGTGGTGGACAATTTGACGTTGTCACAGGGGAAGGCTCAGCGCTTTGCTAATCGCCGTTGCTGTGTGGGTCCCCGACTTCGTGTGGGGGATTTGGTGTGGTTGTCATCTCGTTATGTTCCTATGAAGGTTTCCTCTCCTAAGTTCAAACCTCGTTTCATTGGTCCTTATAAGATTTCAGAAATCCTCAATCCTGTGTCATTTCGTTTGGACCTCCCAGCATCTTTTACCATTCATAATGTGTTCCATAGGTCATTGTTGCGGAGGTATGTGGTGCCTGTGGTTCCTTCTGTTGATCCTCCTGCTCCGGTGTTGGTCGAGGGAGAATTGGAGTATGTGGTGGAGAAGATCTTGGATTCTCGTGTTTCGAGACGGAAGCTTCAGTATTTGGTTAAATGGAAGGGCTATGGTCAGGAGGATAATTCCTGGGTGGTTGCCTCTGATGTCCATGCTGCCGATTTGGTTCGTGCCTTTCATTTGGCTCGTCCTGATCGGCCTGGGGGCTCTGGTGAGGGTTCGGTGACCTCTCCTCAAGGGGGGGGTACTGTTGTGAATTCCGTTCTCGGGCTCCCTCCTGTGGTCATGAGTGGTACTTTGTGAGTTCTGTTCATGGGCTCCCTCTGGTGGCTTTGAGTGTTACAGCTGGTTTGTAGCTGGACCCCAGCTGCCTCGTTTTCTGCTAGGCTTACTGCCTATTTAACTCCATCTGGACCTTTACTTGTTGCCTGCTGTCGTTGTATTCAGTACTGGTTCAGATCTCTCTGGGACTTCCCTTGTGACCTGTCTCCTCGTGGAGAAGCTAAGTTCATACTAGTCCATTTTTGCTCATTGCTTTTTGAAAATGTTTCTCAGTATATGATGAGTTCAGTCCAGCTTGCTTATATGCTATTTGATTGCTAGCTGGAAGCTCTGGGGTGCGGAGTTGCGCCCCTCACATCGTGAGTCGGTGTGGGGGTCTTTTTGTATTCTCTGCGTGGATAATTTTTGTAGTATTTTATACTGACCGCACAGATTCCATGCTATCTTCTGACTATTTAGTTACTAGCGGGCCTCATTTGCTAAAACCTATTTTCATTTCTATGTTTGTGTTTTCCCCTTAACTCACCGTTATTATTTGTGGGTGCTGCCTACTCTTTGGGGAAAATTTCTCTGAGGCAAGTGAGGCTTTGTTTCTCTCTAGGGGTAGCTAGTTTCTCCGGCTGTGAAGAGGCGTCTAGGCCGAGTCAGGTACACTCCACGGCTGCCTATAGTGTGTGTTTGATAGGATCAGGATTGCGGTCAGTAAAGTTCCCACATTCCCAGAGCTTGTCCTTATTTTGGTTTACTTATCAGGTCAGTTCATGTGTTCCTAACCACCAGAACCATAACACCTGTGGTACTACTGTTTACTGCTGTTTTATTGTTGTAAATGTACTGTGTGACGGTTCTTTTGATTTCATGTTCCTGTATTGTACTGCATTGTATTGAACATGATTAGTTCAGGGACAGTAAAGGTTAACAAAAAAAAGGCTGAGTTAGCAGCCTGGAAGAAGCAGCAATATCCTGCTTCTGCAGCAGAACCCGGGCAGGATTGCCTGTGGCAAGAGGTGCTACCCTGTTAGGAGCGTGCTATACCCTGGATGGGAGAAAGTGCTGCCAATGGACTGCTGGGCAGCTGGAATGGGCACTAGGACTGTGTGAGTGCCCACCAAGGGACTGTTAGCTCTCAGGAGCTGGAACCGGAGTGTGCCGTGTGATACATATGGAGAATGCCGTTCCTGTGTGGAGAGCAACCGAGTGCTGAAAGTAATTTGACTGTGCTACAGGGCTGGGACCACACCTGTCTTTTTCATGTGCAAGGGTCCGGAGTGCTCACTGACTGTGATCTAGTGGACTCGGTTATGACTACCACCCCATGCTGCTTTGTTACACAGTAATAATACGACCCTAGTCAATAAGGCCCAGGGCGCGTGGACATATTGTTACTGCAAATGTCAGAAAGGGGTCAATGTATAATTGGTGAGGACGTGGTGCAGAAGTAGAGTTTTTCTAAGAGTGAGAGGTGGGACTGTGGAAGGTTTGAGGGGTGGAGGCAGAGCTGGGGTGGAGTCTGGGCAGAGTCTCAATGGGGCCCCAAAATTTTACCAGTATAGGGCCCTTAAATTCCTGATGGCAGCCCTGGCGACACCCAACACGCCTACTGATCAGCTGTTCTCGGTGCCGGCGGCTGCTATCAGTAGATGGAGCAGCTCTGTAAGGCTATGTTCACAAGTTGCATTTTTGCATTTTTTTTGCTGCTTTTTTAATGCAAATTTTAAGCTGCATTTTACAGAAATCTCATGCACACATTGTTTTTTTTCCTGACTGATTTGGAAAACTGCTGTGTTTTTACAAACTTCTGCATGTCACTTTTTTCAGCATTTTTCAGCGTATTTGTAGTGTTTTTTCACCCTTAGGAAACAATAGTAAGTACAAAAAATGCAGTAGAAAAGCAGGTATCAGTTTTTGCTGCAAAAACTCAAGTTTTTTGTTGGGCCACTAACCTTAAATAACATGCACAAAAGACAACAAAAAATCAGCAATAAAAACGCAGCAAAAAAACACAGCAAAACCTGTATTATGTAAGCAGCTTCTTTATTGCCAAGAGAGAAGGTTTTGCCTACTAAAAAAAAAAATAGCAAAAACAAAATGTGTGAACATAACTTTCCTGAGCACTTTTGGCATCGGGAACAGCTGATAAGCAGCGATGTTTGATGTCGCACCCCACGGATCAGACATTGATTACCTACCCTAAGGACAGGCCATCAATGTTAAAGGAGTGGACAACCTCTTTAATTAGGACTAGCAAGCTGTTACCAGCTGTATACTTTATATGCATTCTGAAAATTCCCAAATAAGTATATGTAGCGCCCCAGAGTCTGGTCGTTGCAGTAACGTCGCTCTTCCACCAGGGGGAGTGATGGTACGTCTGATTGCACTAAACGAGTTCACCTTGCAGGTATCACAGTCACACATTACACTTCACACTCCTGCTGCCAGGGGGAGCAAAAGGTCCTATCTACTAGGCCACTCCTCACACATGAGTAAAACTGGGGGTTGGATAGGAAGTTAGGGAGAAAGTATCTGGGGAGAGTTCGAGAGAGGACCTGTCAGGGGTGGGATCCTGACAGCGGCCTAGCACAGACAGATCGTTACGGAGCCATGCCTGTGCCTTATAGCGGCAGACTCCTAAGAAAGGACACGAAGCGAAGTATATTGTGGAGAAGTGAGAAACGAGATCACAGCACAAAGGCGATAGAACCAGTAGGAGTCGTGCCCCGAGATCGGCAACATCCTACTGAGGCGCGTAGCCGGTGGCCGGGACGCCGAGAAAGTAACAGACTCTACGCATTACTTTGAACCAACGGCAGGGCAGTTAACTTTAGGTTGGCTCTCACCCTTTTCACCTAATGAAGACAACGGAGGCAATTGTGGGAGAGGGGCGTCTCTAGGGTCCCTATAAAATAACTCCAGGCCTACCCCCGTCATACGGGTGCGTCCTATCCATACCATCTGGGGGACGGAGAGAGAATATCAGAAACATACACGACAGTTGTGAGGACTATCCCGTGGTGCTCAGCAGGGAAGTACTACAACACCCAGGCGCTAGTAGGAAGGCTACTGATTTCCACCTGCAAAGGGAACTCTGGATGTGCCTGCGGACCAGCCGGTCTCAGCCAGCCCTGTTAGCAGTGCTCTGGACTGCGGATGCTGAAGCCTTCAGTAAAGAGGTAAAGAGACTGCAACCCTGTGTCCTCGTTATTTACTGCGACCTACACCGTCACCTACATCTTTAATTGGGCGCCCCTTAGCAGGGCCACGGACTGGGTCAGGCCACCGTGACATCCCCAGAACCCTGAGAGACCTGGTACCGAGTACCCCGCTGCCCTGCGTTTGGGGGCTGCTCCATATACACAAAAATTAAATGAAAAGTTAGAGTCCTCCTAGTATGCTTTATTACATATCCTTGTACGGTGGCAGTGTATCAGGTGAAGGTTTAGGCACTCTGTGAGCTGCTGCATAATCTCTGTATTTAGCACTACTACATGGTAAACCTCCTGACGCTGCATGTTGTGTACTCACTCCATTGGATAATATTTCAGTGCTCCTCAGTATATGGAGGTACAGTACAGATCTGTAGATTATGGACACTGTATATAGTGGATTTTGAGTTTCCTGATTGTTTACAGATGTTACAGATGCCAACTTGTCAAATCACATTTTCATCAAAGTACATTGCATATTTTGGCCACTAGGTGGCGAGTACTGAAATAAAATGCTACCATCTGGTGCATTAGGAATGATGTCAGGTGGTTAAACGCTGTAGAAAGCAGCCACTATCTGCTCTAGCTGTACCTCGGCTGAGCTGTAGGTCTTATATGTCAATAAATGCGTATTTATAGCATGGAGATGATGGCCTGGGTCCACTCAAATTAAGTTTACATAACCATTTCCCTATAGAATTTTTCACAGGCAGATTCCTTTGCCTTACTAGCATGAACTCTAGTGCATGCCCTGCATTAACCTTTCTTTTTTTCACTCTCTATTTTTATTCTGGTTGAGTTTCTATGGAGAAAAGCACATTGCAATACACGAGTGTACTAGACCATGATGGCTGTGTTCACTCCTGGCTGATGTACCGAAATAGTGGGACAAGTGGTGCCCTTTAATGTATGATATTTCCAGGAAAGCTTTAGTCCTAGCAAAAGATGACAAATTCACTAGTTCATGGAAGTCATTAAATTAGAGTAGGTAAGAAGCAGAGAATTCCCATAAGGACTGATCCTTTTCATTATAATGGCTCTATTTGTGCCATTATCTAGAATCGGTATAGTTATGTGCCGCCAAGTAAACACTTGCAGCCAGCAAATTTCAGGGGAAAGTGGTGTCAATTCTCAGGACCTTTTATTGTTCTATATGGTAAATTACTGTATTGTCATTTGTAGATTACCAGCACCACTATTGGCGGCACAAACTTGCAGGACAATTTAATAAGGCTTTATAATGAGAAATCCACATGTTAGATTTGCGATTCCTACTACATTTGTGCAAACAGAATAATTACAGGATGACTGTCCTGGAAATGTCAAGGAGAGCTCTCGATCAACATATATGCCTGTTTGGTCCAAAATGAAACCGTATATGCACAATCGAGTAACACAATCAAGCAAGAATTAAAGGGAAATTAACATTTTAAGCTTAATACTGGAAAAATGTCAGCAAGAAATGACTGATCAAACCAGGTCCAGTCACTCTGTGCACCCTTGATGCGTAGTTTAGTTCATGTTCCCACCTACTTGTTTTCCATCTATCCCTGGATTCTCTGCTTACTGTAAAACCAGAGAGGTCAATCCAAGAACAGGAGGATGAAGATATGCAAAACAGTAGGCAGAAAGGTGAACTGCACTGTATGCTCGCGCTCAGGGTGCACTTGAGCTCGGTTTGAACAGTCATTTTCTTCTGACAATAATGGCACAGCCGGCAGCACTTGTCGCTTTCCATAACTTCATTAGACTTCAATGAACAGATCTTGCAGTCAGCTCTTCATTAACGTCCATGGTGGAAACGACCTTAAATCTGTGAAACAAAACTCTAGTCCCATTTTGTCCCCATAAATGTTCTAGTTGGGATGACTATTATGGACTGTATATGTAAGAGATATATTATAGTGATGTTTTCAGTGTCAGACTGGGGTGCCAAGGGCCCACCAGTAACATTAACTTTGGGGGGCCCACTTTTCGCTTGCATACAAATATTACACTACCGTCAGTCATAAACTTACCTATATGTCTACAGTATATACCGTAATAACAAACTGGGTAGTTCGGTTAATGAGTGATGAGATGCTGCTTTTTTTCTGTACAGAGTGAATCAAGTGGATTATGCCAAGTACTGCCCATACAGTTGTGTTGGGGTCCAGCTCGTCACAGGGGCCCACCGGGGGATTGCCCTGTTACCCTATGGGCCATTCCGAAGTTGGATGTCTTTATACAAATGTGCACAGGTGATTTAGGAGCTTGACAGTAAGAAATATAATAATAATTAGGATTCATACCTGGAAGCTCTTCATAAATGTCATCACTTGGACAAGGCTGGCTCACATCATCATACGTATCACCATCTATAAGAGAGAGAAAAAAACACCTTTTTAGTAAAGTTAAGTTCATATATGTACTTTTTATTGCAAGAAGTATATTACATTATATATATAATTTTTCTTTTGGGGGGGAGGTAGAGGGAGATTTACCCCCACCATCACCTCACCTCCATATTTCCCCCACCATCACCTCAACTCCATAGCGTTACCTGGTTCCTGATATTCCAGAAAGGCACAATCAGCTGTTCTGCTCCATGTATACATCACTCATGGTTCTCTGGGGAAAAGCTAAGTATAAGGCCGCCGTCACACATGCGAGTTTTACGGACGTAAGAGCGCAGAAACTACGTGCGTAAAACTCGCATAACATACGGCACAATGCTTCTCAATGGGTCTCGTCCTATCAGCCGTATATTACGGATCCGTAATATACGGCGTTCTACGGCCGTACAAAATCGCAGCATGCTGCGTTTGTCAGCGTATTGCGCAAAAAAATCGGCAATGAAAGTCTATGGGGGCGAGAAAAATACGGATTCCACACGGACCAGCAGTGTGACTTGCGAGAAATACGCAGCGGTGTTAGTGAAAAGTCGGTAATTCAATTGCCGGCTTTTCATTTCTCCTTCCCAAACCCGACAGGATATGAGACATGGTTTACATACAGTAAACCATCTCATATCCCCATTTTTTTTGCATATTCCACACTACTAATGTTAGTAGTGTGTGTATGCAAAATTTCAGCGCTGTAGCTGCTAAAATAAAGGGTTAAATGGCGGAAAAGATTGGCGTGGGCTCCCGCGCAATTTTCTCCGCCAGAGTGGTAAAGCCAGTGACTGACGGCAGATATTAATAGCCAGGAGAGGGTCCATGGTTATTGGCCCCCCCTGGCTACAAACATCTGCCCCCAGCCACCCCAGAAAAGGCACATCTGGAAGATGCGCCTATTCTGGCACTTGGCCACTCTCTTCCCATTCCCGTGTAGCGGTGGGATATGGGGTAATGAAGGGTTAATGCCACCTTGCTATTGTAAGGTGACATTAAGCCAGATTAATAATGGAGAGGCGTCAATTATGACACCTATCCATTATTAATCCAATTGTTTGAAAGGGTTAAAAAACACACACACACGATTTAAAAGTATTTTAATGAAATAAACACAGCGGTTGTTTTAATATTTTATTGCTCTCTCAATCCATTTGCAGACCCTCGCTTGGCAAAACAATAAACCCACAATATACATACCTTCTGCTGACCTGTCACGTCCCACGAGGTAATCCATCTGAAGGGGTTAAAATAATTTACAAGCAGGAGCCCTGCAAATGCAGCTGTGCTCGTGCTTGTAATTCCCCGGCGAATGAAGGAAATGTAGGTCATTGACCTACATTTCCTTCAGTCGCGGTGATGCGCCCCCTGGTGGATGTCCTCATATGACCTGGAGCGTGGGAAAAAGTTCCCAGGCTGCAGTTCATGAGAACATCCAGCAGGGGCGCATCACCGCGACTGAAGGAAATGTAGGTCAATGACCTACATTTCCTTCATTCGCCGGGGAATTACAAGCACGAGCACAGCTGCATTTGCAGGCTCCTGCTTGTAAATTATTTTAACCCCTTCAGATGGATTACCTCGTGGGACGTGACGGGTCAGCAGAAGGTATGTATATTGTGGGTTTATTGTTTTGCCAAGCGAGGGTCTGCAAATGGACTGAGAGAGCAATAAAATATTAAAACAACCGCTGTGTTTATTTCATTAAAATACTTTTAAATCATGTGTGTGTGTGTTTTTTAACCCTTTCAAACAATTGGATTAATACTGGATAGGTGTCATAATTGACGCCTCTCCATTATTAATCTGGCTTAATGTCACCTTACAATAGCAAGGTGGCATTAACCCTTCATTACCCCATATCCCACCGCTACACGGGAATGGGAAGAGAGTGGCCAAGTGCCAGAACAGGCGCATCTTCCAGATGTGCCTTTTCTGGGGTGGCTGGGGGCAGATGTTTGTAGCCAGGGGGGGGCCAATAACCATGGACCCTCTCCTGGCTATTAATATCTGCCGTCAGTCACTGGCTTTACCACTCTGGCGGAGAAAATTGCGCGGGAGCCCACGCCAATTTTTTCCGCCATTTAACCCTTTATTTTAGCAGCTACAGCGCTGAAATTTTGCATACACACACTACTAACATTAGTAGTGTGGAATATGCAAAAAAAATGGGGATATGAGATGGTTTACTGTATGTAAACCATGTCTCATATCCTGTCGGGTTTGGGAAGGAGAAATGAAAAGCCGGCAATTGAATTACCGGCTTTTCACAGATATCGCGCTGTAGTAAATATAAATACAGACTATATATATATGTGTCTCAATGACATATATATATATATATATATATATATATACTGTATATATGTTTTCCCGAACATTTGAGCACATAAATCCATTAGATGTCGGTTTTGCAAGCCTGCGAGAAAATATCGCAGTACGGATGCCATACGGATTACATACGGAGGATGCCATGCGCAAAATACGCTGACACACCCTGACTACGGATCACTATTTTGGGAACATTTCTCCGTATTACGGCCGTATTACGGCCGTAAAAAACGGACCGTATTGTCTTACGCTGAGTGTGACGCCGGCCTAACTTTGTTGGATGGGTGGGGCACTTTTGGCTTTCTCTAAGGAGTTACTTTAAAGTGTGTGTCCGTACACATAAGGACAATTATAACTGGGTGTTACTTTTACTCTTGTCATTTAGGATGTGTTTCTTCAAAGCTTAATACGACCAGCATTGGTTGGCCAGTGTAAGGTCACACCCCCTTTTGACATGGGAACAATAATGCCCATTTGTCAATGTATTTATACATTTCCAATTCTCAGAGCAATACGATGAAGCAAAGTTTTAAGGCTATACAAGCATGGAAAAAATTGTTGCCACCCTTCTGTTAACTTTAAAAAAAACCCACAATAGTCACTGAAAGAATTAGAAACTGACAAAAGTAATTTTCAATTTTAAATTTGGTGAATATCAACTAATGAAAATTAGACATTGCTTTATGTTGTGGTTCAGCAGAAAAAAAAAATAATAGTAATAATGAAAATGGCTGGACAAAAATGATGGAACCTTTAACTTAATATTTTTTTGCACAAACTTTTAAGGCAATCACTGCAAACAAACGATTTCTGTAACTCTCAATGAGACTTCTGCAGTGCACCTGTCCACAGGTATATTGACCTACTTCTCAGGAGCAAACCAAACTGCTCCAGCAGTTTCAGGTGTAAACGGTGCCTTCTTCAGACTACAATTTTCAGCCCTTTCTTCAGATGTTCAGTAGGATCAAGATCAAGATTCATAGAAGCAACTTGAACAATCCAATGACATTCTTTGATGATTTTAGCTGTGTGTTTTTGTTTACCCTGTTGAAAGACACATGACTTGCGACCAGTGGCGTAACTACAAAGCTATGGGCTCCGGTGCGAACTTCCAAATGGGGCCCCCCCCCCCACATTCCCCTAGATACGCCTCAGACTGTTGCAGGAATCTCCTGCACTGCAACATGGTGTTGGGTGCCAGCACAGCCCGCACAGTGGTATATCCAGCACAGCCCGCACAGTGGTATATCCAGCACAGCCCGCACAGTGGTATATAGAGCACAGCCCGCACAGTGGTATATAGAGCACAGCCCGCACAGTGGTATATCCAGGACAGCCCGCAGTGGTATATCCAGCACAGCCCGCACAGTGGTATATCAAGCACAGCCCGCACAGTGGTATATAGAGCACAGCCCGCACAGTGGTATATAGAGCACAGCCCGCACAGTGGTATATCCAGCACAGCCCGCACAGTGGTATATAGAGCACAGCCCGCACAGTGGTATATAGAGCACAGCCCGCACAGTGGTATATAGAGCACAGCCCGCACAGTGGTATATCCAGCACAGCCCGCACAGTGGTATATCCAGCACAGCCCGCACAGTGGTATATCCAGCACAGCCCGCACAGTGGTATATCCAGCACAGCCCGCACAGTGGTATATCCAGCACAGCCCGCACAGTGGTATATAGAGCACAGCCCGCACAGGGGTATATAGAGCACAGCCCGCACAGGGATATATACAGCACAGCCCGCACAGGGGTATATAGAGCACAGCCCACACAGGGGTATATACAGCACAGCCCGCACAGGAATATATACAGCACAGCTCACACAGGGATATATACAGCACAGCCCGCACAGGGATATATACAGCACAGCCCGCACAGGGGTATATAGAGCACAGCCCACACAGGGGTATATAGAGCACAGCCCGCACAGGGATATATACAGCACAGCCCACACAGGGGTATATAGAGCACAGCCCGCACAGGGGTATATACAGCACAGCCCGCACAGGGGTATATACAGCACAGCCCGCACAAGGATATATACAGCACAGCCCGCACAGGGATATATACAGCACAGCCAGCACAGGGATATATACAGCACAGCCCACACAGGGATATATACAGCACAGCCCGCACAGGGATATATACAGCACAGCCCGCACTGGGGTATATAGAGCACAGCCAGCACGGGTATATACAGCACAGCCCGCACAGGGATGTATACAGCACAGCCGGCACGGGGGTATATACAGCACAGCCCGCACAGGGGTATATAGAGCATAGCCCACATCTCATCCCACCACCCCCCCCGATAATGGCCCCACAGTCCGGTTAAAAAGAAAAAAAAAAAACACTCTCCTCACCCTTCCTTTTGCCCGCGCTGCTCGTCCCTGCTCCTGTCTCGGTGGCTGCAGTCTGCGCAGGACACAGCAGGTGCGCGATGATATGACGTCATCGCGCACCCGCAGTGTACTGTCAGAGGCAGAGCGGGGAATGATGGGAGAGGGAGCGTCAGGAGACGCTCTCTCCGACATCATTGCATTGAACTATACCAGTGTCATAGACGCCGGTATAGTTAAATGCGGCGGCGGCACTGGCGGGGGACGGGGGGGAACAGTACAGCGGGCGGCCCACTACTGGCACCGGCTCTTCTGGCATTTGCCAGAAGTGCCCGATGGCCAGTCCGGCCCCACAGGTCAGGGGCCGGCCCTGGGCCCCTGACCTGCGGGGCCCGGTCGCAATGGCGACCGCTGCGACCGCGGTAGTTACGCCCCTGCTTGCGACTCAGACCAAGCTTTCTGACATTAGGCAGCACATTTTGCTCCAGAATGCCTTAATAGTCTTGGGATTTAATTGTACCCTGCACAGATTCAAGACTCCCTGTGCCAGATGCAGCCAAACAACCCCAAAACATAGCCGAACCTCCTCCATGTTTCACAGTAGGTACAATGTTCTTTTCTTTGTATCCTTCATTTTTGCTATGAACATAGAGTTGATGTGAGTTGCCAAAAACTCCAGTTTTGTCTCATCTATCCAAAGGACATTCTCCCTGAAGCTTTGTGGCTTGTCAATATGCATTTTGGCAAATTCCAGTCTTGCATTTTTTTATGATTGGCTTCCATCAGTGGTTTCCTCCTGTCATGGCTTGATCCGGAGACCTGTGGCTGTGTGGTCGGTTTCCCTCTCTGTTGGACCACAGCCTGTGTTTTGCTTCTATGCAGGTGTTTTCACTTCCTCGTTTGGTTTGTCCTATTACATCTTAGAAGGAGCTATTTATACTCTCCAGGCACATGCAGGCTTTGGTGGCTGTATTCCAAGTTAGATGGATGTTTGGTGTCACAGCTTCCCAATTAAGGGCTATCTTGCTGAGGTTATCTCTATAGCTTCTCCTGTGGTTTGTTTGCTTGTCCCCTATCCTAGCACTCTTTCAATTTTGTTATGCTTAGGGTCTGGTGGTCTATACTGAAGGTCTTTTGGGGTTCTTTTCTTTTTCTCTCATTTGTCATGTAAGACTGTGTGAACATGTCCTTAGCCCTATGCCTCACCCTCTGTCTGTGTGCACCACGTTCCATTGTTGTTGTTTTGGATTACACTCACTGTGCATAGTTGAGGGGCGGACGTGCTCGTCTGGACTCCGGCTTAGTCCCTGCTTTTCTGGTGACCACCGATAAGCAAATATAGGTGACCTGATGACATGGTCCCTGCTGGGCATGGTCCTTTTCCCGTATAGGGGATTCTGCGGTGGCATTATTTAGCTAGAGATGTATATAGGGGCGCGATACTTATCCTTGCACCAGCTAGTTTTGATTAGAAGATACTCTATTATGTGGCAAAATGGCCAAGCTATGCGTTAGGCATTGTGGCTGGTAGCGGTGTATTAATAGGATTTCCCTATGGTTATTTCACCTAGGTAAGCTGTTGGTCCAGACGATGGTGTCGCTTTCTATGTATTACGCTATGTGAATATGTCGTTCTATTTCACCTTCTTCCCTAATTTGGTGTTATTCATTTTTAGTATTTGATTCATTGTTTATTAATAAAATGTATATGTACTTTTTGATGAAATTTGACCTTCTATCATCTTTTTTTGGTTTGGTCTTGTATGATATCTGATGATAGGTCTGGTAATCTGGTGGACACATGGAATGGGTTAATGTGTAGTGAATAATTGTTAACATGTGTCCTTGTCATATTTGCTTTATATAGTTGAGGGTGCAGTTAAGGACACTTAGGGTCAGCAGACATTGAGTGAGGGTGCCTCTGTGTAATTTTGGGGTGCAAAAGTCTGTGGTAAGGTAGGAATAGATCAGGGTCAAGATAGGGATTTGCCTAGTCTGTACAGGAACCTGTGGTGTGCACGTTGAACATCTTCCCTGGTTTGTTCATCCTCATGTGAGTGTTAGGGCTTAGTCCTAACACCTCTTCTGTCTCCTTTGACCAAGAAAAGCAATTGGATTTCTCAGGCTGTTATGATCGCAGTGATGCCAAGCTTATATCTTTCTTTTAATTAGCTTAGTGGCTTGAAAAGTTCTGACGGTTTTACGAGATCTTTAGCTTTTTATTTTTCTATCAAATGAGCTGCATGAAGACTTATTTTTTTGCTTACTTAGCTGGAGTATTTATTGTTATCATTTTGTAATAGTGATTTTGATCACGTTTATATTGCATCTTTGGAAAAGATGTTCTGGCAATTTTATTTTTTTCCAGCTTTTAGCTTTAATAATGTTATATTTTTATAGATTAAATATTGGGGTAAGAGACTGATAGCATCATTAAATTAGTAAATCAGCAGCGACTGGATCTAGCTCTGATCGCTGCTGCTAGAGGCAGGTGCCGGCTGTGTAACACAGTGCGCACCTGTGAGGAGCGGGCACAGCACCCACTCCATGACATGTATATGTTATGGAGCTGAAAGGGATAAAGCAAAATATATATTTGCCCTCGGTGTGATAGCCTGCAGCATTTTCTGAATTACACTAATACTTCAGTCTTGCACAAATTCTGTGGTGAGAAAAGGGGTTAATCTCCAAACTAATCTACTGATGTCTACCCCTACATACCTTTTGGTCCTTCCAAGACCTCCTTCTCTCCTCCACACTGTTATGTTCCTCACCCAATTGCCTCCAATACTTCTCCCGGGCACCCCCCTCTGGAATTCACATTTGGAATCTTTAGAAGGAATTTGAAAGCCCATCTCTTCAAGAAAGCCTACATTCTGCAATGACCCAGCTGCCACCTCACAACCACTAGAGCTCTGCAACCCTGTAACCTCCTGTCTACTTCCCCATTGTCCCGTTCACTGTAAGCCCACAAAGGCAGGGCCCTCTCCCTTTCTGTACCAGTCTGTCATTTTTAGCTTATATCTGTATTTTGTATGTAACCCTCTCTCATACAGCACCATCAATCTGCAGCATATCAATGACACCAGACGGGCTACAATGCTCACAATTTGCATGAACTGAAAAATGCCATATGAATAAAGGGTGAGCGCTGCAGCCCATCAGTGGCCACCTGGTAGGCTGCGGCGTCCACTTGACATAATATTATGTGTATGCTGACACTGCCCCAACATCACTGGAGTGGTGCTGGTCTGGAAGGGAAGTGAGTATATGGTGTTTTTATTTTACATGAGGTCCGGGTGAATTTTAAAAGGTGTTTTAAAAGTAGGGGACAACCCCTTTAATCTTGGGAAATTCGAGATGAATAATTTTCACAGTATAATTTATTTATTTTACTCACTTATATAGCGCCATTAATTCCACACTATTGGCACTGTTCCCATTGGGGCTCAAAATCTAGATTCCCTATGAGTATGTCTATGGAGTGTAGAAGGAAACCTGAGAATCCGAAGGAAACTCACACAAACACGGGGAGAACATACAAACTCCACCCAGATTAAGCTATTATAATAATTATACATACTTTATAAGACATGTGACATTAGTATTTTTGGCATTTACCTTGTTGAATTGCATTTATCCACTCCTCTGCCTCCTTGGGGGTTGAAGCAGCAAACTGAAAAAAATCGTAAAAGGAACAGACACTAATGATTTGCTGGCTGCAAAAACGAACAATCATGTCATTTCTTTACGGAGACATTAGCAATTCTTTGCGTGTCTACTGATACTTTTCTTGCAAGGATGCTTCTTATAATGTACAGTTAATTTTGACAAATTTACGTAATTGGAGCAGAGGATGATGGATTTGAAACTCTGATCAGCAGCTGGCAGCTGTGCAGAAAAAAACTGCTTCTCTTCATCAATGTCAAAGCCAAAACTGATGAACGAAATTTGCCCTTGACAATTAGAAGACACCCGTGAATATCTTTAGACTGCTGGGTATAGTTTCCTTAAAAATGTTGCTGTCAGATTCCAACACATTACCTGACAAGTTAATTAAACGATTTTCAAATGCAATTTTGGATATTTAAAGTGTATTAGAGCTACATTCTGTATTGATGGAGAAATGATACATCTCTGAAGTGCGCCACTGACGTTCATGTTTGGTTTGATTCCCTCTCATACCCCTGGTGGTCATGTTGCGATTTAGCATTCATGGTGTTTGCATTGATAAATCTGCATTTATCTTCTGGGGAATTCATCTTTTCTTTACCAGATCACTGAATATGTAGTAAAAATAATCATTGGTAAAACAAAGAAGAAAAAACAGATACACTTGATATGTATGAAGCAATGTTGCATATTAATTTCGGGCACATGAACTTTATCGGAATTTTGTTTTTTTCTTAATACATTCCCCTATGCATCAGTGCGCTGTACAGATGTGTCTGCCGGTTAGTGAGCTGTTACAACCCAAATGTTCCTCTTTCTCCCAGACTGCCAATGCTACGGTTTTATCAATTTAATTTATACAGAGGCATAAAGAGTCCAACCTGATAGATGCGTTTATCAGGAGCGTAGATTTCAAAACAGCAATCTTTCTTTCCATCCTTGCGTAGAGTATCATTCATCCTGGCGCTGTACCCTTCTAAAGAAAATTCACCTTTCTGCTGTTTGTCTGTCAGAGATAGAGAAAAGTAGCAACCAGTAGTTAAATTTGGCTGGCCATGGAAACAATGGAGCTTTTAGAAAATCTCTGCAGAATTACATAAAGCAAACTAGATGTAGCAATATGGAAGGTTTATACCAGGGACTCATGAAAGTCTTGACTAGACAAGAGTACTCCAGCTGGTGGTATGTACTTATCCTATAATAATAAGCATCTTGTCATATTTCTTTATCAGGCACATTTTCGAAAAATAATCTGTGTACAATGATACAAAGAAAAAAACTAAATTAAATAATATTTATTTAATTATAAGAGACAACCGTGGCCAATCATTTGCACCATCCAGTGGAGTCAAATAAATAATCCTTTAATATAACACATTGATATACAGCAGGTGAAATATGTGTTAAACATGTCACCAATTTTCTAAGTACATACATTTCTAAAGATGCTATTGGCATGAAAAGATGCTACTGGAAGATGTCGATAACAACACATCCAATCCACACAGGCAAATAAATAAAACCATAAATATCAATAAATTAGGTTATGTGTAATAATTAGATATGACACAGGGAAAAACACATGAAGAAAAAGGTGCAAAAAGCCACGGAAAGTCATGACACCTGCTAAAATCTATCAGTAATTAGAAAGCAATCCTGTCACTGAGTGAAAAATAATATCAGCTGGTTCAAGTGATGGCCTATAAAAAGATGTCTCATTACCAAGGTGCCACACAAGATACATCTCAGGATGAGTAAAACTAGTGTGCTGTCTCAAGACCTTTGCAACCTTATTGTTGCAAAACATGCTGATAGCATTGGTTACAGACAAATTTCTAAACTACTGAAGGTTCCAGTGAGCACTGTTGGGGCCATAATCCATAAGTGGAAAGAACATCATTTCACCATAAACTGGTCATGACTGAGGAGTGAAAAGAATTATCAAAAGAATTGTCCAAAAGCCAAGGACCACCTGTAATGCACTCAACCTCCATAGCCAGTAAGACTCCATTGCTAAACAAAAAGCATGTTCAAGTGCATTTAAAGTTTACTCAACAACATTTAGACAAGCCTGTAAAATACTGGGAGAATACAGTCTGGTCAGATAAGACCAAAACTGAACTCTTTGGATGGTATAATACACAACATGTTTGGAGGCCAAAAAGCACTACATATCGCCCCCAAAACACCATAACAATTGTGAATTTTGGAGGGGAGAACAGTGGCAAATGATAAATGGACAAATGTACCTAGACATACTTTATAAAAATCTGCTGTCATCTACCAGGATGATGAAGATGAAACAAAGGTGGAAATTTCCCTATGACAATGATCCCAAACGCACAGCCAAGGAAACTCTCAATTTGTTTCAGAGAAGGAAAATAAAGCTGCTTGAAAGTCCCAGACAATCATCGGACCTGAATCCAATAGAAAATTTAGAAAATCTCACCTGAGCAATGAATGCGACTAGGTTCTCCAAACAGGAGGCATCATGAAGCTGTCATCACCAACAAAAGCTTTTGTACGAAGTATTAAATAAATTTCAGTAAGTGTGTTTAATACTTTTCCCTGTGTCATTTCTCATTATTACATATAACTTAATTTATGTACATCTATGGGTTGATTTCTTTGCCTATGTGAATTGGAAGGGTTGTTACTGACATCTGGTGAGAACTTAATGTCAATAGCACCTTTAGGCCGGGGTCACACTAGCATATAACATGGCCGAGTTCTATCCTATGTGTTATCAGATAGCACTTGGCCCAATGTTATACAAAGGAAAAAAGCAGCTCAGCGATTATTTTCTCATGCTGACTTGACATGAGAACAGTCGCAGTACGCTGCAATTGGCAGTGAGACTTGGCTCCCATACACCATACAAGTCTACGGGTGCGTGTGAAACATCAGACTGCACTTGGATGTCACCTGAGTGCAGTCCAATACAGGCAATGGAGTAGATGGAGAAATTACTTTGTCCATCTCCACCGCACCTGTGCTGAGAGTCTCTCATGCGAGAGGATCGGAGCACAGAGCACTGACACTTGGCTCCCGCTAACAGCAGCAGAGCTGGAGCCGAGGGTCATTAGCATATCACATCTGATGCTCTTGCATCGGATGCCATACGCTACTGTGATTCCAGCCTTAGAAAATAAAATCGGTGACATGTTCAGTACTTACTTCACCCACTGTATATCTAATGTACTGATGGCCCCCACATTGCAACCCACCAGAAAAACACGGGTAGCACAAGAATTTTTTTTGCTTTTATACCTACAGAGTAGGGTGAAACCAATGATCTCATGGTGAGTATGTTCTCATGTTCAGAAATTGCATGGTGTATACTTACCATGAGATCATTGGTCTCATTGGGTGATGTGGCTGAATCCTCCCTGATCTCTGTCTTATTTTATTCTGGACATTATAAGCGATGGACCATTGTGCCTATCACTTGCAATGTTCTATTTTTGCACCGCTCTGGCTCTTTGACAGCTGACACTTTAAATTATCGATTTGCTCGATGGATTTACATTGATGCTGCTCTTCTATTGAGTGATGTACGTCTGTGTAGAAACTGCATGGTGCACGCCTACCGTAAGATTACTGATTTCATTAGGAGTTGCGACCGAATCCTCCGTGACGTCACAGAGGTGTGGACTGTGTGATGTGATTGGTGCAGGCGGAACTTATCGCGTCCATGTTTGGGTGTGACATCACTGATGGGGAGTGACTACATCTTTAAATGTCCGACGTGTTGTCAGCGCCATTACCTATACAGCTTTTGGACAGAACGCACATGTAGTATCCTGTATAAGGAAATGTATGTATACCGAACAGTCATCTTATAGATGTTAGCAATCATAGCTAGGTTAGGTAGATGGGGCGGGATTGCACATCTAGCGGAATATATGTATGTAACCCAAGAGGACAGTGCGTCTACACTGTGTTCCAAATTATTATGCAAATAATATTTCCTCATATTTTTTCTAAGTTACCTATCTGAATTGCAGTCATTGCTATTTTCCAGTGATCTACTATTCTAGTATAATTGCAATGTTTTGGAACAAACTGCCTATGAAAACAGTATCTTTTTTAAAAAAAATAAACACTCAAAATGTATGTTCCAAATTATTATGCACAGCAGAGTTTTCAACCTTTTTTTTAATTTTGAACAAAAAAATGGTCAATTGTGAAGTTATAAGCATTATCAGCTTATTACAAAATGAAATCAACCAGTTTTCAAGTGAAAACTTTATTCTAGGTGATGTTACATTTGCACATAGGACCCCTTGTTCGAAAGAAGCTTCTGAACTCTCTCGTCCATTGAATTTGCCAGTTTTTGGATGGTTTCTGCTTCAATTGTTTTGCATGTGGACAGAATACCCTCCAAGAGCTGTTGCTTAGATGTGAACTGCCTCCCGCCATCATAGACACTCCTTTTGATGATGCTCCAGAGGTTCTCAATGGGGTTGAGGTCAGGGGAAGATGGTGGCCACACCATAAGTTTGTCCTCTTTTATGCCCATAGCAGCCAGAGATGCAGATGTGTTTTTTGCAGCATGAGACGGTGCATTATCATGCATGAAAATGATCTTGCTGCAGAAAGCACGGTTCTTCCTCTTGAACCATGGCAGGAAGTGTTGTTTTAGAAACTCCACATAGATTATGGAGTTCATCTTTACACCTTCAGGGATCATAAAGGGGCCGACAATCTCTCTCCACATGATTCCAGCCCAAAACATTACTCCACCTCCTCCTTGTTGGTGCCTTAGCCGTGTTTTCATGGGGTGTCCATCAACCATCCATCCTCCACTCCATCCATCTGGACCATCGAGCGTTGCACGGCACTCATCGGTGAACAAAACAGTTTGGAAGTCAGTCTTCATGTATCGTTTGGCCCACTGGAGCCATTTCTGCTTGTGTGCAGTGGATAGAGGTGGTCAACAGGATGGCTTACGCACAGCTGCAAACCTCTGAAGGACCCTGCATCTTGTTGTTCTGGGGACGTTGGAGGCACCAGGAGCTTCAAAAACTTGTCTGCTGCTATGACAAGGCATTTTTGCAGCTGCTCTTTTAACCTTACGCAATTGCCTGTTGGAAAGAGTCCTCAATTTTTCCTTATCAGCACGCACACGTGTGTGCTGGGAATCAGCTACATACTTCTTGTGCGATGACCACGATGAAGTGTCTTGGCAATGTTGATTGTAGTCATGCCTTGACCTAAATACTCCACAATTTGTTGCTTCTCAGCAGCCAACACATCCTTTTTCTTTCCCATTTTGGCAAAAAATGTAGGCTGCTTAATAATGTGGAACAGCCGTCTTAAGTAGTCTTGCCTTTATTTGGACACACCTGCCAAACTAATGTGCACAGGTATCTGCAATTGCTTTCAGTGATATAAAGAGCCCTGACACACATCACCATCAATGAGTTTAAATGACAAACAAAAACATTCTAACCTTATCACTCCTACTAAACTCTTTGTGATTAATAATTTGGAACACAGTGTAAACTATCAGTATTTTAAGGTGTAATAGAGTGAGATATTTTTTGCTATAAGAAGTCACTAAGGCCTTGTGATGGTTTGTCGGGGAACAAGTGCAATACTAATATGAAGATTAGGGCTATGTGAAATTATAGTGCTTAGTGACCCATGCAATAAAATGAGTGAAAATATAGAAATAAGTTTGTGAGCAGATACGTTTCCTATGAGGGGTATTTAGTGGGCTATTGGAAAGTCAATTAGGTTCAGGACAAATTGTCTGCTTAAAGGGAACCTGTCACTCCCCCAGGCGTTTGTAGCTAAAAGAGCCATCTTGTGCAGCATTAATGCTGCATTCTGACAAGGTGGCTCTTTTAGTTATTGTTCGTTGCACTGCAGAAATAATCGCTTTTGAATTTGGTCCCTCATACCTGTGAAATCGCCAGGGAGGCAGGTCTTTCCCCCCTCATCCAGACACAACCCAGCCGTCACTCTGCGAGAAGGGCGCGGCCTCCTCGGCGTTATTCAGTTGTCCAGATGCCTGCGCAGTCATATTCTGCCTTGGGAATGCGCAGTTCACGCTGCCCGACAACTGACATCACTTGATGTCTTGTTTACTGCACCTGCGTGCACCCGCGGGATCTCGGGCCGCACGCCGCTCTATTTGAAGGGATAAAATTTACCTTTCGGTCACTGGTGTCAGATGATAGGACTACTGCTCACATCAGCTGACACTAATAACAAGGAGAGCAGCAGAGGTTGATGAGAGTATTCATCAGCTGACTCCTCTGCTGTAAATAAATATATTTTTTTAAAACAGTATGGGTTCCCCTGAATTTTGACCTATCCATCATTCACGGAGTCTCACGGTGCAGAGACAAGTTGACCGCAGTTCCAATTCATTGCAGTGAAATTCTCCAGGTGAACTGTGGTGAACTCACCTCTGCACCGTAAGACATTTTGCTCACAGTGCAGAGGTTACACAGCCACGGTTTCCACACTGTCAAATGACAGTGTGAGTCCGCAGCTGTGATTCGAGGTATAAAATTTACTTCCGGTCATTGGTGTAAGCTAATGTGACTACTGCTCCCATCAGCCGACACCTGCCGCTATTAACAGTAAGAGCAGGCATGGCTGATGGAAGTATTTACCAGCCAGCTCCTGCAGTGTAATTAAATAATTAAAAAAAAAACAGTGTGGGTTTCCCTATATTTTTAATAACCAGTCGGGTAAAACTTAAGGCTGGTGGCTGCAACCCTCAGCTGTCAGCTTCAGCAAGGCTGGTTATCAAGAATAGAGGGGTCCCCATGCTGTATTTTTAAATTATTTAATACATTTATAAAAGCTGCGTGGGGTCCCACCCATTTTTGGCAACCAGCCTTGCTAAAGCTCACAGCTGGGGGCTGGTATTCTCAGGCTAATAAGAGGCCATGGATATTGCCACCCAGCCTAAAAAGAGCAGCCCAAAGCCACCCAGAAAAGGCACATCTATTAGATGAGCCAATTCTGGCACTTTGCCCAGGTCTCCTCACTTGCCCTGTAGCGGTGGCAAGTGGGGTTCATATTTATGGGGTTGATGTCACCTTTGTACTGTCAGGTGACATCAAGCCCATGGATTAGTAATGGAGAGGTGACTATAAGACACCCGTCCATTACTAATCCTATAGTTATATTGTAAATTAAGACACAGCCAGAATAAACTATTTTATTTGAAATAAAACAAAACATAGTTTTCCATTTTTATTTAAAAATAACAAGTACAGTTTACTCACCTAATGCCTATTCCACCGAAGCCCTCCTTTTCTGTAATGTCTGGGGGATAAATAGTTTTCAACTTGGACGGTGCCAAGATGTGACAGTCCAGGCTGATAACCATTGGTGAATAAGCTGCTGGGAGCACAGCATCAGTGACTAGCGGTGATGTCATCGAGGTTACCGGCGGTCACTGTAGCTACGTTCCCAGCTGGCAAAAGAACTCCGGTGACCTCTGCACCGTGAGAAAAATCTCACGGTGCAGAGGCAAGTTAATCTCACATCAAAGGGAGAATTTCACTGCACTGAATTTGAACTGCGGTGAACTCGCAGTGGGTCGCATGGCACCAAACATATGATTCCACATCATTCCACTAATCTGATAATCACAAACTCATCCATCTTGTAATACTACTGATGAATTCTCTTGATTATGCTATGTTTTCAATCAAGTAAAAAAAATGTGTGAAACGTCCTATCACACCATTTATTTGAACAACAAATCTGCAACTTTTTAAAATAAATTGCTACATTTAATCTTAATACGAAAATGAAAAGGTTCATTCAGGACTTACAGAAATTTTAGGAATTTTAGGTTTTTAATATAGTTTTTTATATGAATAAAAAAGTAATATTAAACTACATACCTTTATCACTCCCATAGTAGTAGAAGATGTTGTTACTCCGTGCACACCAGCGCTTTTGCCATTCTGATGCAAAAAAGCTGTGATCTGGCATGGAGAAAAACAATTCAGTGTTAAAACAGGTTGTCAGACTCTTGTTCACATTGAATTTGGCGCCTACATCGAAGGTCTTGATGAGTCTACCCTTATCTTTGCCCAAATTTAGTTAAAAACCCCAATTTCATGCGAAACAATGATAATGCAAGAATATCTCAACATGAAACAAAAACTTATGTCACAACCACTGTGTTGCCACTGAGTAGTAGTGACATAATATGACAAAGTATCACATCAAAATCAATTTGTTTTTTCAAAATCTTGTCATTTCATAACCCCAAATCTCAAGATATGATGGGTTAAAGAAGACATTTCAATGAATGTAATAATTTAAACTGATTATGGAACAGTTTTTCTTTCTCTCCTGTAACCTTCCACTCTAAAGTTATTTCCCCAGTAATAAAGGTGGAAATTTTTCTTTCAACCAACTAGGTGTGTGCTAAAGAAGGTCTGTGGTAAACTTCCATTTGGTTGAAAGGAAAATTTGCACCTTTTTTAACCAGGTGGCATAACATTGGAATGGAAGGGTACAGAAAAAAAAAACAAAAACTGTTCCAGACAGTAGCGTAGCTACCGGGGGGGCAGAGGGTGCGGGCGCCCCGGGCCCAGTGCTCTGAGGGGGCCCACCCGGAGCTACGCCACTGTAACTGTATCGGCGCGTATCTGTGGCAGAGCAGGGAGAATCGATCTCCCTGCTCTGCCGCCCGGCCGCTATGGGGCCCCTGAGCAGGCGGGGGGGCTCGGTGCCAGCAGTGGGCCCCCCACGATCATCGGAAGGTCAGCTGTTATATGTTTTAATGGGTGTTGCTGCCTTATTACAGGGTCTGCTTATGGGGTGCTGCCTTATTACAGGGTCTGACTGTGGGGGTGCTGCCTCATTACAGGGTCTGACTATGGGGGTGCTGCCTTATTACAGGGTCTGCCTATAGGGGTGCTGCCTTATTACATGGTCTGCCTATGGAGGTGCTGCCTTATCACAGGGTCTGCCTATAGGGGTGCTGCCTCATTACAGGGTCTGACTATGGGGGTTTCACCTCATTACAGGGTCTGACTATGGGGGCTGCCTTATTACAGGGTCTGCCTATGGAGGTGCTGCCTTATCACAGGGTCTGCCTATAGGGGTGCTGCCTTATTACAGGGTCTGACTATAAGGGTGCTGCCTCATTACAGGGTCTGACTATGGGGGTTCTGCCTCATTACAGGGTCTGACTATGGGGGCTGCCTTATTACAGGGTCTGACTATGGGGGTGCTGCCTTATTACAGGGTCTGACTATAGGGGTGCTGCCTCATTACAGGGTCTGCCTATAGGGGTGCTGCCTTGTTACAGGATCTGACTATAGGGGTGCTGCCTTATTACAAGGTCTGCCTATAGGGGTCCTGCCTTATTACAGGGTCTGACTATGGGGCTGCCTTATTACAGGGTCTGACTATGGGGGCTGCCTCATTACAGGGTCTGACTATAGGGGGGCTGCCTCATTACAGGGTCTGACTATGGGGTCTGCCTTATTACAGGGTCTGCTGCCTTATTACAGGGTCTGCCTATGGGGATGCTGCCTTATACTACAGAGTCTGCCTATGGGGGTACTGCCTTATTATAGGGTCTGCCTATATGGGCGTGCTGCCTTATTACAGTGTTTGCCTATGGGGGCTGCCGTATGCTATAGAGTCTGCCTGTGGGGAGTGCATTATACTATATTGTGGACTATTTGGTGCATTATGTTACTGTATATGGAGGCTATCTAGGGGGCCATCATACAGTATGGAGATTACAGTGTGGGGGTCATTATACATTGTTGGAGCCATCAAACAGTTTGGGGGCTACTAAGGAGTCAGTATACTGTGTGGGTGCATTATACTGTGTATAAGAGAGCATCATGCTGTGTAAAGGGGAGCTGTACAGGGGGGAGACTCGGGACTTTATTAAATGTAAAGTGGGCACTTATTGTTATAGGAGAACTCAGGTTACTGAGGCTATCAAAGGGGCACACATGGCATTATTACTTTCTAGGGGCAAAATATGGGCACTGTTTTCTAAGGCACTTGCACCTGGCATTACTATATTGTAGAGAGTTGCATGAGAATTTAGAGGGCACAGAGAACCACACAGCAGGTGCAGTAATAGGGTCACATACGGCAGAGGCTCAGTATTGGGGTATCACGAGCAGTAATGGGGACACATACGGCAGCAGCGGCTCAGTATTGGAGTATCAGATGTAGTAATAGGGACACATACGGCAGCAGCGGCTCAGTATTTGGGTATCAGATGTAGTAATAGGGACACATACGGCAGCAGCGGCTCAGTATTGGAGTATCAGATATAGTAATAGCGACACATACGGCAGCAGTGGCTCAGTATTTGGGTATCAGATGTAGTAATAGGGACACATACGGCAGCAGCGGCTCAGTATTGGGGTATCAGATGTAGTAATAGGGACACATACGGCAGCAGTGGCTCAGTATTTGGGTATCAGATGTAGTAATAGGGACACATACAGCAGCAGAGGCTCAGTATTGGGGTATCAGGTGCAGTAATAGGGTCACATATGGCAGCAGTGGCTCAGTATTGGGGTATCAGGTGCAGTATTAGGGTCACATATGGCAGCAGTGGCTCAGTATTGGGGTATCAGGGGCAGCAATAGAGACACATACGGCAGCAGTGGCTCAGTATTGGGGTATCAGGGGCAGTAATAGGGACACATACGGCAGCAGTGGCTCAGCATTGGGGCATCAGGGGCAGTAATAGGGACACATACGGCAGCAGCGGCTCAGTATTGGGGTATCAGGGGCAGCAATAGAGACACATACGGCAGCAGTGGCTCAGTATTGGGGTATCAGGGGCAGTAATAGGGACACATACGGCAGCAGTGGCTCAGCATTGGGGCATCAGGGGCAGTAATAGGGACACATATGGCAGCAGCGGCTCAGTATTGGGGTATCAGGGGCAGTAATAGGGACACATACGGCAGCAGCGGCTCAGTATTGGGGTATCAGATGCAGTAATAGGGTCACATATGGCAGCAGCGGCTCAGTATTGGGGTATCAGATGCAGTAATAGGGTCACATATGGCAGCAGTGGCTCAGTGTTGGGGTATCAGGGGCAGCAATAGGGACACATACAGCAGCAGCGGCTCAGTATTGGGGTATCAGGGGCAGTAATAGGGACACATACGGCAGCAGCGGCTCAGTATTGGGGTATCAGGGGAAGTAATAGGGACACATACGGCAGCAGCGGCTCAGTATTGGGGTATCAGGTGCAGTAATAGGGACATATACGGCAGCAGCGGCTCAGTATTGGGGTATCAGGTGCAGTAATAGGGACACATACGGCAGCAGCGGCTCAGTATTGGGGTATCAGGTGCAGTAATAGGGACACATACGGCAGCAGCGGCTCAGTATTGGAGTATCAGATGTAGTAATAGGGACACATACGGCAGCAGTGGCTCAGTATTGGGGTATCAGATGTAGTAATAGGGACACATACGGCAGCAGTGGCTCAGTATTTGGGTATCAGATGTAGTAATAGGGACACATACGGCAGCAGCGGCTCAGTATTGGGGTATCAGGTGCAGTAATAGGGTCACATATGGCAGCAGTGGCTCAGTATTGGGGTATCAGATGTAGTAATAGGGACACATACGGCAGCAGTGGCTCAGTATTTGGGTATCAGATGTAGTAATAGGGACACATATGGCAGCAGTGGCTCAGTATTTGGGTATCAGATGTAGTAATAGGGACACATACGGCAGCAGCGGCTCAGTATTGGGGTATCAGGTGCAGTAATAGGGACATATACGGCAGCAGCGGCTCAGTATTGGGGTATCAGGTGCAGTAATAGGGACACATACAGCAGCAGCGGCTCAGTATTGGGGTATCAGGTGCAGTAATAGGGACACATACGGCAGCAGCGGCTTAGTATTGGGGTATCAGCAGGATGAGGAGTTTGTGCAGGTTGGGAATAGATGGTGATGGGGCTGGAATATGAGAAGTGAAATGTGTCGTTGTTGTAATCTCTGCAGACGAGTCCTGGCTGGAAGAAGTTGTCATGTCGGTCTGGGCCAGATGGAAATGACGGGAAAAATGAATGATTCCATCAGAAAGGACGTCAGTGGTAAGTCATTATCTGTAACTGTGCTGTGATCTCTTATATGTTCTGTAGGGCTGGTGTCTACCACTGACCATATGGCAGTAATAGCCATATTGGTCTTTATATAGAGATTATTTTCAGTAACAGCGCAGTTATCTGCTGAGGTTCTCCTCCAGTATTAGCGCACGTCACCGAGTTGTAATCAAGGTTACCTGGTTAGGGGCCCACTCAGAATCTTCGCCCCCCCTGGACCAAAACCCTAGCTACGCCTCTGGTTCCAGAATTAGTAAGGCAGCACCGATTGGAGAAGGTAATCATTTTAAATTAAAAAATCAAGAGACAGGTCCTCATTAAGATCAAAGGTAAGGAAGGACTTATCTAAATGTTCTGGATAATCTTATGTGGCTCAGATCTGTGAAAAAAAAGTAATAGAAGTTTCTAAAATTATGAATGTTCTTCCTCCACCCATAGACAAAACATTTGACTCAATAAATATTTAGCCAACAATCTCCAAACACATCCATGGGTGAATAAAGAACATATGTTCAGAATTTTCAGTAAGTCTACCTTCTTTTACAGTTTAGGTTGGGAAGGTGGAGCGTTTGGTGTACTACAAGTTGGGTCACCTTGATCCATATGTATCTAACTCTACACAGTACTGCTGTATACTTCTTTGTTGGCTGTCATTCAGTGGTGGTCCACTACATATTACTGCATGCTCTGCACTGACAGTAGACGTCCTCATATAATCTCTCTATAGAGTCCAAAGGACTTGACTGCTCTTTTTCTGAAGATCATGAATGCTATTTTATTAAAGAGCTTGTACAGGATTAGAAAACATGGCTGATTTCTTCCTAAAAACAGTGCCACACCTATCCACAAATTGGGTGAGGCATTGGTAATGGAATTCACTTCCATAAAGCTAATCTTCAACATTAAATACAAGTGGTCAGGTGTAGAGTGGTTTCTAGAGCTGCCATATTTTTCTAATCTTGCACAACCCCTCTAAACTATCTTGGTTATTGCATAAAATAAGCACATCTGGCTTTGATATTTTAACACAGCAATACGACATACCTTTCCTTCGCTTCTCAAGATACCCTCCTTTTGTAACATGAAGATCCTGAGCAGCAACTGGTGGATACACATTTCCTAGAAAATTAAAAGTGGTTTTGCAATGTAATTTCCATGTCAGAATTAATATATATTATACCGTGAACAGCACGTAGACCATTCTTACATATATAAAGCAATTTCCAGAGCAGGTGGGCTATGGTTGCCAGCATGCTGTCCTCACAATGAATGAAGTGCAGGACATAATCTTGGAGCTGGTTTCCTAATCATACAGCTGTTTTCTATAATATCAGATCATAACCAGCCCCATACAAAGATTACTGTATGTCGAGTTATGAGGAATCTCAAACATCTGCTCCAGAAAATATTTATTTGCCATTTACCTTAGATTTTTGTAAAACCAATTGTACACTCTTTCTGGGGCTATAATAATATACAATTAAAAGTTTTCAGTTTAGGGCAGAATAACCTGAGCATGAACTACATGCCATAACTTCATTTCCAATCAGTTATATCTGGCAATAGAATCTTATTGGGGAACTTCTAACCGAGCATTTAACTTTAAATTTGGTGAAGGAATCAAAGGCACACGGCATTGTGTTTGTTTTTTTCTGCACACTTTTAATGTGCAGAATAAATATAAAATGTACAGTGAAGGAAAGAATTATTTGATCCCTTGCTGATTTTGTAAGTTTGCCTACTTGTAAGGAGGTGACAGAGGCCGTCACATGACCCCCCTCTTTGAACAGTGTTCATATTAATTGTGTGCGGTTTCATAATGTTTGTGACTGTTAATGTATTTATGTAATCTTGCTGTATTATACAGAATATGTACTGGATATGTGTTGTGTACCAGATTAGGGAGTGAGAGTGTAGGATAGCATAGTAAGCAATAGGGGTGTTACAGGCTGGGAGGAGTCACAGATGAGTGTAGTGCAGGACAGTGGGATATAGCGAAGGGACTTCCTGGTTAGACAGCAGAGCCCGGGCAGCCATGCCCTGGGCATGGTGAAGTGAAGGACGGGGCAGAGATTGCCAGAAGTGAGGCAGGGATTGCTAGGAAGAACAGAGGTTGCCGGGAAGGTAGGGGAAGGCCTCAGGAATGTCCCTATGTATGCACTGTGCCACTTCTGCTATGTGAACCTTGTTATTAAGTAAAGATGAACTGTTAAGAAAGAATATTGAATCAGGAGTTGATTGTCAGGCCCGTGGAACCGAGGCCGGAGTGACAGAAGACAAGGGGACTCCGACAACTAATGTGAGGGTTCTGCTGCGCACATTGCACACACCACAAAAGGCACATTATGTTTTATTTGTGAGGTGCCAGGGTGTGGGAACACTACAGCTCGTTGCCAAAACTACCGCCCTGGGTTCCTTACACACTGACAAAAACATGAACAGTCTATAATTTTAAGGGTATGTTAATATTAACATTGAGAGATAAAATATCAAAAATAAAATCCAGAAAATCACATTGTATAAATTATATACATTTATTTGCATTTTGCAGTGAGAAAGAAGTATTTGATTCCTCTGGCAAATAAGACTTAATACTTGGTGGCAAAACCCTTGTTGGCAAGCACAGCAGTCAGACATTTTCTGTGGTTGATGATGAGGTTTGCACACATGTCAGGAGAACTTTAGGTCCACTCCTCTTTGCAGATCATCTCTAAATCATTAAGATTTTGTGGCTGTCGTTTGGCAACTCGGAGCTTCAACTCCCTCCATAAGTTTTCTATGGGATTAAGGTCTGGAGACTGGCTAGGCCACTCCATGATCTTAATGTGCTTCTCTTTCAGCCACTTCTTTGTTGCCTTGGCTGTATGTTTTGGGTCATTGTCTTGCTGGAAGTCCCAGCCGCGACCCATTTTAATGTCCTGGCGGAGTGAAGGAGGTTGTCACTCAGGATTTTATGGTACATGGCTCCATCCATTCTCCAATTGATGCGGTGAAGTAGTCCTGTGCCCTTAGCAGAGAAACACCCTTAAAACATAATGTTTCCACCTCCATGCTTGACAGTGGGGATGGTATTCTTTGGGTCCTATGCAGCATTTCTCTTCTTCCAAACAGTGAGTTGAAATAATGCCAAAGAGCTCAATTTTTGCCTCATCTGACCACAGCACCTTCTCCCAATCATTCACAGAATCATCCAGGTGTTCATTGGCAAACTACAGAACACCTGGATGATTCAGGGGGACCTTGCGGGCACTGCAAACCTTGACGGCGTAATGTGTTACAAATGGTTTTCTTGGTGACTGTGGTCCCAGCTGCCTTGAGATCATTAACAAGTTCCCTCAGTGTAGTTTTAAGCTGATCTCTCACCTTCCTCATAATCCAGGATACCCCACGAGGTGAGATTTTGCATGGTGCCCCAGATCGATGTCAATTGACAGTCATTTTGTATTTTTTCCATTTTCTTACTATTGCACCAACAGTTGTCTCTTTTTCATCCAGAGTCTTACGGTTTTGTAGCCCATTCCAGCTTTGTGCAGGTCTATGATCTTGTCCCTGACATGCTTATAAAGCTCTTTGGCCTTGCCCATGTTGTAGAGGTTAGAGTCTGACTGATTAATTGAGTCTGTGGACAGAAGTGTTTTATAAAGGTGACTATGTAATACAGCTGTCTTTAATGCAGGTAACAAGTTGATTAGGAGCGTCTAACTGGTCTGTAGGAGCCAGAACTCTTAAAAGTGTATCAGCAATTTCTCATTTTTCCAACAAAATTCAGAAAATCAATATTTTTAGGGGCCACATCACATTTGAAGTGACTATGTGACAAAAAATACCTAAAAGCAACACCATTTTAAAAACCACACCATACAAAGTGCTCAAAACCACATTCAAGAAGTTTATTAATCCCTTCACAGGTACTTCACAGGAATTAACCCCTTTACCCCCAAGGGTGGTTTGCACGTTAATGACCGGGACAATTTTTACAATTCTGACCACTGTCCCTTTATGAGGTTATAACTCTGGAACGCTTCAACGGATCTTGATGATTCTGAAATTGTTTTCTCGAGACATATTGTACTTCATGATAGTGGTAAAATTTCTCTGATATTACCTGCATTTACTTGTGAAATAAACAGAAATTTGGCAAAAATTTTGAAAATTTTGCAATTTTCCAACTTTGAATTTTTATGCCCTTAAATCACAGAGACATGTCACACAAAATACTTAATAAGTAACATTTCCCACAAGTCTACTTTACATCATCACAATTTTGGAACCAAAATTTTTTTTTGTTAGGGAGTTATAAGGGTTAAAAACTGACCAGCAATTTCTCAGTTTTACAACACCACTTTTTTAGGGACCACATCACATTTGAAGTCACTTTGAGGGGTCTATAGGATAGAAAGTACCCAAACGTGACACCATTCTAAAAACTGCACCCCACAAGGTGCTCAAAACCACATTCAAGAAGTTTATTAACCCTTCAGGTATTACACAGGAATTTTTGGAATGTTTATAAAAAAAAATGAACATTTAACTTTTTTTCACAAAAAATGTAATTCAGCTCCAATTTGTTTCATTTTAGCAAGGGTAAAAGGAGAAATTGTACCCCAAAAGTTGTTGTCCAGTTTGTCCTGAGTACGCTGATACCCTATATGTGAGGGTAAACCACTGTTTGGGCACATGGCAGAGCTCGAAAGGGAAGGAGCGCCATTTGACTTTTCAATGCAAAATTGACTGGAATTGAGATGGGACGCCATCTCGCGTTTGGAGAGCCCCTGATGTGCCTAAACATTGAAACCCCCCACAAGTGGCTCCATTTTGGAAAGCAGACCACCTAAGAAACTTATCTAGATGTGTGGTGAGCACTTTGACCCACCAAGTGCTTCACAGAAGTTTATAATGTAGAGCCGTAAAAATAAAAAATCATATTTTTTCACAAAAATGATCTTTTCGCCCCCAATTTTTTATTTTCACAAGGGTAACAGAAGAAACTGGACCCCAAAATTTGTTGTGCAATTTTTCCTGAGTATGCTGATACCCCATATGTGGGGGTAAATCACTGTTTGGGTGCATGGAAGAGGGAAGGCGCGCCGTTTGGAATGCAGACTTAGATGGATTGATCTGCAGGCGTCACGTTCATTTGCAGAGACCCTGATGTACCTAAACAGTAGAAACCCCCCACAAGTCACCCCATATTGGAAACTAGACCCCCCAAGGAACTTATCTAGATGTGTTGTGAGAACTTTAAACCCCCAACTGTTTCACTACAGTTTATAACACAGAGCCGTGAAAATAAAAATTATTTTTTTTCACAAAAATTATTTTTTAGCCCCAATTTTGTATTTTCCCAAGGTTAACAGGAGAAATTGGACCCCAAAAGTTGTTGTCCAATTTGTCCTGAGTACGTTGGGGTAAACTCCTGTTTGGGCACACGGGAGAGCTCGGAAGGGAAGGAGCACTGTTTTACTTTTTCAATGCAGAATTGGCTGGAATTGAGATCGGACGCCATGTTGCGTTTGGAGAGCCCCTGATGTGCCTAAACAGTGGAAACCCCCCAATTCTAACTGAAACCCTAACCCAAACACACCCCTAACCCTAATCCCAACCATAACCCTAACCACACCCATAACCCTAATCCCAACCCTAATTCCAACCGTCAATGTAATCCAAACCCTAACTTTAGCCCCAACTCTAACCTTAACTTTAGCCGCAACCATAACCCTAACTTTAGTCCCAACTCTAACCCTAACTTTAGCCCCAACCCTAACTTTAGCCCCAACCCTAACCCTAACCCTAACCCTTATGGGAAAATGGAAATAAATACATTTTTTAAAATATTATTATTTTTCCCTAGCTAAGGTGGTGATGAAAGGGGGTTTGATTTACTTTTATAGCTTTTTTTGGTGGATTTTTATGATTGGCAGCCGTCACACACTAAAAGACACTTTTTTTGCAAAAAAATAGTTTTTGCGTCTCCACATTTTGAGAGCTATAATTTTTCCATATTTTGGTCCACAGACTCATGTGATGTCTTGTTTTTTTCCGGACGAGTTGATGTATTTACTGGTACCATTTTCAGGCACATGACATGTTTTGATCGCTTTTTATTCCGATTTTTGTGAGGTAGAATGAACAAAAAACAGCTATTCATGAATTTCTTTTGGGGGGGCGCTTATACCGTTCCACGTTTGGTAAAATTGATAAAGCAGTTTTATTCTTCTGGTCAGTACGATTACAGCGATACCTCATTTATATCATTTTTTTTTTGGCTTGCCGCTTTTATACGATAAAAACTATTTTATATAAAAAATAATTTTTTTGCATCGCTTTATTCTGAGGACTATAACTTTTTTCTTTGTTGATGATACTGTATGGCAGCTCGTTTTTTGCAGGACATGATGACGTTTTGTCATGGTACCATGGTTATTTATATCCGCCTTTTTGATCGCGTGTTATTCTACTTTTTGTTTGGCGGTATGATAATAAAGCGTCGTTTTTTGCCTCTTTTTTTTTTTTTTTTACGGTGTTCACTGAAGGGGTTAACTAGAGGGACAGTTTTATAGCTCGGGTCGTTACGGACGCGGCGATACTAAATATGTGTACTTTTATTGTTTTTTTTTTATTTAGATAAAAAATGTATTTATTGGAACAATTATTTTTTTTTCTTTATTTAGGAATTATTATTATTTATTTTTTTTACACATGTAAAAATTTTTTTTTTTACTTTGTCCCGGAGGGGACATGACTATATAGGGTCAGATCACGGATCTGACACTTTGCTGTGCACTGTGTCAGATCAGCGATCACACGGGCACAGCAGGGAGGCTTCCAGGCGCCTGCTTTGAGCAGGCGCTTGGAAGCCACCTCCCTGCAGGACCCAGAAGGCCCCGTGGCCATTTTGGATCTGTGCCTGCAGGGAGGAGGAGGTAGGAGACCCTCGGAGCAACGGGATCTCATCGCTTTGCTCCGAGGGTCTCAGGGAAGCATGCAGGGAGCCCACTCCCTGCGCGATGCTTCACTGTGCTGCTGGAACGCTGCGATCATCTTTGATCGCAGTGTGCCGGGGTTAATGTGCCAGGAGCGGTCCGTGACCGCTCCTGGCACATAGTGCCGGATATCAGCTGCAATAGTCAGCTGACACCTGGCCCCGATCGGCCACGCTCCCCCGTGAGCGCGGCTGATCGATGATGACGTACTATCCCGTCGGTGGTCATGCGGGCCCATACCACCTCGACAGGATAGTACGTCAGATGTCAAAAAGGGTTAAAGGAATATGAAATGAAAAAAATTTTTTTTTTTTTAAATGATACTTTATCCCCAAGTTTTTAATTTTTACAAGGAGAAAATGGACCATAAAATTTGTTTTGCAATTTCTCCTCAGCATGTCGATACCCCATACGTGGTGTAAAACTACTGTTTGGGTGCATAGCAGGGCTAGGAAGTGTAGGAGCAGCACTTGACTTTAGGAGCATAAAATTGGCTATAATAGATAGCAGACACCATGTCACGTTTTTAAAGCCCCTGATGTGCCTAAACATTGAAATCCCCCTCCCAAGTGACCCTATTTTAGAAACTACACTCCTGAAGGAATTCATCTAGTTAAATATGTAGATGTGCTGTAAGCATCACATTTTTGCTACAAAAGTGTTGCTTTAGCCACAATTTTTTTATTTTAACAAGGGTAACAGAAAAAGGACCATACAATTTGTTGTGCCATTTCTCCTGATTACGACGATTCCCTATATTTTGTGGAAAACTACTGTTGGGGCGCAAGGCAGGGCTCAGAACTAAAGGACACTAGGTTGCCGAAGCCATGTCATAGTTAAAGAGCCCCTAACATGCCAAAAAAAGCAGAAACCCCCATAAGGAACCCCATTTTGGAAACTACACATCTTGAGGAATTCATCTAGGGAAGAAGTGAGCATTTTTAACCATCAGAGGATTGACAAAATTATGAATCCTCTGAAAGTTAAAAATATGGCCCCTCGCAAAAAAAAAATTAAATCCAGCAAATCCCGCTCTCCCAAAACCAAATGTCCCCTCTCTTCTGAGTCCCACAGTGTACCTAAATGACATTTAGCGTCCATAAGTTTGGCATTTCTGTAGCAATAAGAGCCCGCCTAATTTATAGGTACGTGTCTCCAGAAGCACGAGTTGGGCACAATGTATTGGGTACTACAGTAGTAGATAAGCAACATCCATTGCTGATTGTTTATGGAGCACACCCATCAAAATCATTACTATACCTGTAGATGAATTCCCAGAGGGGTGACATTTCCAAAATTGGGTCACTTGAGGGGGTAATTCTGCTCTTCTAGCATTTGGGAGCTCTGTATATGGAGTCCACAAACTATTCTGTGAAAATTTGTTCTCCATGAGTCAAATAGTGTTCTGTCCCTCCCGAGTCTCATCGTGTAGCTAAACAGTACTGCACAGCCACAGTATTGCCACATTTAGCTCAAATTGTGTGACAAATTTTGGTGCCATTTTTACCCATTACCTCATGTAAACATGTAAAATATGGGGCTAAAACAAATTATTGTGGTAAAAATGTAACTATTTTTTCTTCCCTGCCCAATTGTGTAAAATGCTGTGACACACCTGTAGTGTCAATTTGATTTATGCAACCTTAGATTAATTAATTGAGAGGTCTAGTTTGTAAAATGGGGTCACATATGGGGGGCTCTGCTGTTCTGGCACCTCAGAGGCTTTGCCAATTTGAGATGGCACCTACAAACTTTGCGTACTCAATAGAAATTGCTTAACAAATTGTACTATTCGTTTTCTTCTATTACCTCTTTTGAAAATTACAAACTTAGGGCCAAAGCAACACTGAAATGGAAAATGTTAATTTTTGTATTTACTCAGCCCAAAATTATTCAATTCTGTGAATCATCTGGGGGTTAAAAATGTTCACTACTCCCCTAGATGAATACCTCAAGATGTGGAGTTTCTAAAATGGGATAACTTGTAGAGGTTTCTGATGTTTTGGCATGTCAGGGGCTCTTCAAATGTGACATGGAGTCCACAACCTATTCCAGCCGGAAAGGCATCCCTTCGTTCTCGAGGCATGCTGATTGCTCAAACCGTAATTTTCTACCACATACACTGTGTGCAGAATTATTAGGCAAGTTGTATTTTAGAGGATTATTTTTATTATTGATCACCAACTATGTTCTCAATCAACGCAAAAGATTCATAAATATCAATACTTAATATTTTTGGAAGTTCGAGTGGTTTTTTTTAAGATTTGGCTATATTAGGAGGATATCTGTTTGTGCAGGTAACTATTACTGTGCAGAATTATTAGGCAACTTAATAAAAAACAAGTATATTCCCATCTCACATTTTCACCAGGTAAACCAATATAACTGTACAAAATTTAGAAATCAACATTTCTGACATGCAAAAACAAAACCCAAAAAAATTAGTAACCAATATAGCCGCCTTTCTTTATGATGACACTCAACAGCCTTCCATCCAAAGATTCTGTCAGTTGCTTAATCTGTTTACAATCAACATTGAGTGCAGTAGCCACCACAGCCTTCCAGACACCGTTCCAAGAGGTGTACTGTTTTCCCTCCCTGTAGATCTCACATTTTATGAGGGACCACAGGTTCTCTATGGGGTTCAGATCAGGTGAACAAGGGGGCCATGTCATTATTTTTTCTTCTTTGAGATCTTTACTGGCCAGCCACGCTGTGGAGTAGTTGGAGGCATGTGATGGAGCATTGTCCTGCATGAAAATCATGTTTTTCTTGAATGATACCAACTTCTTCCTGTACCACTGCTTGAAGTTGTCTTCCAGTAACTAGCAGTAGGTCTGGGAGTTGAGCTTCACTCCATCCTCAACCCGAAAAGGTCCCACAAGTTAATCTTTGATGATACCAGCCCATACCAGTACCCCTCCTCCACCTTGCTGGCGTCTGAGTCGGAGTGGAGCTCTCTGCCCTTTACTGATCCAGCCTCTGGCCCATCCATCTGGCCCATCAAGAGTCACTCTCATTTCATCAGTCCATAAAACTTTTGAAAAGTCAGTCTTAAGATATTTCTTGGCCCAGTCTTGACGTTTTATCTTATGTTTCTTGTTCAAAGGTGGTCATTTTAAAGCCTTCCTTACCTTGGCCATGTCCCTGAGTATCGCACACCTTGTGCTTTTTGTTACTCCAGTAACGTTGCAGCTCTGAAATATGGCAAAACTGGTGGCAAATGGCATCTTTGCACCTTCACGCTTGACTTTCCTCAATTCATGGGCAGTTATTTTGCGCCTTTTTTGCCCAACACGCTTCTTGCGACCCTGTTGGCTATTTGCCATGAAACGCTTGATTGCTTGGTGATCACGCTTCAAAAATTTGGCAATTTCAAGACTGCTGCATCCCTCTGCAAGACATCTCACAATTTTAGACTTTTCAGAGCCCGTCAAATCTCTCTTCTGACCCATTTTGCCAAAGGAAAGGAAGTTGCCTAATAATTATGCACACCTTATATAGGGTTTTGATGTCATTAGGCATCACCCCTCCTCATTACAGAGATGCACATCACCTGATTTACTTATTTGGTAGTTGGCTCTCAAGCCTGAACAGCTTGGAGTAGGACAACATGTATAACAAGTATCATGTGATCAAAATACAACTTGCCTAATAATTCTGCACACAATGTATGAGGTATTGGCTTGCTCAGGAGAAAATCGCACAACAACTTTTGTGGTACATTTTCTCATCTTACCCTTGTGAAAATAAAACATTTGAGGCTAAAGCAATTTTTCTGTAGGAAAAATATTTTTTTTAATTTTCACGCCTCAATGTTATAAAAATATTCTTGTTCAAGATGCTCACCACACATCTAGATAAATTCCTTGAGGAGTCTAGTTTCCAAAATGTGGTCCCATGTGGGGGGGATTCCACGGTTTAGGCACATCAGGGGCTCTGCAAACGTGACATGTTGTTCACTGTCTATTCCAGCCAATTTTGCTTTACAAAAGTCAAATGGTACTCCTTCCATACTCCAACGTTATTTTTCCACCACATATGGGATATCAGCGTATTCAGGAAAAATTCTGGAACAAATTGTTCAGCTCATTTTCTCCTATTCTTGTGAAAATTAAAAAAAATTGGGGCTAAAGCAACATTTTTGCAGGAAAAGTTTATTTTTTTCTATTTCACGGTTCATCATTATAAAATTCTGTGAAGCACCTGCAGGTTCAGGGTTCTTACGAAACATCTAGATGAGGTTTTGAGCATTTTGAGGGGTGCAGTTTTTAAAATGGTGTCACTTTTTGTTTTCTGTCACATATGCCCCTTAAAGTCACTTTAATGTGACGTGGCCCCTAAAAAAATTGGTTTTGTGAATTTTGTTGGAAAAATTTGAAATTGCTGATAAATTTTTAACCCTTCCAAGATTCTAACAAAAAAATTATGGTTCACAAATTATGCTGATGTAAAGTAGACATTTAGCAAATGTTATTTATTAATTATTTTGTGTGATACAACTATCCGGCCTAAGGCTGTAAAAAGTAAAAGTTTTAAAATTGAAAAATTTTCTACATTTTTGCCCATAGTCCAATATTTTCACAGAGAAATACAAAAAAAATCTACCATACTTAAATTTACCACTAACATGAAGTACAATATGTCACGAAAAAACAATCTTCAAATCACTTTGACATGTTGAAGCGTTCCAGACTTATTACCCCCAAAAATGACACTGGTCAAGATTGGAAAAATTGGCCTGGTCAGGAAGGTGAAAACAGGCTCTGGCGCAAAAGGCAGTCTAGAATTGGATTAGGCAGTGATTTCCATAATGATTAGGGGGTTAATGTCATTAGGATCTGTCATGTCAGTAGTGCATACTCAGCCTCTCATAGCTTTCGGCTGGCAGGGCTCTTTCAAATTCTTTCGTTTGGATAATACATAAATATAATTTCCTAGTTGTCAATATACAAGATGGCATGACATAGGACACATGATTGATACTGAATATGACAAGACCTCTTGTATAGACTCTTCTGTAAAAAAGCAGATGCTGAAGTGCTGGTATTTTATCTCTCTGACTTACAGCTTAAATCACAATGTAACAAATAGTACTTGACTTTGTGGAAATGTTTAAAAATGTAATCACAAAATGACAGCTAAGAGAAAAAAAAATAGACGGGAGGTTGAGCAAGGTCCGGAGGACACATCATCTAAATTAGCCTTATTACGAGAAGCCGCTGGAGTAAAGCAAGAAATACAATGAAAACATTGTAATTCAAGGGCATTTTTTTATACGAGGGAGACAGTAGCGGCAAAATGAGCATACTAGAGATTCATCTTTCTCAATAACCTGTGCCAAGAGCGAGAAGGAGCACTCGGCTAAAGGGCCAATCAGATATTTTAAATATCGTGCTGACTAAATTTCCGTCATGTGGCAGCGCACATTCTCTGACATTTCCTGCTTTTAACACTACACAAACCTATCTTTAATGTTAATAGATAAGAATACAATATCATTGTCTCTGTTAACAGCAGAGATGCCCTTTTGGTGACAACTGTCAGTGTTGTTTTTCTCTCATTTTCTTCTTATTGTGACGGAAGGGCTAATGCACCGAAAGGTTGGAGAGTTAACATGCCCTCATACAATGACATTTCTATGGCCACATAGACCATTACAGGCATAATTGACAATAAATTAACTCGTGGTGAGACTCTAAAAAAAACCCATTAATTCTGATCTATCCATGTTTGCACAAAGTAGTAGAACAAACGATACTATTATACAGTTATTACCAAACTTTAATACCAGATGATGGCCCAGTACTTCAGACCACTTCATTTTTATTAAATATACCTATAGACCATAATTTCTGTATAGTCACGCCTGACATTGCCTTTCTTGTAATGAGTTAGTATATATCTACATTTACAGGTTAATAGTTACTCACATTCCCGCCCAATGAAGAGATTTATTTTCAGCTTTTGTATTAAACTTATCTTTTGTCTCTTTTAGTAAATATTTGTAATAAACCTAAAATAATGGTTCTGGGTGTTAGGAGTCGAGTTCCCGCCACTGCACAGGGGGATTCTCGAGCCATGTCTGCTGCGGTCTCCCATTCTGCATCGGCCGCAGTGGAGCCTGCTCAGCGGAGATGTCGGTCCCAGTGTCTCACTGAATCTGGTACAAAGGGTTAGGCTACTTTCACACTAGCGTCAGGCTCGGCCCGTCGCGGTGCGTCGGGCCGAGGTTCCCGATGCTAGCGTTGTCTCCGCCGCACAACGGGGGCAGCGGATGCATTTTTCCAGCGCATCCGCTGCCCCATTGTGAGGTGCGGGGAAGTGCGGGGAGGTGGGGGCGGAGTTCCGGCTGCGCATGCGCTGTCGGAAAAAGCGGACCGTCGGGAGCAAAAAACGTTACATGTAACGTTTTTTGCTCCCGACGGTCCGCCACAGCACGGCGCAACCGTCGCACGACGGTTGCGACGTGTGTCATTGCGTCGCAAATGAGTCGCTAATGTTAGTCAATGCAGAAAAAACGCATCCTGCAAGCACTTTTGCAGGATGCGTTTTTTCGGCAAAACGACGCATTGCGACGTAATGCAGTTAACGCCAGTGTGAAAGTAGCCTTACTGCTACCTCTCCAGGCTCTGCTATTGTACCCTGCACTGGTCTGCGGCGAGCAGGCTTTTCTGGGACTAAGTCCTGCTTTGCACACACTGAGCATGCCCAGGGTAAGATCTCTCCGTGGAGATCAAGGGTCACATGCTCAGGTACTGCAGCCAAATCTATTGGTCCTTCTAGGAAGGTCCTGTACCTGATCAAGTTCTGTGGAAGTCTTCCATTGGTCCTTCTTGGAAGGTCCTGAAGTTGCTGCAGCTATAAAAGGTTCTCATGACCGCACGGCCATGCACTAGTGTCAATTTATGTATGAGCTCAGCGCCAGTGTGGTCATGTGTGTGTATGTGTATTCAGGGACCCGGCTGAAATAAGCCCCTAGAATGCTGGCACCTCCGGCGAGGAGTTTCATGTGAGTGGGTTCAGGGCTGGCGTCTAGCCATCAGAATTCAGGCTCCACCGGAGAGGAGCTGCGTGTTTGCATTTGACTGCATGACCACCATCTGCTCTACTAAGTAGCCGTGTTCCCCTGTGAAGCTAACAGGGTACAGCATTCTCTTTACTAACGGACTCTGTGAAGTAACAGAGTTCGTTTATACTACTATATTGTACCGCCATATCTAGCAGCAGGTTCTTTCCTGCACAGTGGATCCCGGGTTGCGAACGCACCAACTACTTCTAATAAAGATATATTCGGTGCGTTCCGCCAACCCTAACAGTGGGGCATTGTTACTTAGATCTATTTAATATGCAAATTGCCTCTTCAGAAAGGAAAAGGACTAGAACTCTATAACGCCACCTGTTGGAAGCAGCGATCCTAGAAGTCATTATCGACCCTTTAACGAGTCTTACAATATGACTTAGGATAAAAGCCAAATCAGAATCTCAATTTGGTGTTTCAGGGTATTGCCCCATATCAGTGCAAAGTATGAGAACTAATTTGGCTAGGTGAGAGGCTCTGGACTGAGGTCTATGGGGTAACATTTCTTCTTGCGGCGAGAGACATAACGGCTTTGGAATGCCAAGGTAAGGAGACTTATTGGCCATGCAATGTTCCTCTGAGAATTGTAGTATGCAAATTGCCTCTTCAGAGAGGAAGAGGGCTTGAACTCTATAACACCACCTGGTGAAAGCAGATCTATTAGATTATTTAGTGTGCTATTACTCTGGTATTCTTCCTGGTAATTTATGAATAAACAGAGTTGACCTATTGAAATGGGTTGTCTCATAAAAACACATATATAACCTAACCTGTGAATAATTGCTGGGGTCTGACTGCTGTTACTCACCGATCATGAGAATGGGGGTCGCAAAGTCTATACGTTTGACCATTGCTTCAATAATAGTCCATTTAATAGAACAGTCACCACCATGGTAGAAGTGATTATATGGTTAGAGCTGCCATACTGTATAACCTGTGACATGATACACAACCTCACTTTTGTAGTAAAGATTTCCTATTCTTCACCCAGTTTTAAAATTCCTACACAGCCGTTTCTGTTTCAGTTAGACTGTGCTTCAACCTACATATTCTACATATTATTATTTATTTATTTTACTCACCATCATATTCCATAGCACTGTACATTATCATCACTGTAAATGCACAGTGCACACACGCACATACACTACAAACACACACATACGCTATAGTTATACACGTAGTATAACAAAAATGTATAACCACAAATGCCATAGAAATCTTCCTTTGAAAATCATCTAAATGTGAAAAGTCTGAGCATCTGACATTGTGAATTCTGCCAGTGTTGCAAAATTTGTCATGGCTTGACAGAGCATTAAATAGTACAGATGTTTCTTAATATAATCCCGTAATTTTTTGTAGGATCCATGTGCTCAGAGCAGTCCTTAGGGATCATGCTGCCATAACATGGATCAAGTTCCATAAATTACCAGTTGAGTACACAACAAGAATAAAAAAATAATATATATATATGTATATATATATATATATATATATATATATATATATATATATATATATTATAAATATATATACAGTTGAAACCAGAAGAAGTTTACATACACTATATAAAAAGACACATATGCATGTTTGACACAAAATCAGAGAAAACCTTTACCATTATAGGTCAATTAGAATTACCGTACCATAATTATTAATATTTGCCAAATGCCAGAATATGAGAGAGAATGTTATAAGGCATTTTTATTACTTACTGCAAAGTCAAAAGTTTACATACACTAAGATTTCTATGCCTTTAAACAATCCTGGACTGCCCATATGATAATGTCATGTGTTTGGAAGCTTCTGGGTTTTTTGCAACATCTGAGTTAATTAAAGGATGTATTTTAATGTGTATCATCATAGGAAAGTCTCAAGAAATCAGCCAAGATATCAGGAAGAGAATTGTAGACTTGCACAAGTCTGGCTCATGCTTGGGTAGAATTTCAAGATACCTGAAGGTGCCTCATTCATCTGTACAAAGAATTATATGCAAGTACAAACAAGATGGGAATGTCCAGCCATCATACCGCTCAGGGAGGAGACGGGTTCTGTGTCCCAAAGATGAACGTGCTTTGATCTGACATGTGCATATCAACCCAAGAACAAAAGCAAAAGACCTTGTGACGATGATGGTGGAAGCTGGTAAGATTGTGTCAATATCCACAGTGAAACGAGTACTATTGTCACGATCCAATTTTGGATGCGTGGTAGCTCTGGTTCCACTATGATTTAAATGTAGCTTTTTTCCTTTCAGGCCAGCAGGGGTTAATGTCAGTTTCCCTTGCTGGCAGTGTACTGCAATTGCAGAGTTGCTAGGTCAGCTGATGTGGGTGGTGACCACTCCCACCATTTGTTAAATAGTCACCTGATGCATCAGCTGACTGTCAATGATAGAGCAATCTATGTTGACCAAGACTGGAGTAAGGAGCTCTCTGGCTCCAGTGGTGAATCAGCTGGTTTCGTGGAGTTGGTCCGGGTGCCTTTCTTCTGCTGTGTGGTGCTTTCCAGCAGAGAAAGTTATTAAGCTAAGTTTGGTGTTGTTTCCTTGTCTGTCTCGTGTTTGTCACTGTATCCTGTATTGTACCATCTGCAGTGGTGAGACTAGCGCCCTTGCCGGTTAGTGCACTAGCCAGGGCAGTGCGAGGTGACAGCGAGGGACAAGGTTCCTGATGGCGGCGGGGGAAGGACCTGTTTAGGGCATTAGGGGAGAGCAGGGACAAGCTCAGGTTGGAGCTTAGGAGGTGACCATCCCTCATTCCCTATCAGTAGGGCCTTCCTCTCCCCATTTCCATCCCGTTGAGTGTGTCCGCTGTCTGACCCCCTGATGAATGGGAGCTGATGAAGCTGTCTTAAAACAGCGATACACGTGGGCTCTTCCACCCACCCCTCTTTCCTTATGCACTGCTCATTATGGCAGTCTCTTGGTGCCTCCAGTGTGTTTTTAGGTAGTCATACTTAAAGATCCTTTTTTCCAGTCATTGGCATTTTTCTATAGAGGTCTCTAGCCTTCTCCCCTACAAGCATTGAATAGCATTGTGCTTGATTAGGTCTTCTTGATGTGCACATTTTGCGGTTGTTTTTTTTGTGACCTCCATACCATGCAATCCCAAACATAGTTGATTCATGTTTAATCCATTGCTATGGGGGTTGACTGGGACACATTCTGTACATGAACAGGTTAGTTTGACATTTGATTATAGTTGCTTTGTATTATCTGCTATTATCTATCCTCATGAGTGATTGCTATATGCTACTTTGTGATCCTGTTATAGCTTACTACTAACTGTTATTTGTCTACTGTTGGTTTATCACACGGTTATACATTCTGACAGTCACCCTTTAACTTTGAGGGGCAAGGGTGGACTGCCATGATGTTTACATGTTTTTAATTGTTTTTATTGTTTGTGGATTTGTGTATCCTAGTGTTCGAATAAAGCTATATATTTTATCATTGTTTTCTTGGTCTGAGTTATGAAACAGGTGTGCACACCCGTTATGTGTCTGGTCTTTCTTGTTTTTTGTTCATAGAATAACTGCAGACTTGTAGCCTAAGGCCTGAAAACCCCTTTAATGAAATATAATTCCGCTAAAGAAAATACACAACTTTGAGTAAGGAGATGCATATACCCTTTGTGATTTATTGAATGTGATAGTACTGTCCATCAAGATGTGTAAATTACTCATTCATAATTTGCCTGAATAGAAATGAGCTGCATGCACATTAGCATGGGGGTATGAGATGGGTGTGTAGACTTATAGACTTATCATTGAGCTTGTGCACCCCTCCTCTTATATAATAAGTTCAAAAGGAAGGTGGGGAGGGAAGAAGTGGCTCAAAAGTGGAGAAATAAGCAGATTACTCTCTTTGGGTATACTACAAAGTTTTTTATTTTCATTCATCGTATGGATTTATGCAAAGTTTGCTGAAACATCAGTGACCATTTCATAATTTTGTGCAGCTTTTTATGGTATTGGTGTATTTTTAAAGTGCAAAAAAAAAAAAGTAAAATGTTATGCTAAAATCTCTAACATGTAACATTGCATTACCTTCTCTACAATGTTCTCCCTTTATTATTAATTTTATTATGTTCCCAAATATCACTCACTAGGGGCTCTTCAGACTGAATTATAGGGACATGTAAAACTTCTTTTATCTACCCATTTTAACTTTCTAAGTAATGTCCAGTCTAGAAACACAATGAGTTAATTAGAATAAAGCTGCTATTAGATGACTACAGGATAGTTCTGATGGCGCCATGCACCCGGGGTTCACAAAGAGACACAATCCTTTTATCCCGGACAACCTGGATCACTGCATATTCCATAAAATGACAGGGTGTTTACATAGCTCTCAGCAAAGCTCTGTTGAGCAAACGAGGACACCATGCAAGAAGAAAGCGCTATTCCATTGATGAGGTTGCCTGTGAATAGATCAGTGCTCATATAGAAACTAAGTTTTTAAATCTCAAACAAGGTTATGTTCAGCAGCAGCGAAGACAAATAACTAGTTGATAACCAAATGCCATGGATTTATGTTATTTTGTTCCTGGGATTACTTCTGTGGCTCAAGGTCCCCATACACATTATACTCACGTCAGCTGAACCCACAGATACTGGTGAGCTCAGCCGACCATCTAATGTGTATGGGCCCTCCTAATTCTTCCCTGACAGATGATGTTGAGGGAAATAAGGATCAGTCATGTTCCATTTCAGATTGCTTATCCATTAGTTCTCAGTGTGATAGTTTGGCAGAGACTCTCGTAGACAACACAGCGGAACATGGCGGAGCAATCTCTCCTGTGCTTGGAGAAGTTGGGAGATATAGCTGCTGGCCAAACGATCTTCTGAACTATTGTTCGTCTTAGGGTACTGTCACACAGTGCAACTTTCCAACGATCACGACCAGCGATACGACCTGGCCGTGATCATTGGAAAGTCGTTGTGTGGTCGCTGGGGAGCTGTCACACAGACAGCTCTCCAGTGACCAACGATGCCGAAGGCCCCGGGTAACCAGGGTAAACATTGGGTTACTAAGCGCAGGGCCGCGCTTAGTAACCCGATGTTTACCCTGGTTACCAGCGTAAAAGTAAAAAAAAAAAAACGTACATACTCACATTCCGGTGTCCTTCAGGTCCCTTGCCGTCTGCTTCCGCTCTGACTGAGTGCCGCCGTAAAGTGAAAGCAGATCACAGCGGTGATGTCACCGCTGTGCTCTGCTCCGGCCGGCAGTCAGTCAGAGCGGGAAGCAGACGGCAAGGGACCTGAAGGACACCGGAATGTGAGTATGTACGTTTTTTTTTTTTTAACTTTTACGCTGGTAACCACGGTAAACATCGGGTTACTAAGCACGGCCCTGCGCTTAGTAACCCGATGTTTACCCTGGTTACAAGCGAACGCATCGCTGGATCGCTGTCACACACAACGATCCAGCGATGACAGCGGGAGATCCAGCGACGAAAGAAAGTTCCAAACAATCTGCTATGACGTACGATTCTCAGCAGGGTCCCTGATCGCTGCTGCATGTCAGACACAGCGATATCGTATGGATATCGCTGGAACGTCACGGATCGTACCGTCGTAGCGATCAAAGTGCCACTGTGTGACAGTACCCTTACTCATGATAGTTAAGTGATTAGCATCACCACCCTCCATGTTTGTCCTGTCCTTGCATTGATCTCCTTCCACACCCAGAAAACATAGGGATGATCTATATTACACTAATTGACATTCAGTCATTAGTTTACAAAGAATCATCCACCCGTAGGCTTACTGGATTAAAATTGGCCAGTAAGATCAGTATCATTGAAGTGTGCTAATATGTAAATGATGGGATATGCAGCTGGCCGATACTGTCTGTGTCACTTATCTTCCAAAATATTGGTCTGGTTAAAATGCAATTCATCCAATGATTGTTTCCCCTAGCATTGGGTGTTATGGAACAGTTAGGCCTATACCCATTGTTTATCATACAATTTTCAACATACGCTCCGGCGTCCCTGCATGCTTCTCTCTTCCCCTGGAAGAGATGCCGGCTCACTTACCGCCGCAGGCCCCATCCCAAACTTCCTCCTCCTTCTCCAGCTGCTGCCCGGGATCTGCGCAGATCACCAAGCAATGTGCTTATGGTGCAAGCGCGCACTCACTCCTTTTTAAAGGGGCCATGTGCATCATCCTAAAGTGTCCCCAGCCAATGGCTGGGAAACACTTATTATATAAGGTACCTCCACCTGAATGGAAGTGTCTGAGCAACGTGTATAGTTAGTCTTCTGCCTGCTTGCTAGTTGTCAGGTCTCCAGTTACCATTTGTCAGTCTACCAGTCCAGTACCTGTATACCCCACTTGCCTTGTCTCCCTGGATTTCAGCCATACTCGACAGCACCTGCCTGCCAGTTTATCAGCCGTTCCCACCTAACAGTTTACCATCCTTCACCTGCCGTGCTCATCTGCATACAAGCCTTTACCTGCTGTGCCATCTGTACACCAGCCTGCATCTGCCAGTGTCTATCTGTATACCAGCCGTACCAACCTGCATCTGCCACTGCTCATCTTATACCAGCCTGCCATGCCATGCTCATCTGTATACCAGCCTGCACCTGCCGTGCTCATCTTATACCAGCCTGCCATGCCATGCTCACCTGTATATCAGCCTGCACCTGCCAGTTTCTATCTGTATACCAGCCGTACAAACCTGCATCTGCCAGTACCTATCTGTATACCAGCAGCACCCGCTAGCATCTGTGGTTCCTGTGTTTGTGCGGTGCCTTCCTGTACCAGCTCTACTCTCCTACCGAAACATTCCAGCTACCTGTCGTTTGGGGGCCAGCTGCCATACGTCAGAGGTCTGTCCTGGTGTAGCACCTGGGGTTCCTCGGGAGCCAAGTCTAACTCCACCATCAGGGACTCTAGTAAAGAGTCAGATGTTCACCTAGTTACGCGCCTCCAGGTTCTCCTAGGACCACAGCACAGTGGTTTCACCACTTCTGTTACAATGTGTAGACTATCAGCCATATATTGGTCACATTCTTTTACAACCCAGATGATTGCTAATGAAAAAAATTAATTGCTGTAACTGGTAGCAATGATCAAACAGTAAATCTGAATGCAAATATGTGATAAGTTCAAAGAATAGACAATAAAAGGCCTCATACACAGTTGGCTAAAATCATCTAATCCTGTGAGATTCAGTAGGACAAGACAAATATCTTATAAGTATGAGGGGTCCATAACTCTCCCAACTATGATAATGAAGAAAGGGGGAAGGAAATATTGAGCATACTGAATTTCAAAGCTCAATAATTTTGTTGAGGAGCTAAGAGGTGTCTGTCAGCAGCTTATTCCTTTTTCCTTATTGCAAAAACATGTATGCCCAGCCAGACCAAGAGTGCATGGGTGGGTCAAGAAGAATTGAAGTTTAAGACAAAGGTATCTAAGAGGCATGGGCAAGCATCAGAATGTACAAAGGAAACCAAATATAACTTATAATTAGAGGTAAGCAAAAAAGACTTCCCGGATTTTCTTCTGGCATCCGTGTTGGTACTCTATGGCAAGTGAATCAGGGCAGTGTGAACTTCCTCGACTGGCTCTCAAATGTTGCCATTTTGGGGCATTTCTGGCATTTACAAGGTCATGTTGTTGCAGACACCTTGTAATGGTCAGAGCTGCCTAGGATGATGGCATTCAAGTGCAGGCCAAGACTTTTGCACTGCCCTCATCCAGCTATCATGGAGTACAAACATGAATGCTGGACAAGGGTCCACAAGGCTTTTTGCTTAACTTTTAACACTTATGTATTAGGAACTAAAAATGGGGACAAGGTTTCATTCTATAATCCCTGCCTTGGGCACCAAAAAAGATTATCCTGTACATAACCAAACATTTACATGGGTTGTCCTCTACTGGACAACCCTTTGTTAATGACCCTAGGGTGCTGCATCAATTTAAAAAGTTCTCTGCTTGACTCCCAGACTGTTGTTGATCCTCCACTCTCAGCCATGTGTCTCTGACTACTCTCCTGACATTAAAGGGAACCTGTCATGTGAAAATGTGCTATTAACCTGAAGATATGGAATAATTCTGCAGGTTAATAGAGCTCTAAACCGGCCCGGCGCCAGCACTTAGACCCTTGCGGCGGGCAGGAAATTAGCTTTAATCCTCTTGGCAGCGTTTTTTGTTTCAGTCATAGGGGCATCGACGGGGCTGGTTCAGTCGTGAGTATCAAGAGTGGTGGCTGAAACCACACTCTTGGTACTGACTGACAGCCAGATCTAATGCTGAGCCGGCTGTCAGTCAGGGTCAGAGGCGGTGACATCCACCTTGTTCTATACCCAGAGCGGTGACTGAGCCCGTGTCGGCGCTGCACTTTATGACTGAAAGCTGCAGGGAGGAATAAAGTTAATTTCCTCCCTGAAGCAGATGGTCTAAGTTCCAGGGCAAGTTCAGAATGTTATTAACCTGCAGATTAACCCCATATCTGTAGGTTAATAGCATTTTTCACGTGACAGGTTTCCTTTAAGAATCATAAGTGACTGCCGCAGTAAGTCAGTGATCGGATGCAGCCTTCATTTTTCTATTTACGTGGAAGGAACACTCTCGCATAGAAACACTGCACGGATAGATCAGCAGCCGCTGATTGGCTGTAATTGTGACATTATGACTCAAGACTGAAAATGGAGGAACAGCACTGATCTAGGAGGTTAAGTATAGATTTTTTTTATTATTATTTATGCAGCACCCTGGGGCAATTAATAAGAGGTGGTCTAGTACTGGACAACCCCTATGGTGCATGCACATCAGGTCTAGCCTGTTGTATACACAATGTACACACAATGTTTTGAGGAATTAGTATGATGAGATGATACTTAATTCTCAATATTAGCACTTTTTTTTACTAACTCCTTAAATCAGAAAAAAATTGGCAGAGTTGTTGCAATTTAGAAGAGGATGGCTTCATTTTCTAACACATTGCTTATTTTGTGCCACATCTGTGTTATTGACTGATTGACACCTGAGCGCTGGAACGCTTCATCTTCCCTTTCATGTATAAATTCAGCTGACTGGTTTCCTTGTCTAAAAATTGTTACATTCTCCACATTCATAGTTAAGAAATCATGTGTAACATTACAGCTTAAAAAATTGTACAAATGTATTCTGTGCCCTAACCCAACCATTTATCATATAATATATCTGTCAATTTCAATAATGCTCATGACAGGAACATTGGTGTGAATGATGAAAACTTCACCTAACGCCCAGTCCAGCAAGCGAGAGCTGTTTCATCTTCTTTCAGAGTAGCAAATCAGTAATCAATATTTGTAAAAGCGAGCTAATCCTTTGTAAAATCACTGCTGCAGTGACTTAAATTTGCTCAATCTGCACAGTTAATCCCTCTTCATCTGCTTGATCCCTTTATTTATTCTAACCACTTACAATGCTAACTATGCCAGATTAATATATCTCCGCATGCTACATGCGATTTGACAGCTCACACAGGTTATTGATGTCAAGCTAATCTTTATAAACATTGCCCTCCACTTCTGTGCTGTTTTATGTCAGGCCTGCTACATCAAAAGTTTACAAACAAGCATGATATGAACCTTACAATGCATGAGACGCCATGTGTCGGCTTTTACCAACAAAAGGAAAAATTCTTCTTGGATATTGAATTTTTGTCTGTGATGTTAAGATAAAAATATAGGATTCTTTTTTTGCATTCATAGGGAATCTGTAAGCATATTTTTTCACATTATGGAAGTGTTATGGCTGTACAGGCTTTTGTCTCATAATAAAAATAATACCCTTTTTTGTATTGATCTGATGTGCCTCAAAATCTCTGCTAGCTTTGCCTCTGAAGCATCAGAAATGAGTAGTTGCACTGAAGCTGTCCAGAATTCGGAGCACTCCAGCGAAGCTGGCCAGCATCAGAGCCCTCCTTACAAGCTCTATTAGAAAGAGCTTGGAAGCCCTGCGCATGTTCAGCCACCGATGCTAAACTGCAAAGGTGGTCGATGACCCAGATAAGAATGGGAGGATACTTAATAGAAAGTAAATGACAAAGTTCCTTGTTTTTACAAATGCTTTGCATTTTTTTCGCCACATAAGAACATGGAAATAAATAACACTTTAACAAGAAAAAAAAGATAATTCCACTTTTAATTCTTACATGGAGATGTTTACTTTTATTTCTAACACTTAATCTTCCCAACCATTATTAAGGGGAAAAAAGCAAAGACAGAAACATTAAGATTAAATACCCTGCAGTAAATAAATAAATATCATAGTGCATGGAAATAATATACGGTATTTAGTGAACATGTTTTTTGATTTAAAAAAAATGCGAATACCATCCCACCACTCCACGGTGACCATAATTGGGACAGCAGTTTATATCCCAGTTCATACCTTTGGGATTTTTTCAGTCTGTTTGCACCATGTGCATATAAAAGTTGTAGTCCGCCTTTCCTTTGAGCTGGGCATTATATTGATGTGGTCTCCCATGGCTGTGTGTCCACTAGTTGGGCCCAGTCCTTACATGTCACTTGACACACGGTAAGGTTTTTAATATTAGAGTTAGGACTGTCCCAATTAGGGTCACCGTGAAGAGGCAGGATGGCTTTCGCATTTTTTTTTAATCAAAAAACATGTTAACTAAGTACCGTATATTATTTTCATGCAATATGCTATTTATTTATTTATTTACTGCAGGGTATTTAATCATTATATTTCTGTTTTTGTTTTTTTCCGTTCAGTGGCGAGTGTGAAATGTGCGCTTACATGCTGCATGCACACCAGTTTATATCCCAGTTCATACCTTTGGGTTGTTTCATCATTAAAAGAAACCCGTCATGTAAAAAAACATTGCTAACCTGTAGATATGGGATTACGCTACAGGTAAATAGCATTCTGAACCTGCCCAGCGCTCACACTGAGAGCTCCGCTGCTGGGAGGAAATTAACTTTATTTCTCCCGGCAGCTTTCGGCTTTCAGTCATAGGGGTAGGCCGGCGCGGCTTCAGTCATCACTCAGTAAGTGGCGAGTGTAACTGCACATCGGAACTGATTGACAGCCGGCTTTAACCCCTTTACCCCCAAGGGTGGTTTGCATGTTAATGACCGGGCCAATTTTTACAATTCTGACCACTGTCCCTTTATGAGGTAATAACTCTGGAACACTTCAACAGATCCAGGTGATTAGGTTTTTTTCATGATATATTGTACTTCATGATAGTGTTAACATTTCTCTGATATGACTTGCGTTTATTTGTGAAAAAAATGGAAATTTGGTGAACATTTTGAAAATTTTGCATATTTCCAACTTTGAATTTTTATGCCCTTAAATCACAGAGATATGTCACACAAAATGCTTAATAAGTAACATTTCCTACATGTCTACTTTACATCAGCACAAATTTGGAACCAAAACCCTTCAGGTTCTTCACAGGAATTTTTGGAATGTGGATAAAAAAAATTAACATATAACTTTTTCTCACCAAAAATTTACTTCAGATCCAATTTTGTTTGTTTTGACAAGGGTAACAGGAAAAAATGGACCCCAAAATTTGTAGTGTAATTTCTTTTGAGCATGCCGATATCCCATAATGTACCACCACAAGTAACACCATTTTGGAAACTAGACCCCTCAGGGAACCAATCTAGATGTGCGGTGAGCATACTGAACCCTCACAGATATGTTTATAGCACAAAATATTGCATTTTAATAAGGGTAACAGGAGAAATTGCACTATACAATTTGTTGAGCAATTTCTCCTGAGTACGCCGATACCCAATATGAGGGGGAAAACTACTGTTTGGGCACACGGCATGGATCATAAGCACTGGCGTAGCTAGAGCTTTTGCCGCCCGGGGCTGATTCCGAGTTTGGCGCCCCCCCCCCATTGCCGTCACTCAACGCCGGGCACCACCCCCTCAGCACTGTTTACCCATGAAATCCGGTGCCTGCGCTGTGTATCGCTGTTTGGTGCAGGCGCAGAGAGCTCTGGCCGTCTGACGTCACAGCCAGGCTTGCAGACTGCGCCTGTGCGGCCACCCACCTTGGTAATCCCAGCCCCACAGTGTGTTATGCATTATGCAGAGTGCGGGGCTGGGATTCACAAGCAGGGCGGCCGCACAGGCGCAGTGTCCAGCATTGCCCCAGTGTGTCCAGCATTGCCCCAGTGTGTCCAGCATTGCCCCAGTGTGTCCAGCATTGCCTTAGTGTGTCCAGCAATCTGCCCCAGTGTCCAGCATTGTCCCCAGTGTGTCCAGCATTGCCCCCGGTGTGTCCAGCATTGCCTTAGTGTGTCCAGCAATCTGCCCCAGTGTCCAGCATTGTCCCCAGTGTGTCCAGCAATCTGCCCCAGTGTCCAGCATTGCCCCCAGTGTGTCCAGCAATCTGCCCCAGTGTCCAGCATTGCCCCCAGTGTCCATAAATCTGCCCCAGTGTCCAGCATTGCCCCCAGTGTGTCCAGCAATCTGCCCCAGTGTCCAGCATTGCCCCCAGTGTGTCCAGCATTGCCCCCAGTGTGTCCAGCAATCTGCCCCCAGTGTGTCCAGCAATCTGCCCCCAGTGCTTCCAGCAATCTGCCCCCAGTGCGTCCAGCAATCTGCCCCCAGTGCGTCCAGCAATCTGCCCCCAGTGCGTCCAGCAATCTGCCCCAGTGTCCAGCATTGCCCCCAGTGTCCAGCATTGCCCCCAATGTCCAGCATTGCCCCCAGTGTGTCCAGCAATCTGCCCCAGTGTTCAGCATTGCCCCCAGTCTGTCTCCAGCATATTGCCCCCAGTCTGTCTCCAGCATATTGCCCCCAGTCTGTCTCCAGCATATTACCCCCAGTCTGTCTCCAGCATATTGCCCCCAGTCTGTCTCCAGCATATTGCCCCCAGTCTGTCTCCAGCATATTGCCCCCAGTCTGTCTCCAGCATATTGCCCCCAGTCTGTCTCCAGCATATTGCCCCCAGTCTGTCTCCAGCATATTGCCCCCAGTCTGTCTGAGTCAGACATAAAGAAAAAAAAAAAAAAAGTAAAATCCTCACCTCTCCCGTTCCCAGCGCAGGTCCCGTGCACTCAGCGTCTCTCCGGCTCTGCAACGCTCAGGACAGAGAGGCTGAGCGCGCAGTGATGACGTCATCGCACCCTCTGCCCTGAGTCGTCGCCGAGTCAGAGGGCACCGAAGACGCTGCAGCTGCCGCAGGAACCAGGAGAGGTGAGTATTAGAATGGGGGGCCCAATGCCAGTGCTGGCACCGGGAGGGGGGCCTGGTCGTGGCGGCGGTCGGCGCCGCCCGAAGATTTAAAGGGCCCGCGTCGCTCTTTTTTTTTTTTCTTCTTCCTCCTCCTCTCTGGGTCGGAGCCGCCCCCGGCATTGTGCCGCCCGGGGCGGCCCGCCCCCCCCGCACCCCCCTTCCTACGCCACTGCTCATAAGGGAAGGAGAGTCATTTGACTTTCTGAATGTAAAATTTCCTGGAATCATTAGCGGACATCATGTCCAATTTGGAAAGCCCCAGAGGTGCCTAAACAGTGAAGATCACCAATAAATGACATCATTTTGGAAACTAGACCCCTCAGGGAACTGATCTAGATGTGTGGTGAGCACATTGAACCCTCACATGCTTCACAGAAGTTTTTAACAAGCCATAAAAATAAAACAAAAATCTAGTTTTCCCCACAAATATGATTTTAGCACAAAATATTGCATTTTCATAAGGGTAACAGGAGAAATTGCACCATACAATTTGTTGCTCAATTTCTCTTGAGTACGCCAATACCCAATATGAGGGGGAAAACTACTGTTTGGGTGCGTGGCATGGCTTGTAAGGAAAGGAGCGTCATTTGACTTTTTGAATGTGAAATTTCCTGGAATCATTAGCGGACGTCATGTAACATTTGGAGAGCCTCTGATGTGCCTAAACAGTGGAAACCCCCCACTATTGACCCCATTTTGGAAACTAGACCCCTCAAGGAATGTGTTTAGATGCATGGTAAGCACCGCCAAATCACAGGTCAGATGGCATCCACAGTGCCTCAATCTGGCTCATTATAGGGAATCTTCAGCCAGGGGTTCTGTCTGCTTCACATATTTCAGAGATTTACCCGGAAACTCTGGTGCAAGCACTGAGCGCACAGCGCAGGATAAATGTTTGCCAAGCCTTAAGGCCCGGTCTCACATAGCGAGATCGCTAGCGAGATCACTGCTGAGTCACAAGTTTTGTGACGCAACAGCGACCTCAGTAGCGATCTCGCTATGTGTGACACGTACCAGCGACCCGGCCCCTGCTGTGAGATCGCTGGTCGTGTCGGAATGGCCTGGGCCGTTTTTTGGTCGTTGAGGTCCCGCTGACATCGCTGAATCGGTGTGTGTGACACCGATCCAGCGATGTCTTCACTGGTAACCAGGGTAAACATCGGGTTACTAAGCACAGGGCCGCGCTTAGTAACCCGATGTTTACCCTGGTTACCAGCGTAAATGTAAAAAAAAAAAAACACTACATACTCACCATCTGATGTCCGTCAGGTCCCTTGCCGTCTGCTTCCCACACTGACTGAGCGCCGCAAAGTGAAAGTGAAAGTACAGCACAGCGGTGACATCACCGCTGCGCTCTGCTCTCACTGTACGGCGGCACTCAGTCAGAGCAGGAAGCAGACGGCAAGGGACCTGACGGACATCAGATGGTGAGTATGTAGTGTTTGTTTTTTTTGGTAACCAGGGTAAACATCGGGTTACTAAGCGCGGCCCTGCGCTTAGTAACCCGATGTTTACCCTGGTTACCCGGGTGCTGCAGGGGGACTTCGGCATCGTTGAAGACAGTTTCAACGATGCCGAAGTCGTTCCCCTGATCGTTGGTCGCTGGAAAGAGCTGTCTGTGTGACAGCTCCCCAGCCACCACACAGCGACTTACCAACGATCACGGCCAGGTCGTATCGCTGGTCGTGATCGTTGGTAAATCGCTATGTGTGACGGGGCCTTTACTGCGATCTTTGGGAGACAGAATGAAAAAAAATCAACAATCAACATCATGTGAAGAATTGGTTTTATTTATTTTTTACGCCGTTCCTCGTGTGGTATAAGTGATTAGGCAACTTTATTCTTTGGGTCGATGCGATTACAGTAATACCAGATTTATATCGGGTTTTTATGTTTGGCAGCTGTCACACACTAAAAGACGCTTCTTATTGAAAAAAAATAGTTTTTGCAACATCACATTTTGAGAGCTATAATTTTTCCATATTTTGGCCCACAGAGTCATGTGAGGTCTTGTTTTTTGTGGGACGAGTTGCCGTTTTTATTGGTACCATTTTCGGGTTCATGACATTTTTTGATTGCCTTATATTCCAATTTCTGGGAGGCAGAATGAACCAAAACCAGCAATTCGGGAATTTCTTTTGGGGCAGGGTTTATGCCGTGCTGTGGTTGGTAAAATTGATAAGGCAGTTTTATTCGTTGGGTCAGTACGATTACAGCAATACCTCATTTATATATTTTTTTTATGTTTGGCGCTTTCATACAATAACAACTATTTTATAGAAAAAATAATTATTTTTGCAGTGCTTTATTCTGAGAGCTATAACTTTTTTATTTTTCTACTCTTGGAGCTGTATGTTGGCTTGTTTTTTGCAGTAGAAGGTACCGTTTTCAGCAGTAGCATGTTTATTTATATCCATCCATTTATTGTGTTTCATTCCACTTTTTGTTCAGTGGTATAATGATAAAGCATTGTTGTTTGCCTTGTTTTTTATTTTTTTATGGTGTTAACTAAAGGGGTTAACTAGTTGGACAGTTTTATAGGTTGGGTCGTTGCAGACGTAGCGATACCAAATATGTGTACTTTTATTTATTTTTTTTTTCATTCAAATATTTATTTAGAGATACAATATCTTTTGATCTTTTTATTATTATTTTTGATTAAAAAAAATATTTTTACAATTATTTAAAAAAATGTCTTTACTTTTTTCTAATGTTTTTAGTTTGTCCCACTATAGGACTATCATTTTTTGAGGCTGATTGCTTCTACAGCATGGGGATGCAGCAGCATCCCCATGCTGTAGAAACTGTCACTTCTGCACTGACAGACCCCGCCTCACGACACAGGGTTGTCAGCCCTCTGCCGGCTCCCGGAATGATACAATCGTGTTCGATTGCAGCATTTCAGGGATTAAAACGCCAGGAGCAGTCTGTGACCACTCCTGGCACTTAGTGCCAGGTGTCAGCTGTCAGAATACGTAATAATCTGTCCCTGGTGAAATAGGCCCAGGGCACATGGACATATTATTATGTCTGATGTCAGAAATTGCTTTAATAAGTATTCTCAAATTGTCTCTTGGGCAGCTCAGAGCTATGCACTCTCCTTGCAATCTCCTTACTTCCTGGTTTCTGGCAGGGCAGGCTCTCCTCCTTGAGTGACAGTTCTAGTGAGTAGCAGTGCTGTAATATTACTAGAACTATAAAGCTCAGCACAGGTTCTGCTGTAACACATTCAGCTAACAATGGTTTATTCTGCAGTCTACGTACATTGCTATCATTATATTAATATAGCGAGATAACAGGGCATTTGAATAAGCCTAAACTCAAAATTTACTATGTCTAAAATAGGTCTAGAAACTCTTTAGCTTTAAAACAGTTTTCTCTTGAGCAGCTCATATCTCTGCAGTTTCCTTACAGTCTCCTTACTTCCTGGTTGTTTGGGGGTAAGTATTCTCCTTGATTGACAGTTGCGGTGAGTAGCTTCATTCTGGCACTAGACATTATTGATCTGTCAGTGTTTGTTCTGAATTTATCTCCTGCTCTGTGGCCTCCCCTCGAACACTCTCGCACCCCTCCAATCTATTCTAAACTCTGCTGCCTGACTTATCCACCTGTCCCCCCGCAATTCCCAGGCCTCTCCCTTCTGTCAAATCCTTCACTGGCTCCCCATTACCCAGAGACTCCAGTACAAAAGCCTAACCATGACAAACAAAGCCATCCACAACCTGTCTCCTCCATACATCTGTGACCTCGTCTCCTGGTACTTTCCTGCACGCAACCTCCGATCCTCACAAGATCTCCTTCTCTATTCCCCTCTTTTCTCCTCTTCCCACAATCTCATACAAGATTTCTCTCACGCATCACCCCTTCTCGGGAACTCTCTACCACAACATATCAGACTCTCACCTACCATCAAAACCTTCAAAAAGAACCTGAAGACCTACCTCTTCCGGCAAGCCTACAACCTGCAGTAACCACCGATCGACCAAACCACTGCACGACCAGATCTATCCTCACCCATCCCTTGTAGATTGTGAGCCCTCGCGGGCAGGGTCCTCTCTCCTCCTGTACCAGTTGTGACTTGTATTGTTCAAGATTATTGTACCTGTTTTTATTATGTATACCCCTCCTCACATGTAAAGCGCCATGGAATAAATGGCGCTATAATAATAAATAATAATAATAATTTACAATGTTATCGCTATATTCCCATATAGAGATAAGAGTGACTTTGAACGACCACACACGTCAGGAAAATGACAGCCATGATTGTGAGAATTGCTCTTGAAACTGCCAATGCTGAGTGCCAAGGGATTGTGAGATTCTACAGGACTGATATGAACTCAAGAGCTGAAAGGGAGGTGGAGAGTTGTGAACAGCTAAGTGCTGCATCCAAATAAATGGGCTGGAGAGAGCTGACTGGAATGTTAGGAGTTAACTCCTCTCCTGAAATTAATCTACTGCACGCACTCAGCCAGACACTTGTGGCTGAGTTGTATGATAACAAGCTGTACACTATGCAAAATAACAGCTCTCCTTGCAAAAGAATAACGGCAGATAAAAAAGAAAGTTCGCTGTGAATTTGCTAATTTTTATGCTGTTTAACTAACTAAAGCAATTTATTAAAATGAAAATACTATTTAATGGAGAGCAGATGGGTTTAGATCCTATTGGCAATGCTCTATGCCAATTAGCGCTCTTCCAGAAAGAAAGAAAATCATCTCGCTAGCATCACCTTGTGCAGGTAGCTAGAAAACATTCGCTAAATAGCTTAATTTCTAGGAAAAAGCTCATTTGCAAATGTGTTTATTAGGCCGGGATTACACATGCGAGAAATACGGCTGAGTCTCGCATGTTAATACCCGGCTCTGCCGCCGTCACTCAGGAGCAGAGCGTGTGGCCGCACAGCAATACATGGAGCCGCATGCTCCGCTCCCGAGTTCCGGCGGCAGAGCCGGGTATTAACATGCGAGTCTCGGCCGTATTTCTCGCATGTGTGATCCCGGCCTTATTGAAATCCTGTAACCACTACTACAGAAGAAAAGGGCTGAACATTGCTGGCGTTTATTACTGTGTTTTTCTAAATCTGCCACAAAGGACAATAGCATTGAGTGAAACAGGACAAAGATGCCACAAACATTAATTAGCAATCCATACAAGGATAACAACCTTTCTATGAAGTGCAGAGTTGACAATTTTAGGGCTGTGTTCACACAGAGTTTTTGAAGCATTTAGAAACAAAAACTTCCTTCAGAAAGGCTCCTTTTTGGGGAAGTTTTCAAGCAGTTTTTCTTTTTCTGAAGTCATTTTAATAAGGTTTTGAAAAGAAGTGTAAGGGTATATTTTCACACAAGCCAGCATTTTTTTCCATGAACCATCTTTTCTTAGCTTTTTTTTTTTACATTTATTGAGTGCTTTTTCAAGATTTTTGGCTAGTGGCATTTTTTGAGCATTGCTTCCAGCATTTTTGTGGCTTTTTTTTTTACTGGTGTTTTTTGGTTGTTTTTAACTACACTAGTGGCTTTTCATGGAAACACACCTGAACATCCTCCGAGAGTTCTTTAAGCCTTCCCATTGACTTATATTGTAAAGTACAAAGTACAGAGCGTCTTCACAGCCGAAAACACCAGATGACTGGTCAGCTCACTTCTTAAAAGATGCTCACATGATGAACATGTGAATGGGAAGTTGTTTCTGCTTAGAAATGTATATGGTCATTCATTCTTAGTGCTTTTTAAAGCCAATTTTGTATTTGAATCAGCCTGAAAAAGATGCCATGTGCACACCCCCGAAGAGTTTTCTTTTCTGAGCTTGTTTTGCAGCTTTTGGATTTGGCAGTGCCTAGTTTGAAGCAGATTCAATCAGGATGTGCTTCTAAAAACTTCTCAAAAAGGAGATATAAAACCTCTCCCGCAGCTTTTATAGACTCCTATATCTGTCTACTCACATAATAAATCCAATTTCTCATATTTTATAATATGTCACGCTCTTTAAAAAATTCACTTTCTGCTCCTGAAAGTGGAGTCGCCTTTATCATTAAGTTTATAAGGTCAATTCACGGATATAATTATGGAGGTCGTTATTCTCTTTACAGGGTGTTCAGTATATCAGTATTTAGCTTTATCAAATGAATTTATTGTCATTTTAGCATGAAAACTGTAATTGTAATTTTAGGTCAATGTACCTTTCAGGTTTGTTTTTCTCATTAGAGTTAAAAATGCTGAAAGAACACTAATAAATAAATTGGAGACGTCGATTGGATTTATGTGGAAAACAGAATTGATGTAAACAGCCACGTATAATTAGAGCGATATTTATTTCAATGCTACTTTCATAAAAGGGTTTATTTAATTGGTGGGGCAGCAGCACAGCACTTTGAGTCATTGATTGCTGACTGGAAACACAGAGCAATAAATGAAAGCGTTGAAATAAAATATGTTTGTACTTTAGATGAACTTCTTAAAAATGTTAGAAAAACTTAGTATATTCACGTTACTGTGTAGCACTGTTTAGACTACTGAAGGACTTTCAATGCACATTTCATGGAGTTTCAGAAGCTTCTGTAGGACATGTAGGATCTAGGTTTACGGACTAATGGTGCCCATGTTTATTTCTATATAATATTTCAATTTTCCCATAAAGAGCCAAGTCTCCTACACAATAAAGGGTCTCCTAATGTCCAACAGAGTTGGACCCCAGTTGGTGCTGACATTGGAGCCAATCACGAACAGTACCATATGTGCCATGATGTACACACCTTCTCTGTACTTAGGGGCTAGACTCTCAGAATTTATTTCCTTCAATGACCCAAAGAAACTTGAATGGGTTATACAGCCTTTTACAGAGTACATGTCAAAAGTGACCAATTTTGCTCTTATTTTATTACCGCTGCTCCCCTGATCATGAAAACAAAATTCATCGAACAGAAAACATAGTAAACATCAGACCCCTCTCATTTACTCATAAAACCACGAAAAAAAACAAAGAGAGGGAAAGTCCAAAGTAAAATGTAAACAGTACTAATTTTATTAAACACATAATTTATAACAAAACTACATAAACATAAATACAATAGGAATTACCAAGGTGCGCAATATGGAACAAAGGTGCAAAAAAGACACGAACCCAAAACGTATAAGGTGGATGGGGGACCACATGGAAATAGCAGCATTACCAATAAAGTGCCAGTGCTACATACAAATTCTATGAACTCATCCTATACCCTCACAGTCTTTCAATTAAAGTTTAGAGCTTCCCTAGACAGACAAATAAGTGTCATACCATCCCAGCTTAGTGCTAATAATTCAAAAGCTCATATTAAAGGGAACCTGTCACCCCCAAAATCGATGGTGAGGTAAGCTCACCGTCATCAGGGGCTTATCTACAGCATTCTGTAATGCTGTAGATAAGCCGCCGATGTTACCTGAAAGAGGAGAAAAAGACGTTAGATTATACTCACCCGGGGCGGTCCTGCTCCGATGGGCGTCTCAGGTCCGGTACAGTGTCTCCCATCTTCATTCCATGACGTCCTCTTCTGGTCTTCATGCCGCGGCTCCGGCGCAGGCGTACTTTGTCTGCCCTGTTGAGGGCAGAGCAAAGTACTGCACTGCGCAGGCGCCGGAAAGGTCAGAGAGGCCCGGCGCCTGCGCACTGCAGTACTTTGCTCTGCCCTCAACAGGGCAGACAAAGTACACCTGCGCCGGAGCCGCGGCATGAAGACCAGAAGAAGACGTCATGGAATGAAGATAGGAAGCGCCGGAGAGGACCTGAGACACCCATCAGACCGGACCGCAGCGGAACCGGCCCTGGGTGAGTATAATCTAACCTCTTTTTCTCATCTTTCAGGATACATCGGGGGCTTATCTACAGCATTACAGAATTCTGTAGATAAGCCCCTGATGACGGTGGGCTTACCTCATCATCGATTTTGGCGGTGACAGGTTCCCTTTAAGAGTCTTAGGAAGGAAAAGTGGTAATAATAGGTAGTATCTAAGGCTGCTGCCATTAGCACAGGGTCTTACCCATAGTCTCCATGCCGGGTTCCGTGCCCGCAGTCCCAACCTGCATTTCGTGTGGGCTTTCTAGGGGGGCTGTAATTAAACGTGCATTGTTTCTACCATTAAATAGTAATCCCCACCAGCACTAAGCTGGGACAGTGTGACACTTATTTGTCTGTCTAGGGAAGCTCTAAACTTTAATTATGACCAAAAAGTCGCAATTCAGGTGTTTTGATTTTTCATTACATCGTTTACAGATTGGGTTAATTAATTTTATATTTAAAAATTTTGCACTCTTACGGACTCGGTATTATCAGATATGTAAATGTAATTTTTTTTAATTTCTTTATTTTTATCGATGAAAAGGGTTTATCTCAATTTTAAAGTTTTAGTTTTTACTTTTTAATTTATTTTATAGTCACTTTAGGGGACTTGAACCTGCAATCATTTGATACCTTATATTATTTACTTATAGTATATAGTGAAAATCCTGGTCTTCTATGAATGCCAGCCACAGGCTGGTCTTCATAAGACTAGTCATGACATGTGTGGGGACCGCCAGCAAACCTGTGCCTGATCCATAAGCTGTAAATGTTTCAGGTCATAAATTGACATCTGCTCATAACTGGTTAACAGCAGCTGGCAGAGTTTGGCTCCACTTGCTCCTTTTAGAGGCAGATGATGGCACAGACATTATCTGCCAAGAAAGATATAAGCTCAGTTTCTGAGTTTGCATCAAAGAAGGGGACCCGATATATGATGTGAAAGTGAGTCGCCCCCAGGGCAGTGGGGTACTCGGTACCGGGTCCGGTCACAAGGGGGATGTCACAGTGGCTGCGACCCGGTCCGTGGCGCTGGGCCTCAACGTTAAAGGGGTAAATGTTTAAAGTCTGCCGTGACGCCACCTGTAGTGTCCAGTCAGTAGTGGGACCAACGCTGTGTTAAAGGGGTCCCCTGGGGGATGGTGAAGCAGTACGCCTGTTACACTTCCCACAGGTGAAGCGGGGTCCCCAGGGGTCCTATGATGTGTGGATAAGATGATATGTGCCGATGAATAAATGGAGGAGACAAGTTGTAATTCTTTACCTGGTTTACTGCAGTTTGCTGGCCACAGTCCTGGGTACCAGGCACAGATGACGGTGGTCCGGCCGGCTCAGAGGCAATAGAGGGTTCCCTTCTCCAGTAGAGGTCCGTGAGCCTTTCCAACTAGCGCCGTTAAAGGTGAGGTCCCTGCTGCCTGAAGCTTCCTACAGGGTCCTCCAGTTTCCCCCTGTCCTGGGACAGGTACCTGCATGATGGGCAGCTTGAGCCTTTTTACAGGGACTCTATCATGCCCCGGGCTCCTTAGTTGCTGCTGCGTCTCAGGCGTGTTGCGGGCAGTTAACGTGTAGTGTCGTGCCCTCCGGTACTGCTCTGTGTCCTAGAGTCCCACAAAAGCCTCGGGCTCCCGGTTCCCGGGCTACTGCGCTTCAGCTCTGAGGGTGCCCTGCCGCAGTTCCCCTCTGAGCTCTGTTCCTCTCCTGTGCTCCTTCCCTTCCGGCTACTTCACATCCAACCCTTCAGGTCTTCCTCCTTCCAGAGGCTGCAGCTCCCTCGTGGCTGCCAGTCCTCTCTGTCTGCTCAATGTCTCTCCTAGATGTCTGTTCTGCTTGGTTTCCCAGGACCAACTAACTAGCTCCTCCTCCAGGTCAGGATACATAAAGCATAGGGAAGCTCCCCTGAATCCGGGTGCTGAGCTCCCCCTCCTGGCCAGGATTCAGAATATGTTGTGTGTGGGTGCCTTACCCGGTGAAGAGAACTCCATTGCCTCTGAGCATGACATTACCATCTCCAAAGGAAAAGCAAAATCACTGCAGCAACCGGCCACCTGGGGTGCTGCAAAAGTACATAAGGGGTTAAAATTGATTTTGTATCCCTAGGACTAGGTGGCAGTGCCGAGTATTGAGGCGAGAGACTCGTGCAAGTTTCTCACATTGCAGTTGCAAGTGTGACACCGGCCTTATAGAAAACCTTTGGAAAATTAGCCACGTAGTTTTTTCTTTATCATGGACTCATATGGAAAGTATTAGATAAACACCTCTGTATGCTTCTATATAACATCAGAGGGAGGTACAATATCGCCCCAAAGCAAGGTTTCGTCGTTGTTATGTCGACCCATACAGGATGGGTTCACAACACAGCCAAGTGTATAAGGTCTCATAGGAGCCTGGAATTAAAAACTTTTATAGCCATCAATAGCCTTTAAGAGGAAAAGTTAAGGTGTATTTCAGAATCGGAAATGTACTTAGTCCTAGTCTGAGATGTACTTAATTATTCTCTACAAATATCTATAAGTTCAGGCTACCATTTTTAAAAATTTCCAATTAATGTTAACAGACATTATAATTAAGGAAAATATCTGTGTCCAAAGGAATCAAAAAGAAAAAGACGGGGGCGTAACAATCGTGGTGGTCACAGAGGGTGCGACCATGTCTGAGCTTGTGCTGGAGGGGAGTCGACCATTGCTAGCGCCTACTTCAGCTGGATGTGCGTCCAAGGATGCACATTCAGGGGAAATGTATTGCAATACACGCTGACTGCCAATCAGAGTGGGCATTGGTGTCACATGTCACATGGCAGTGACATCATGAGACACCATAGCAGGCACACTGATGTCTGCTGCCTACCTACAGAATAAGACGCAGGACGTCGTGGGATCGAAGGAAGGTGTGAAGAATGCTTTTGTTTTTCTGTTTTTTTATGCAGAGGGAGAACGGTAACATCATATATAACAGAAAGGGGCACAGTCAGATGCACTTATAATATTTCATACAAGCATACAATTTTTAGAATATGTTCCTCAAAATCTTATTAAGTGAGCTCATATTGTAGTTAATACAATAGATGGGTTTAATGGTTACAAAGTGTCAGGTAAGCAAATAAGCCTGTGTCTCCTCCGCTTTCTTTATACGACCAGATTATTCAAGGATGTGCAAAATATATATTAAAGTTATATCATCGTTTAAAGGGAATCTGTCAGCATGATTTTTTGCTATGTCATCTGACAGCAGCATGAGATAGAGACAGAGACCTTGAATCCAGCGATGTATCACTTAGTTTACTGAGTACAGATACACATGGCCGGCATTAGTGGCAGGCAGACTAGGCAGCTGCCTAGGGCCCCCGCTCCTCCAGGGGCCCCCAACCAGTGGTGTGCTGCAGATCTAGCAGAGCTTAGTTGTTGAGTTGTGTATAACCTGCCCACACCACAGCTTTCTATGTACGTTGTATAGTGACAGAGAGCCGCTAATCAGTGCTAACTATGGGGCAGGAGGCCAGTTGTCCTCTAGTGATAATCTACTGCTGATAAAATACTGATTGTACTGAAACAGCAAAACACAGCCCAGTAAGTGACACATCGCTGTAATCAGGTTCTCTGCCCTTACATTATGTTTCTCTTAGATTACAAAGGGAAAACCTGCCGATATGTTGGATTTGCCTGATATATCTGATGTAGATTTTTAAAGAACTCTGCATCAGAAATCTGCATCAGAAATTATAAAGGCCCCATTTGTACATACATTGTTTTCCAATATGTAAAACACATAGATGAATTTCCATCAGTGTGCTGGGCCAGTGTTTCATCAGTGTTCCATTGTTACCCTCAGTGTTTCATCAGTCATTTTACGGTTGGAGATGGCATCAACTTTCATTAAGAATTATATAGCCATTCTGACATGGATTCTCATAGTAAATACTGCATGTTTATCAGATACAGGTCCTTCTCAAAAAATTAGCATATAGTGTTAAATTTCATTATTTACCATAATGTAATGATTACAATTAAACTTTCATATATTATAGATTCATTATCCACCAACTGAAATTTGTCAGGTCTTTTATTGTTTTAATACTGATGATTTTGGCATACAACTCCTGATAACCCAAAAACCTGTCTCAATAAATTAGCATATCAAGAAAAGGTTCTCTAAACGACCTATTACCCTAATCTTCTGAATCAACTAATTAACTCTAAACACATGCAAAAGATACCTGAGGCTTTTAAAAACTCCCTGCCTGGTTCATTACTCAAAACCCCCATCATGGGTAAGACTAGCGACCTGACAGATGTCAAGAAGGCCATCATTGACACCCTCAAGCAAGAGGGTAAGACCCAGAAAGAAATTTCTCAACAAATAGGCTGTTCCCAGAGTGCTGTATCAAGGCACCTCAATGGTAAGTCTGTTGGAAGGAAACAATGTGGCAGAAAACGCTGTACAACGAGAAGAGGTGACCGGACCCTGAGGAAGATTGTGGAGAAGGACCGATTCCAGACCTTGGGGAACCTGAGGAAGCAGTGGACTGAGTCTGGTGTGGAAACATCCAGAGCCACCGTGCACAGGCGTGTGCAGGAAATGGGCTACAGGTGCCGCATTCCCCAGGTAAAGCCACTTTTGAACCATAAACAGCGGCAGAAACGCCTGACCTGGGCTACAGAGAAGCAGCACTGGACTGTTGCTAAGTGGTCTCAAGTACTTTTTTCTGATGAAAGCAAATTTTGCATGTCATTCGGAAATCAAGGTGCCAGAGTCTGGAGGAAGACTGGGGAGAAGGAAATGCCAAAATGCCTGAAGTCCAGTGTCAAGTACCCACAGTCAGTGATGGTGTGGGGTGCCATGTCAGCTGCTGGTGTTGGTCCACTGTGTTTCATCAAGGGCAGGGTCAATGCAGCTAGCTATCAGGAGATTTTGGAGCACTTCATGCTTCCATCGGCTGAAATGCTTTATGGAGATGAAGATTTCATTTTTCAGTACGACCTGGCACCTGCTCACAGTGCCAAAACCACTGGTAAATGGTTTACTGACCATGGTATTACTGTGCTCAATTGGCCTGCCAACTCTCCTGACCTGAACCCCATAGAGAATCTGTGGGATATTGTGAAGAGAAAGTTGAGAGACGCAAGACCCAACACTCTGGATGAGCTTAAGGCCGCTATTGAAGCATCCTGGGCCTCCATAACATCTCAGCAGTGTCACAGGCTGATTGCCTCCATGCCACGCCGCATTGAAGCAGTCATTTCTGCCAAAGGATTCCCGACCAAGTATTGAGTGCATAATTGAACATTATTATTTGATGGTTTTTTTGTTTGTTATTAAAAAACACTTTTATTTGATTGGACGGGTGAAATATGCTAATTTATTGAGACAGGTTTTTTGGGTTATCAGGAGTTGTATGCTAAAATCATCAGTATTAAAACAATAAAAGACCTGACAAATTTCAGTTGGTGGATAATGAATCTATAATATATGAAAGTTTAATTGTAATCATTACATTATGGTAAATAATGAAATTTAACACTATATGCTAATTTTTTGAGAAGGACCTGTATAAGAGATCTATATACTGATGGATGTAGTTTGTGCATACGTCTGTGTATCACAGTTGGAGGAAGGCTGTAAAGTAGTGGTGTTGTTTAAGAATGACATAATATATAGCATGCATAATTATGAGAAGGTAAATTCAAATGGAATTGAATTCTATTAAAATTTAGCAAAAATCCGCATTGATCAAATTTTGTAATTTAGCCACTGATCAGAGAGGTGATCAGTGCGGTGAGTATAAGGATTTATTTTATTTTTTACATATTACGGTGATTATACTCAGGGCTCTTAAGAAACCCTAGAACATAATAAGAGACATTAAATTTGCGCAGAATAACTCCTCTGCAACTAAAATTTTCCTGGAAAATCCATGCAAACAGGGGAAGTCGAATTTTGCCTGATCTACTCATTTCTATAAAGCAGTAAATATCATTAAGTGAACAGTGTCAACAACAATGTTAATTATTAAACAGAACATCAGTATAAAACCATATTATTAATTGAACAGTCTTAACATTTAACATAAAAATATAAAAATGAAAAATAAAAAAAATGGAATTCTTTATGGCCGCTTAAGCCCAACAGAATGTTTTATAGATCAAAGGAAATTGCATCATGACTGCTCTTCCTGACCTCTGAGGAGTGACTCCTCTTCCACAGTTATCATTATATCCTACTGTTTATGTTATCCCAAGTGAGCTTCAAAAGTGGAGGAAATAAACATAGTTTCAGGATGTAACTTACCACCAGTTCCATGGCCGTGTATGATAAAAACTCAACATTCATCATGTAGGTTTATATTTTTGCAGTTAGTGTAAGCTGACAGGTTGAAAGTCACATTCTTCTGCCGATGTCTAGAGCAAAGAGCATTAGGAATGAGGTGGCGTAAAGACCGGAGGAGCAGACGCCATTTGTGTTGCGTCCACGTCAGTTATTTTTATTGACCCTGCTCAATCTATTCTCCAGAGAATATGAGATATCTCGCCTAGGAAGGCGCGTGTCCTGGTCACTTCAATAGTGGTAAGAAGAAACCTCCAGGAAGGGATAACGAGAGAAAACACTAACACAAGTTTTCTTATTAATAATTTCTGCTCAGTCTCCTGAATTTTGTGAGAGCCTAGTTTATTTTACATTTTCTTATTAGAAAATGGCTGGGGGAACAATAAATGCGCCATATGGTGTTATCCAGAGTACAGGCCACGTTCCCACCTTCAGTATTTTACCTCAGTATGTGTAAGACAAAACCAGGAGTGGGTGAGAAATACAGAAGTGGTGACGTGTTTCTATTATACTTTTCCTCACATTGTTCCACTCCTGGATTTGGCTTACACATATTGAGGTAAAAAAACTCACCAAATACTGAACGTGTGACCGTGGCCTTAGGCAAAAGATGGTAACGCTCACCTGATGGGGTTGTGTGAGATGCAACACTGTAAAAGCTTTCAAGTAAGATCCTAGCTTCCGCCCCTCTGCAGAATGGCAATACAATGTAGTATCAGTGCAGTTTATTCTCTATGTGCTTCTAAGTATTCTTACTTCTTCTTAAGGACACCCACAGAGATTTCTGTAGTTCTCTTGATGAAGAAAAATATGTCGACACGCAGAGAACATGCAGAGAATAAACCGCACTGATACCTTCGGTTGAATCGGTCTCAATTATTGATTGCAATACCAGATGAATTGATCTAACATTTTTAAATTGACAGATACCAAAGTAAAAGGAATTTCTTAACTATATTTAAAGGGGATATCTGGGACTTTACAAAAACAAAAAATGTATCTGAGCACTAACAGCCAGGTAATCGCAACTTACCTGCCTGTTGTGCACAGCGTCTGTGACCGCTCCAGCCGAGGATTCAGAAGCCACTGCTGACGTCACATCCACAGAGCGGAGGCTTCTTTTCCCGTCTACTCTGTCGATGGGGTGGGACTTCCAACATCATTCTGATTGGCAGCTGGATTTCTGCTGCCTAACTGGGGGAGCCGGCTGTCAATCAGAATGACCTCAGAAGTCCCACCTCATCGCATCAGCAGAGGCAGCTGAATCCTGCAGGATCGTCTGTGTCTGCGCTGTGCCGGGGAAGAACGGCGCTGTGCACATCAGGCAGGTAGGTTGCGATTACCTGCTTGTTAGTGCTTAGATACATTTTTTGTTTTTTTTGTAAAGTCCCAGATATACCCTTTAATATAAAAGTAATATAAATGACAATATTACCTTTCTATAACAGATTTTCACAAAAACCTATGTTTTGAAGGGAAAAAATTGTGGTTAGACCACCATTTACCTTGCAGTGAAAGCTACAGGGGATATGTAGTATTCATTAAATGGTAGTGGTACAATTTTTGACAAATAGCTGTATATTCAACACAAACATGGTCCAAGTCATTTACACTACCATTCACAAAGGGGGGTTTCTATAGACTGGATTTGCTTGCATGAGACAACATAAAAATCCACATGCACATACTCACATGCAGAACCCTGTGATTATACCGTCATTTTATTAGGGCAATCGATCTGACACAGTTGAGAAAATAAAATATTTTAACCCTTTCCAACACGTGGCACAATAGTATGCCCGTGTCAGACTCTCCCTGTTTGGTGCAGACACCGGCACTGAGCCCGCACCTTACCGGGCACATGACAGCTGATCTATACAGCTGACATGTGCCCGAATCACGATCCACCTGTGGCTGGTAACTAGTTAAATGCTGTTGTCAATCTCTGAAAGCGGCATTTAACTCGCGCTACAGGAAGCGTTTCGCTAATCCTGCCCATCGGTGACTCCGTCACATGATCGCAGGACTCTGATGGGTCGGCACGACAACCAGAGGTCTCCAGCAGACCTCTATGGTTGTCATAGCTGGATTGCTATGAGCACTGCTCAGTGGTCGGCTCTCATAACAATTGAGCATTTCTGCTACACACAGGCGATCTGATCATCGCCTGTGTGTAGCAGAGGCAATCATAGTATTGTAGCTTCTAGTCTCCCACGACGACTATTGAAGCATGCAAAAAGTAAAAAAGGTTTTTAAAATATTTAAAAAATTTTAAAAATATAAAAGTTCAAATCACCCCCCTTTCGCCCCATTCTATATAAAACAATAAAAAAACAAATATACACATATTTGATATCGCTGCATTCAGAATCACCCAATCCATCAATATAAAATAAGAATTAACCCGATCGCCAAACGGCGCAATGAGAAATAATTAAAAGCCAAAATTACGTTTTTTTGGTTGCCACTACATCGCAATAAAATGCAATAATGGGAGATCAAAAGATCGTATCTGCGCCAAAATGGTATCAATAAAAAGGTCAGCTCAGCACACAAAACAATAAGCTCTCATCCAACCCGAGATCACGAAAAATGGAGACGCTGCAGGTATTGGAAAGAGGCGTCATTTTATTTTAACAAATTTTGGATTTTTTTTCACCACTTAAAAAAAAAGAAACTATACATGCTTGCTGTCTGTGAACTCGCAATGACCTGGAGAATCATATTGGCAGGTCAGCATTTAATGAACATGGTAAAAAAAACAACAACTGTGGAATTGCACTTTTTTTTTTATTTCACTGCCCCCGGATTTTTTTCCCATTTTCCAGTACGTGATATGTTAAAACCAATGTGTCATTCAAAAGCACAACTTGTCCCGCAATAAACAAGCCCTCACATGGCCATATTGAATGAAAACTAAAAAAGTTATGGCTCTGGGAGGAAGGGGAGCAAAAAACAGAAATTCAAAAACTGAAATACCCCTGGTTGTTAAGGGGTTAATTATTGCTAGAACAAAGCAAAGTATTTTGAGGAGCTACAAAGGGCAAAAAATAGGCAGAAAATTGGCCTAAGAGAGACCTTAAAATGTGACTGTGCTCCAATACAACTTGCTCTCGTTTAACAAATCATGTGATAAATATGCAATATGCCAATCACTTTATACATTTTATTTCCTTACTCCCTCCCAAAATATCTGTCCAAAATATTGGTCAATACTTCTGTCCAACTTACCCTTCATTGCCTGCTGTTAAGTAATTTATCTTTCCCAGCAGAGAAGCTGAGACAGATTACAGAACACAGAAACAGGTCTTTTTCTCTCTGTTCCTGCCCTCCTTTTTGTCTACCTCTATATAGGTATAAGGGCTCATTTCCACTTGCGTGTCTCGCATGTGGAAACCAAGCTGTGGCGCCGGCACTCCAGAGCGGAGCGTACGGCCACATAGGAACACATGAAGCTGCACGCTCCGCTCCAAAGTGCCGGCGCCACAGCTTGGTTTCCACATGCGAGACACGGACGTGTTTCTCGCAAGTGGAAATGAGCCCAAAAGCAGTTAACAGACTTACAGTTTTGAGAAAGCAAATTATTGGAGAATTGCAGAAGTAATGCATGCTGGGAATAAGATAGTTCCAGCTCCTATAGTGCTGTCAGAATATACCGTTGACTCAAAAAAAGTGGAAGGACAGTTACACGGCATGAATATGTCCACCAAAAGTAGTTAAATCAGCAAGACCTTGATCTGTATGTGCAATCGGTGCCCCTTCTTTTCTTGTACACATGACCATTGCAAATGTACAGGGTACACTGTGGCACACCTAAACCATGCCTCCTCCGCAATTTCATTAGTGTGGGATTGTCCAGCATTAATAGCTCCACCATCCCGAATCAGAGAACGGGTAGGGGTCATGTAGCTTACTATGAGGTGTGAAAGACTCATGCAAATTGCAGCATCAATATATTGGGGATGTGCTCATGTAAAAGCAACAGAATTAAACAAAAAAAAACCTTTCGTATCTCTAATACTGTGGGCAACGAATAGCAGCTCTGTACAATTCGGAGGTTACATGAAACCATAAAATGCCAGTGTGCATGAGGGCTAATTCTGATTTCATTACGAATACAAATTATATAATTTTCAGGCTGCACGGTTCAGGAAATATTCAGTTCCCGGTCTGTCTCTAAACGCTAATAGCATTATAACTGAAAGGTTTCAAGGTAAAAAACTATTCACAAAATTCCCAATAACTTTACGGGTTTGCACGGGAATAGGTATTTGATGACCTATTGTAGCATCTGTGCTGATTCATGGGTCTTCACTCTTCTGTTTCCACTTTGGCGGCTGGGCGGCAGCGCGCCTCTATTGCTTGTGACACATGACAGCACCAGTCCTATTTTATCCCTAGTACTTTTGGTGTTTCTTTATATAAGAGGGTTAATTTTGGTCTAGGTTTTGATCACTCCTTCCTGAGAGCCCTGGCAGGGAAGTCAGCTATTTAAACCCCTGAAGCTCTAACTCCACTGCCAGTCAATATCATTGCAATATATGAGTGGTCAGTACAAAACACTGGCACATGACTTGTTCCTTCCAAGGACCATACTGTTGACTAGGGGGCACTCATTATGGGTGGGAGAAAGGTGATTCCAGCAGCTAAATAGGAATGGGTTCTTTACAGTTAGAGCAGTCAGACTGTGGAATGCCCGACCACAAGAGGTAGTAATGGCAGACACTATAACAGCTTTTTAAAAAGGGCTGGGTGATTTCCTCAATACACATAACATAGAGGGTTACTTATAGTTTATTTAGTGACAAAAAAAAAATTGGTGGAGAAAGGTTGAACTTGATGGACCTAGGTCTTTTTTCAACCTATATAACTATGGAAATTGTTGTGCTGTACTCCTGTTTGTTGTTCTGATTCCAGTTCCTAGTCTTAAACTTTGACTACCCCCTAGCTTTATTATGATTTTATCCCTAATGTGACGTCTTGGCTTTGACCCTGGTTGATGACCCTTTCTGCCCCTTTTTCCCTCTTCCAGTCCTCAGCCCTTCCATGGAAACAACCCACTGGATCCAATTGTAAGACCAGATCCCTGTACAGTGGTTATACGGTGAAGGTCGGGGTTCTTCTGGAATCTGTCAGAGGGAGTGTTTTGTGCCGAGTCTGTCCTAGGTAGCTTTTTTGCACCAGTCACCTCAGGCAGTCGTTTCTCCTAGTTGGTCTTCTATTGATGACCAATCAGCTGTCCTTTGCTCCAGTGGTGGCCAGGGGTAAACACTTGAGTGGCGCTGCTAAGTGCGGCTCTGATCATAGTGGAACGGCCACTGCCAGTTACTGCAGTACAACCTCTTCTCTAAAGAGCAGGAGTTGTTCTACAGTAACTGGCAGTGGCTACTACACATTGATGAAGCTGAGCTCAGGAGCTGCACTCTGAGTGCTTACTGCCAGCCGTCGCTGGAGCAAAAAACAGATGATCGCTGGGGGCACCAGGTGTCTGACCCCCACTGATCAGTTATTAATTGCCTATCTAGTAGATAGGTAATCAAATACCTATGCCTGGACAACCCCTTTACAAATAATTACCAATAGCCCTGGTATTCTGATTGCTTCATACTCACTAATTAATTTACTAATTTGCATATTGATTTACTTGCCTGGGCTGAATACTCTTTTATGAAGTATGAATGGGTCCCTAAATATTTGTCCTAAAAGGACTATTAGCAATGAGATACATTGTTTATTTATTTATTTTTACTAACGAACGCCTCTCTTGTGATATCTTACGGTAATTACTGCAGGATATTGCTTGTCTACTGCATTGTAGTAAATGATCACATTGACACATGTGGCCCTGACCGTTCTGCCAATGCATCGCCCGGCTCCTCTATGATTGTGTACGGTATACGTTGTTAATTATGGAGTGCGGTAATAAGTTTACTTTTAAATCCATTTTTTTTTTTTAAATCAAATGTATGCCTTTTATTAAATGCGGCCAAATCGGACAATTTAACCATCTGTCAACTGGCTGGGGTTCAGCAAGCATGCGCCTGCAGTCTTACCTCTAATTGTGTTTAATGGTACACTAATTATTTCAATTGGGAATAATTTTGTACAGTCAAAGTTGACTCATTTTATAAACTGGAGGCTCCTCAGCTATAAATTGGCAGGTATCATCCTTCATTTCTCCTAAGCGTTGTGCCAAAGGGGAATAAGTATATGGTTGCTCTGTGACCAAATGTCATGTGCTGGGCAGAAACATTGATCCTGGCTATTAATCACTCTGCAAGCCCTCCCAGTAATCAAAGGGCACAGCTGCAATGATATATAACCAGTGTCACAGCAGAAAGCCCTTTACAAGACAGCATGCCTACCAGCTGATTTCCAGTATGTTCTGCTAGCCAGACCAAGATGCCCAGGCTAATTAATCACCACATCTAACCGTTCATACTATCATTAAACACCTTTATTGGCCGAATTATCAAAGGAGCCATAGCCCCTAATTACTTAGGTCTGAAAGCCTGCTCACCTGGATACATAATGCTGCCTATTACCTGTGGTCTGCCAGCATGCCCTCTCATTCTCTCCGCAATAAAAAGTGTACTGACCCAGCAATGAACCTGCATCTTGGAGAAAATTGGATACGGTTGTGACTGATCTCAAAGCAGCCCTGTATCAACTGATCAAGACAGAAGTACAACGCGACAATCTCAACCTGTCCAAATTTAATAAGACTTAAGAGACTCGCACCCAGAGACAGAAGGCGCGCAGCCGTTCCCTACTGGGCTGACATTCTGTTATTTTTGGAACCTTCCATACAGACACTAACAAATAAACGTACACGCAATGCATTAACTACGGGATTACTATCTATGGACCGCGGCTGTGCGCGCACCACTGGGGGCTCGCGCTTCAAGGAGAGGGGACATAGGTTAAATATGTTTAGACGAAGGGTTATAGAGTGACTCTATTAAATTATACACTCATACAAAAGGTTAAACCACAGGACAAAAATGTTATAAAGCCTGACTCAATTCAGTGGAACATATGTACAACAAATTACTTATTATTTCATTACATTCTGAAATGATGGTGTCTACAATATGACACAAAATGGATGTCTTAAAGGAGTTGGACGATTTTTTTTTTACTCAAAAGTATGTAATTGGGGCTAATAATAATATTTTCTATTGGGTTCCATTAGAAATGTTTCATTGTTTGCCTCCTATAGCCTCAGTGTTGCACTCTTAGCTGCAGAATGAGTTTCTCAGCTCATTTATAACCATAGACCACAATAAAGTTGAATGTGCAGGGAAACAGAAAGCTTGTAAAAGCCAAAGGTGTAAAATGTTTAACGAAGGTCAACTGCAAAGGAAACTGAGCTCAGAAAAAAAGACAGATAAAAGAACAGGCTGACTGGTGGATTCTCAGTTATCTCATTCTGCAGCCAGCAATACGCAGTGCCACACTGAGGCTATAGAAGGAAAATGGTGCAAAATTTTCAAGTATCGTACATGAATTTCAATAGAATATCCCTAAAGTGAACAACCTCGATAACCCCTTCCAGACATGACATACAGTTACATCAGGTCCTGACTCTGATGCAGTGCACGCCGAGCCCACATCTTACCCAGCAGATGATGGTTGATTTAAAGGGATTCCGTCAGTAGGATTGTGCCTCTTAGGCCAATTATATGGCACACAGATCACAGGAGGCTGAATTATTATTATTATTATTATTATTATTTATTTATATAGCACCTTTAATTCCATGGTGCTGTACATGAGAAAGGGATTACATACAGAGTTATAGATATCGTTTACAGTAAACAAGTTTACAGTGACAGACTGGTACAGAGGGGACACGACCCTGTCCTTGCGGACTTACATTCTACGGGCATACATGATACCTTGATATCTGTGATCTGATGTTTTATTCCAGAGAAATCCACATTTTTCTTATATGTAAATGAGCTGTTCAAGTCTATGATCAGCATGAGCATCTGCCTCCAGAGCCTATTTTTCATGAACGAGGTGTTACCAGTGTGATGTGTAATGGTTCCCAGTGTTACCCGTCTGGTGTGTAGGTCTTTTTTTTTATTATATAACCCATCTGGTGTGTAATGTCCACGCTCTGGTCCCCTGATCTCACTGCAGAGCTGTGTGTGATTATACCTGACACCTCTGCAAGTTCCTCTCAGCTTCTATCTCACAGGCACACAGGAATGCAAAATTGTTACAGCAGAGCTCAAAGATCTGCAAAAAAAGTGTTTGCAAGAAGACAAATTATAGTTCTACTATTCTGTGTTAGTTCATGCCTCACACTGGTAACTCCTCCTTTCATTTAAAATAATCTCTGGAGTCAGATTCTCAGGGATATCAGTGTCAGGCCCATAGACTGGAATGACTCATTTACATATAAGAAAAAGGTGGATTTCTATGGAACAAGACATCGGATTGCAGATATCATGTCTATATAGATGGCTTAGGAGGGTTGATCCTTTAATCAGGCATCGTCAGCTTCTAAAAGCCGCGGGTGGAGCAGAGCCTGTGGCTGTTATTTTAAATGTTTGGCAATTTCTGACAGCAGCATTTAACACTGACTTGGAGAATCATATTGCCTCGTCAGTTTTACCTTACAGTGAACATGATTAAAAAAAAACCCTTCCCCCCCCAAAAAAAAAAAAAAATGTGGAATTGCACTTTTTTTTTCCAATTTCAATGCACTTGGAATTTTTTTACGGTTTTCCAGTTCATCACATGATAAAGTGAATGGTGTCATTCAAACATACAACTTGTCCCACAAAGAAAAAGCACTTATATGGCTATGTGAATGGAAAAATAAAAAAAAAGTTATAGCTCTTGAAAGAAGGAGAGAGAAAAAAAACCCCTCAAACTGAAAATAAAAAATAGCACAGTCATGAAGGGGTTACTGACTTAGCAGATGTCTATAGATTTGAAGGGAAACTGCACATACACTGCACAGATGAGATGGGCACTTGTAGCTGAAGGACTCCATGTAATTTATGGAAGTTATGCAGAGGAGGTTCTATTCCATTAACTCTGAGGAGCAGATTTATTTAGGCTGCTGTTTCAGACTCCAGTCTAAAAAAAATCACTGGTGTCAATTACAACATATTTATAAAAAGATGCATCCCTCTTAATAAATGTAGTGCATAGTGCAACTCAGAAAATAAAATCTGCTTTCAGTTAGTATAGAGTTGTGGCAAAATTTGTGCCATTTTCTGATGTTACGGTTATCAAATTGTTCTAAGAGTTGTTGGCCATCTCAGTTCCCATACATCCTGCCACTTTGTAACGTTTGGTATTCATGCTGCCAAAATAAGGGATTCTACAATTTGCTGATTTGGCAACTTTTAGTTCAAATTGTAACATTTTAGTGCTCCGTTTAACATTAAAAACACAAAAATCATAAAATGATTAAAAAATGGTGGTCAGAAGAACGACAAGGAACAGGTTTTCCCCGAGAGAGGGGTCCGGCCCTTGAATAAAACAATGGCTGCATAATATTTTAATAGCATATTTATAAACAGGTTTTCTAAACCAAACAAACCTGAAAACAGGAAGCCCTTGGAAAAAATATGAGGGGTGATTGTCAAAATGCTAAGAGAATATTTTGACACATTTTCCTTATATTTATGAAAATAACTATTTATGACCACTTTAGGGATTTACTTATAATCTCATCCACTTATATAAGCGTTCAGTTCATGTTTCTGCCTCGCAGACCATGCGTGGAAGTTACCGCCAAGAGATTATTCCATGCACGGCATCATTGCACCCAGAGCCATGTACTCGTGTCTGTTCACACTGGCACAGCACACAATAGACGAATGGGTGAGATGAAGCCCATCAATGAGCCCAGCGTCGCGTGGACACGTCTCTGACTAACTGGGCACACAGCTCAAGAATTCCTTTGCAGGGACAGAAATGTGTCTTATTTTTTACTGTTTATGTTTATTACGTTTTTTTATTAATTATATAATTTATTTTCTCAACAATTATGACAAGTGACCTGTGTACATTGTTATAATTGTGAATTGTACGATTTTCATCTGTTATCCTCACATGCATGAATTGACCTTTTAACCCTTGATGTCACTACCTACCTCATTTCCTGTCCTTTGCACTTATTTATACCTGCTCCATTGAGTCTGATTGGCATGAAGGAGACATAATGTTGATATTGAAACGTATTACCTTTTAATGTATGGTTTTTATTTATTTTAATAAATGTCAAATAAATCTTACATTTTACATCTGAGCCACACTGAACCTGTAACTCCCATTTCCTCTATTTCTCACAGATTGCTCTTATATTGATATATTCCAAAAGGATGACTTTCCATAAATGTATGGATCACATTGAATTTTATTCTATGGGATGGCATTATATGTAATAACATATGTATGTTTCTACATATAATGCTGGCGTGATTGGCTAAAACTGTTATAATAATAATTTTATTTATATAGCGCCAACATATTCCGCAGCGCTTGTACTAAGTTGTACCAACTGTTCCCACTGATCCCGAGATTAAGGATCTACAGAGCCCCATCTGAATGAATAATAATAATAATCTTTATTTATATAGCGCCAACATATTCCGCAGCACTTTACTGTTTAACAGTTCATACACAAGTCATAAGTAACAACGTTTAAAATAATACAATAATTAAAGCAAAGTAATGAAGATTGAGCATACACACCTGTGCTCCATTCATTTTCTTTGGTATTGCTAGAGTTAGCCGAGAACAACATCTCCATAGATAGGAAGATCAGATCATATCTTTTTAATGTAAAATGATTGCAGCGGACCCAGTCATTCAGACCAAAAATTTGTTACTTGGGAACACTGGGAGAAATTTACTTTAAAATAGCTAACAGAAATGTTGATTAATGAGCACCAAAAAACTGGACTACATCCGGGTGCCTTCACCTTGCATACTATGTCCCCGTTGGGGCATATGTCCAAAATCTCCAGCAAAATGGGATTCGGATGAATGCCACAATGGGCCTGGCAGAGCTAACGTGAGCCTACCATGCACTTTTTTCAGGACTGCACGCCTACTGGAGGCAGACAATCTGACGTAGACTACTACGCCTTAGCGTCCACCTCCTATAGGTGAACACTCCCGAAAATGATGCATAACAGAACGCAATGTGAAAACACCCGTGTTTTAGACCCGTAAAGGTCGGGCAGGAACCAATCTCAGGCCATTATAATTTACTATAAGATAGGCGCTCTGCGCAGGGCCATATTCAGCAGGGGGTCTGCGGCTCTGCCATCCTTGCTCCCATTTATCACCCTCCTAACGCCTCTCCTCTGATTGGCTAACAGATTAGATTGTATATACATGTGGACTATGTGGCTTTCAACAAATCACCCTTCCACTTCACACACAAGACAGACACAAGGAGAACAACCAAAAGACACATCAAACACCACGTTTTGGCTCCCCAGGCACTGTCATGGATGCCCCCTTTACAAATCTTTGCATCTTAATCAATGAGTAGGTGTGACTTAGTAGAAAGCGGGAATAGTATAGTGGAAGGTGTGCTGCTTAAAATGTGACAATGTGTCCTAATATGCAAATTGCCTCTTCTGAGAAAAAGAGGACTTAACTCTATAGTGCCACCTGTTGGAAGTAGCGATCCTACAAGTCACAATCAACCCTCTAACGAGTCGTGCAATATGACTTAGGATAAAAGCCAAATCAGTATCTAAGTCATATTGCACGACTCGTTAGACGGTTGATTGTGACTTGTAGGATCGCTACTTCCAACAGGTGGCACTATAGAGTTAAGTCCTCTTTTTTCTCAGAAGAGGCAATTTACATATTTAATTTCCCAGAGGAGCATTGTACGGCAAATAAGCCTCCTTACCTTGACAAGCCAGAGATGGTATGTCACTCTCCATAAGGAGAAACCATACCCCTTAGACAATGTGTCCTAAAATTCTGCCAAAATGTTATCAAACAAAATAAGCGTACATCAGTTTTTGTCAAAAAGTTAGACAAGAGTCAGCAAAGGCACCAAATTTTTCTATTACGAGTCTCTGTGATACAGTACAGTACATCATACAGTATCTTGTTATTGTGAATATTCATTGTGAATATGGTCTAATATTTTACTTAATTTCATCTACATGCTTCATTTGCTTATTTAATTTTAAGAATTTGCATATGTGGTGAAACATTCTGGAGCAAAATGCTATATATTAAAAAGATTTCACTATTATTATAATTTTTTATTATTATTATTCTAGTTATAAGCAAATTGGTGATTAATAATAATTTGTCACCCCACTCTAACTTATGTCAACAATCAACATGAGCATTCAATATGGGAGATTGAATAACCTCATAGGATATAGTTTTATTGATTATCAGCATGAGGCAGCATTGGCAGATTGGTTTAGAACAATGTCATGATTTGATTTACTGTATAATCTAATATATAAAGCTGAATGTGTCTATGTATGTATGTATGTATGTCCGGGATTGGCATCTGAACCGTCGCAGCTACAGCCACAAAATTTTGCACAGTCACACGTCTGGACCCCGAGAGGGTCATAGGCTATGTTGTGAGGTGAAATTTTAACCCCGCGCTTTCCAATTCACCAAACAATTTTGCCCCTATCTACATAATGGGGAAAAAATGAAAGGAAAAGTGTTGGAGGCAAATTAACAGCTGCCAGATGTGAACAATGAGGACTTAAAGAATGAGAGCGATGGCGCCAAAGAGTATATACTGTACAGTTGCTAAGGTGGGGCCCCGACATGGGATAATCACCACACCACCACGGGGATATGAACACACACACAAAATGCGCCACACACTACCACGTGCTCGAACACATATACCACCCTCAGCGCACATTTCACCACACATACACCAACCTCGCCACATAAAAGTTGAAACACAAAAGTCACATGCAAAACTCGCCACACGTGCAAAACTCACCTCATGGAAAACTCGCCACACGCAAAACTTGCACACGCGGAAAAATTGCCACATGCACAAAAGTTGCAACACATGCAAAAGTTGCCTCACACAAAACTTGCACATACTCAAAAGGCACCACACATAAAACTCGCCACGTGCAAAACTCGCCATGCGCAAAACTTGCTGCACACAACTTGCTACACTAACCTGTCACATGCAACTCGACACACAAAAAATTGCTACACGCATGTCGCCACACAAAACTCATCTCACAAAAGTCGCTACATGCATGTCGCCACACGCAACTCAACACACACAACTTGACACACGAAACTCGCCCTAAAACACACACAAGTCTGGTATTATCCTTCAAAAATAAAAATCTGATTAATAAGCTGACAAACTACAAGAGCAACAAATGTACCATATAGGAATCCGGCAGCTGTCAGTCACATGACCAGTCTATTATGTGTATGTGTGAGCTAATATATACTGCCAGGGGGTGGGCTTACTGTTGGCTGGGGATTTATCAGGCTGCCAATTTAGCTTACAAATACTGAGGTAAAAATACTGACCAAATAACGTGTGAACGAGGTCTAATACAGGAGGAGATGACATACAGATATATACTATATACAGGAGGAGATGACACACAGGTATATACTATTTACAGGGGAGATGACACACAGGTATATACTATATGCAGGAGGAGATGACACACAGATATATACTATATACAGGAGAGATGACACACAGGTATATACTATATAGAGGAGATGACATACAGGTACATACTACATACAGCAGGAGATGACATACAGGTATATGCTATATACAGAAGGAGATGACACACAGGTATATACTATATACAGGAGCAGATTACCTACAGGTATATAGTATATAGAGGAGGAGATGACATACAGGTATATGCTATGTATAGGAGGAGATGAAATACAGGTATATACTATTTTCAGGAGGAGATGACACACAGATATATACTATATATAGGTGAGATGACACACAGGTATATACTATATACAGGAGGAGATTACATACTGGTATATACTATATATAGGAGGAGATGACATACAGGTATATACTATATACAGGGGAGATGACACACAGCAGGTATATACTATATACAGGGGAGATGACATACAGGTATATACTATATACAGGAGATGACATACAGGTGTATACTATATATAAGGGAGATGACAAACATGTATATACTGAGGTGAAAATGAGAGGTGTGAGGTGAAAATGAAAAGGTGTGAGTGCAAAATGAGAGGAGTGAGGGAAAATAGTGGAGTGATCGGAAAATGACAGATGTGAGGTCGAAATGACAAGTGTTAGGGGGGAATGATAGGAGGGGGAAAATAAGAGGAGTGAGGGGGAAAATGAGAGGTGTGAGGGAGAAAATGAGAGATGTGAGGGGGAAAATGAAAGATGTGATGGGGAAAATGAGAGGCGTGATGGGAAAATAAGAGAAGTGAGGTGCTATAACTAACCAAAGATATTTACTATGCCCAGGCAACGCCGGGCTCTTCAGCTAGCTTAGATTTACAATCTCCATGCTTTTTTCATGGTCAACTTTATGTGGCCTGTTCAAGAGTTGGAACAGCCAAAAATCTGTTTGTCTTTGCACCTGAAGGAAAAACTAAGAATGTCGTTTATCAAAAGTCTCTCGAATAAGTAGTAGAAGATTACTTCACATTACTTGGCCAATTTAGTTAAATCTGTGTGGAATATCTCTGGTGTTGAAATATATGTTGTAAAATGCTTCTATTAGCTTAGTTTTTGCCTTTTAATAATTACATTTCTGTCTATTTGTTTTGTGGTTTTTTTGTGCAGAATAAATTTTTGTTAACACATTCTATTTTGCTAACAGCAGTTATTACCCCGGGCGAAGCCGGGTAGTACAGCTAGTGTTTAATAAATGTACAGTATACCATGATATAGGAACATTCAACATGTACGGTAAATGAAAAATTAGTTTCAGTCAACAATATTAAATATGATATCACATCTAGTAGAGCAGCAGGACACACATCTAATTAATATCAGTCCTGATATGATTGTGAATGAAATATCAGACCAAATAGTATCTGAAATATTTTGTATGTAGCTAATTAACCTGAAACACGATGATGATTTATTAAAATAGCAAGAAGACAAAAAGTACACATGTACACGTCTATAAAATATGCCAAGAGATTACCGTATACACAGGAGCACAGTTCAGCTCTATACAACCTCTAAGCAGTGGAACAATAACATAACAAGTTGCCCGAGCACGTTCGTTCAGAATCATCACTACTGATAATAATCCCTTCAGGTGGTCAAGCAACAAGTATCAGCTTGCGATTCATGCACCACTCTGTGCTTATCACATCAGGCCAATGTAAAGAGATCTGAGGAGGATTTTCGGGTCTGTAGGGACTAGCTGAGTGGTAACACGTATGTGACATGTTTGCATAAATGTTGTATCCAGTAAAACCAACATTAACCCTTATTATTTATTGGTGGAACCATCAGACAGCACATCAAATCTTTGAATGTGCCCAATATCAGGCTAGAAACTTTCTCAGCATATAAGATTGTTTGAAATTTAAATTCAAATTTTCACCAAGAATTCAATTTGTGTTTAATAAATTTGCTGCTAATCGCAAATCGCTTAAAAGTCTCGATTTGCCCAGAAAATATCTGTGTAGCAACCTGAGATCTTCTAGGAGGTTACTGAACCCATTTTGAGCCTGTTTTGTTGGAAGCACAGTTTCTATGACACATAAGCCTTGGATTCAGGAATTTGTTTTATAAGCGAAATTAGCACTGAGGGGTTTAATACTGCCCTCCTTGTTTGCAGACTGTGAGGAATAAAATAAAGGCTGTATTTTAGGTGCTGTTACTGCGATTTATCACATATCATTCACTTCACAGTCACACTGAGTAACTATACAGCTACAGCAGTTCCCTAACTAGCTCTTGAATCTTTGGATTAGTATTCACAGACTGGGACTAGCACTCCAGTTTACAATCTGCTTCAGCACTGTATTAGTACACCCTAATCAGAGTTCACTTTTTTTTTTATCCCTATGTGGAGCGAGTTATGTGCTCTGACCTCCTATTTTCACACTATTCCTACACTGTACGAGTAAAATGGTGCTCCTTGGCCACCTCTCATCTTTTATATCTATCTTTCCATCAATCTTTCCATAACTCTTTTCAATTATCTATCTATCTATCTATCTATCTATCTATCTATCTATCTATCTATCTATCAAAAATAGTTCAGATCACATTAAAAAAGATACAAATTGTTGTGACTGGTGAGCACACACAAATTGGACGTTTTGTCTTTATAAATAAATTCTATGTAGCACTAATGCAATTTAAGTTTCATGTAATAAATATTTGCAGAATTAGTGCACACAAGGTGCTCCTGTACTCCATGATTTCTATATTAAGCAGTAACAGCAGCTTGCACCTGTTCACACTTGCTTCATACTGTTAGAAGGTGCAGATTACATTTTTTTCTTTCTAATATACTATTGATGGTACTGACTCCCTCCCTAGTTGGCTGAGCACTCCTCCCATGAGTCTAAGGATGTTTTTAATTAGCATTTGATCCTACTTGCCATTTAAATGCTTTTGGTCTGGGAGAGGCATGCCTGATAGAAATGGTTAAGATCCCATAAAAAGAAAGGTTGCCTTGTTGTGGCTGGTGGGCACACACAAATTGGCCTATTTATGTGCTAAGTGCTGTCATTTTATAAGTATGTTCTGTATGGTAGTAATGCTGTTTAAATTTCACATATTAAATTTCTTCATACATCTTTGTGCATACAAGCTCAATTAATCAAGACTGTCGTACTTCATGCTGGTATTGATTATTGGTATTAAGAGGGTGTGCTGGAGTCAGATGCTCCTGATTCATGAATCTGTAGTGTCTGACGCCTGGTGCACATCTCCATGCACCATTCCAGGTACTGGAGTGAGATTTTTGGCTTAGGGAACACACAGCTCATCATAAATGTGATGAGCTGTGACGTCCTGCCACCGCCGCACCCCAGCTCTGCAAATTTTGTTGGAACTTTGAGAAACGCCAAAAGATGCAAACTTTTGGTGCAACTCCATTTTGTGCCTAAATTTCGCAATTTTTCAAAACTTTTACTCCAGAATTCTGGCATGAAAGCTTTGATGAAACAAGCCCACAGTGTGCCGCTTCACTCTTCAGCTTGTATGTATCTATCATCTATGTTTCCGATATGATCAGTGGTTAGCACTGTTGCCTTGCAGCAATGGAGTCTTGGTCTTATGCTGGGGTGTATTCGTGCACTATTATTCGTGTACTTTTATTCAAAGTATTTTTTTCTAAGTATTCGGCAGTTATAACATGGCAGTTAGACAGGGCAGGAGACAGGTAAAGCAATCTAAACCTATTCCCTATTCATTTGGAACAGAACAAATACTCACCATATGTATTTGTATAATCTATATCCTGGCTGCTGCATTCACTCACAGTCACCGCCTTTGCATAAACTCTTTACACTCCATCCATATCGGCCCCTCTGTCCTTGCCTCTCCTATCTATAGCACTCATGCTCTGTTCACATTGCTTAACAGCGCAGATCCATTCAGTCCCACCATCCAACACAAGAGAAGTTCTCACAAATCACTTAACCATCTGCTCACTCTTTCTATCCTCCTTCTCCTAGTCGCTGGAGACATCTCTCCAAACCCCGGCCCCCCATGTTATAGCCAGTCAAACCTCCCAATTGCTACACCCAGAAACCCCTCTAACCTTAATAATATTCCATGCATGCCTTCTGTCTCTTTCAATTGTGCCCTTTGGAATTCTTGCTCTGTGTGTAATAAACTCTCCTTCATTCATGACTTTTTCCTTTCTAACTCTCTTAATCTCCTGGCTCTTACTGAAACCTGGATCCAGCAGTCAGACACCACCGCTGCTGCTGCTCTCTCATATGGTGGACTACACTTTTCTCATACCCCAAGATCAGACAACAGAGCAGGTGGAGGCATTGGTCTGCTCCTTTCACCCAAATGTACCTTCCAAGTTATCCCCCAAGTACCCTCACTTGTATTCCCTTCCTTTGAGGTCCATGCTGTCAGACTCTACGTCCCCTTCTCCATGCGAGTGGCAGTGGTGTATCGTCCTCCTGGCCCCTCTCATCAATTCCTGGATCATTTTGCCACCTGGCTTCCACACTTTCTCTCCTGTGACACCCCCACCCTTATCATGGGTGATTTCAACATCCCCATTGCTTCTCCCCTCTCCCCATCTGCTTCTCATCTTTTATCTCTAACCTCCTCTTTCAGCCTCTCGCAGCTTACTAACTCTCCAACGCATGAAGATGGAAACTCCCTTGACTTGGTCTTCTCCTGGCTTTGCTCACTGGATGATTTCACAAACTCCCCTCTCCCGCTCTCTGACCACAACCTTCTTTCATTCTCTATCAAGAACTGCCATCCCGCTCAGGTCACCCCCACTTTCCACACTTATAGAAACATACAGGCCATTAACACCCAGAAACTTATGAAGAACTTGCAGTCCTCATTGGCCCCAATCCTCTCCATCTCATGTCCTGATTCTGCTCTGAAGCATTACAATGAAACCCTGCAAAGTGCCCTGGATGAAGCTGCACCTCCTATACATAGAACAACTCGACACAGATGGCGACAACCGTGGCACACGCTGCAAACACGTTTCCTGCAGCGGTGCTCCAGGTGCGCCAAACGTCTGTGGAGAAAATCTAATCTACCCGAAGATTTCATCCATTATAAGTTCATGCTAAAAACATATAACTCTGCCCTTCACCTCCCAAACAAACCTATTTCAACACCCTCATCACCTCACTGTCCAATAACCCTAAATGTCTCTTCGACACTTTCCAGTCCCAACTCAACCCAAGAGAGCAGGCCCCAACCACAGATCTCCGCGCTGACGATCTGGCCAATTACTTCAAAGAAAAAATTGACCACATTCGACAGGAAATCATCTCCCAATCTCTTCATGCCATGCACTGTCCTCCCTCCCCCACTGTATCTAGTTCACTCTCTGACTTTGAACCAGTTACAGAAGAAGAAGTAAGCAGGCTCCTTGCATCTTCTCGCCCGACCACTTGCACCAGTGACCCTATTCTGTCACATCTCCTCCAGTCCCTTTCCCCGGCTGTCACCTCTCACCTAACAAAAATATTCAACCTTTCCCTCACTTCCTGCATTTTTCCCTCCTCATTTAAGCATGCCATCATATGCAGCGCCCCAGAGTCCTGGTCGTTGCAGTACTGATGCTCCGCCGCTAAGGGGGGTGTCGGTACATCTGATGGCACTGAAGGAGTTCACCTGACCAGGTATCACAGACACCAATACACTTCACAGTCTGGCCTCCAGGGGGAGCTAAGGGTGCTATGTATTAGGCCACTCCTCACAATCTGGTAAAACTGGGGGTTAGATAGGAAGTTAGAGAGAAAGCTGACTGGGTTGGAACCAGGCAACATCCTGTGGCAGAGGGTGTTGCAGGGGAAGATTCAGGGGGGGTCCCAGTCAGGGGTGGGATCCTGACAGAGGCCTAGCGAACAGAAAGAACGTTACGGGACCGCGCCTGCACTTCATTGCGGCGGTACCCCAAGAAAGGACAAGAAGCGAGGTTTATTGTGAAGAGTGAGAAACGAGATCAACGCAACAAGGAGATAACGCCAGTAGGAGTTGTGCTGTAAGACCGAGGCAACATCCTATTGAGGCGCGTAGCCGGTGGCCGGAAACGCCGAGGAAGTATTGAGCTCCAGGCCTTACTTCAAACCTACAGCAGGACAGTCAGTTATAGGTGGGCTGTCTCACCCAAATCACCTAAGCAGACATAGGGGGCAACAGTTGGAGAGGGGCGACTCTAGGGACCCGGAAGACCTCCAGGCCTACCCGTCATACGGGTGTGTCCTAGCCATATCATCTGGGGGACGGAGAAGAACATCAGAATCAGTTGTGAGGGAACTTCAGAAACAGACACAACAGTTGTGAGGACTATCCCGTGGTGCTAAGCAGGGAAGGACTACAACACACAAGCGCTAGAAGGTAGGCACAGATTTCCACCTGCAAAGGGAACTCTGGAGGTGCCATCGGACCGGCCGGTCTCAGACAGCCCTGTTAACCGTATTCCGGATTGAGGATCCTGAAGCCTTCAGTAAAGAGGTAAAGAGACTGCAACCTGGTGTCCTCGTTATTCATCCCGACCTGCACCACACCATCATCACTCTCAACTTTCACTGGACGCCCCTCAGCAGGGTCACAGACCGGGTCTAGCCACCGTGACACGCCCAGAACCGAGACAGAGAGGCCCGGTACCGGGTACCCCTCGGCCCTGCGGCAGGGGGGCGCTCCACATACATCCATTACTTAAAAAACCCTCCCTTGACCAAAATTGTGCCGCTAATTATAGACCTGTCTCTAATCTTCCCTTCATCTCTAAACTCCTCAAATGCCTGGTCCACTCCCGTCTTACCCGCTATCTCTCAGATAACTCTCTTCTCGACCCTCTTCAATCTGGCTTCCGCTCTTTACACTCTACTGAAACTGCCCTCACTAAAGTCTCTAATGACCTACTAACAGCTAAATCTAATGGTCACTACTCCATGCTAATTCTCTTGGATCTCTCCGCAGCATTCGACACTGTGGATAATCAGCTCCTCCTCACTATGCTCTGCTCCATCGGCATCAAGGACACCGTTCTCTCTTGGTTCTCCTCCTATCTCTCTGACCGATCCTTCACTATATGTTTTTCTGGTTCCTCCTCCTCTCACCTTCCCCTTACTGTTGGGGTTTCTCAAGGATCAGTCCTAGGCCCCCTCCTCTTCTCTTTGTATACTGCCCCTATTGGACAAACAATCAGTAGATTTGGTATCCAGTACCATCTCTATGCTGACGACACCCAATTATACACCTCTTCTCCTGCTTTCACGCCGACCTTCTTAGAAAACACCAGTGATTGTCTTACCGCTCTCTAACATCATGTCCTCCCTCTATCTGAAACTGAACCTGTCAAAAACTGAACTCCTCGTGTTCTCTCCCTCTACTAACCTACCTTTGCCTGACATTGCCATCTCCGTGTGCGGTTCCATCATTACTCCAAAGCAACATGCCCGCTGCCTTGGGGTCATCCTTGATTCCGAGCTTTCATTCACCCCCACATCCGATCATTGGCTCGCTCTTCTTATCTGCATCTCAAAAACATTTCTAGAATTCGCCCTTTTCTTACTTTCGACTCTGCAAAAACTCTTACTGTCTCACTTATTCATTCTCGTCTGGACTATTGTAACTCTCTACTAATCGGCCTCCCTCTTACCAAACTCTCCCCGCTCCAATCTGTCCTGAATGCTGCTGCCAGGATCATATTCCTTACCAACCGTTACACCGATGCCTCTACCTTGTGCCAGTCATTACACTGGCTACCCATCCACTCCAGAATCCAGTACAAAACTACTACCCTCATCCACAAAGCACTCCATGGCTCAGCACCACCCTACATCTCCTCTCTGGTCTCAGTCTACCACCCTACCCGTGCCCTCCGCTCCACTAATGACCTCAGGTTAGCATCCTCAATAATCAGAACCTCCCATTCCCGTCTCCAAGACTTTACACGTGCTGCGCCGATTCTTTGGAATGCACTACCCAGGATAATACGATTAATCCCCAATCCCCACAGTTTTAAGCGTGCCCTAAAAACGCATTTGTTCAGACTGGCCTACCGCCTCAACGCATTAACCTAACTATCCCTGTGTGGCCTATTAAAAAAAAAAAAAAAATCAGGTTCCTCGCATCATGTTCTCATACACTTTATGCAGTTAATAGCACTCTGTGTCTGTACTGCTACATACTTAGGCTGTTAACTGGTTCATGCAGCTTTACAGGAACACCCGAGCCTTACACTATGGTTGGTCCAAATAACTAAAGCAATTGTTACCATCCACCTCTCGTGTCTCCCCTTTTCCTCATAGTTTGTAAGCTTGCGAGCAGGGCCCTCACTCCTACTGGTATCTGTTTTGAACTGTGATTTCTGTTATGCTGTAATGTCTATTGTCTGTACAAGTCCCCTCTATAAGTTGTAAAGCGCTGCGGAATATGTTGGAGCTATATAAATAAAAATTATTATTATTATTATTATTATGCCCATTACAACCTATGACAAGAACCTTTGCCAGAAAATGATCTTTACGGGTGCTGCAAAGTTTAGCAAATAAGGGAGAGCTGTAGTTAAAAGTTGAATGGGGGCACAAGGAGCCCAGTTGCAGGTGGTTAGGAGGGTGGTGGTGTTGAGGAGCCTAGATTGGTAGTTGCCTTCACCAAATGAATATGTTACGGCTTATTCTGATGTCAATTATTTTTATATGTTTCAATAATAAGAAAAAAATGTCTGAACTGAGTAGAAATAGTTGTCGGGTAGGTTCATATTGAAACCTGTTTGTTCCAACATTTCAATAGTTTTTGTATAACGTCCATAGCCTCGGACATGCATCACTCACCTGCAATAGGTGTGAATGAGCAAATCTTTAGACAGCCAACGAAGTATTTGCGCTCTCCATTGTGTGGGATAGACAAAAAGTTCAGCAGCCGTGTGTGTGTTTAGAGGTTGGATGCAATGAGGAGTCTTTTACTAAACATTCTTTTTATATTGTGCTTTGGATGCTTTGTTGTAACAAACCTGAAAACAAACAACGCGCTTCATCACTGTCTCGCTGGAGAAGAAATCTCCGCATGCCACTGAGGATTTGTGAGAAAAACAGATCGGAAATAGTAGGGTATATCTAGATCTATTTCTAAAATATACAATATCCCAAATAAATATCTCACCAATTTAATAGTGGATGCAGGGCAATCCATCAGAATACCGCTAACAAATAGCAAACTATTGCAATTGTTTTACCCTTAAGACAGAGTGGGGAGCTAACGGAGAGAAGAAGAAAAATGACCTCAATATGAGATGGAAGTGAACATACTATTTGAAGTTCTGCTGAAGTGAAGTGCTTTATAACAATTAACTCGGTTTAGAAAAAGCCAATGTCTCTGCAATCTAGGGGAAATTATATCATTAGAGGGAATGCTACATTTAACCGAAAGGCCTCTTTTAAAAAGGAAAGAGAAAAAAAAAAGGATGATCGTAAAATTGCTACGGTAAATCGGCACATATTAACAAATTAAAAGACTAAAATGGCTATATCAAGTTCCTTAGAATACATCAACAGAATTAAAGCCTGTGCTTTCTTCAGAATATGCATTTCAGGAAGAATTATGGCCCGGAGACAATTTGTATACTTTTGAAATACTGTTCCCAGTCCATTACATCATTTGTAGTGCTACTTAAACCAACATATTTATTTAGCTTTATTCTGTTCTGGTGCATTTTTTAATGTTAGGCCATTAGTCAAAGATCCTTCTATTTTTGTAAACACTTCAGCAACTTTAGCAAGCCAAGAAAATTAATTATAAAGATAAATGATGGCTATTCTGCGCCGAGGCACAAATGAGTAAGTGGAATTTTAAATGTGTACATAGGACACAAGTAACCGAGATACATCAAATGGCAGCAGGTACTACATTGCTGGAGACTCTCTGGGCTGTGTGGTCAAAACAGAAGATAGCAAACAGAATAGGGATCTTTATGCTCCAGCACTCGAGGGTTAAAAAGCAAAGCTTGATAAATGCTTTTCGTGTTTTACGTAGCTTTAACCATGCATTAATCAAGCTTTCTAAACATTTGTAAAGTGTCTTGCAATTTTGGATAAATATATAAAGAAAAACATGATGAATGCTTCGACATGAACTGAACACTTATGAACACCTATGAACATCGCAAGCAATGCTGATAGATACATGATACACTGCGAGTAATGCTAGCGATAATCAAAACTAGATGTTATGACAACAGAAATTCCCAGGTAGTATGTGTGTGTTTTTCAAAAATTTCTGCATCAATCCTGTTATGTTTCTTTAATGAGTTACTGTCGTTTTATATTTTTATTTCAGAAATCAATATTAAATATGAAAATAAGCAACATTGTCATATATCTTATAAAATAAATGATCTTCTTTTTCCTTCTGGACTGATTTTTTATTCTTAATATTCTCAATTCACAGGCAAAATCTGTCTTTAGTAGGCTGGTTTCACACTTACGTTGGGCAGAGCTGCAGAGGGCTGCGTGCTTCCTCAGTTAAGCCCCGGCCACTGCCGCACCTCTTCCATTCAGCTCCGCCTATGTCGGCATGAGTCCTGCGTACCTATCTTTAATAATGGGTACGCAGGCCATGCGGATGTATGTGGATGCCTCCGCATGCGTCTTTTGATGCTGCGCCATCAAAACGCAGGACACATACCGACATGGGCAGAAGAGGTGCGGCAGTGGGCCGGGCTTAATGGAGGAACTATGCAGCCCTCAACAGCTCTGCCCAAAAGTGTGAAACCAGTCGTAGTGATGAGCGAGCGTGCTCGGGTAAGGTGTTATCTGAGCATTCTCGTGTCCAAATCGAGTATTTTCTGCGTGCTCAAAAAAATACTCGAGTCCCAGCGGCTGCATGTCTCGCAGCTGTTCGACAGCTTCAATACTTGCAGGGACTGCCTGTTTGATTGACATTTCAATCCATAAGCATACGCCTGCCATCATTCCAGCAGGAGCGGACTATGATGGCATATTGAGCAGGGGGTTGGACAGGATAACCCTTGAGGTCCCTTCCAACTCTAACATTCTATGATTCTATGTTGTTTATACACTCATAACATAACATACACACTTTATAACTATGTTTCTTGATTCTGTAGTTATCTTACATATTTGGCCACAGCCTTATCTCAGTATTGTTTTGTTGATTATGTCCTTATTAATGTAGGATATCAAACACATTACTATTTTTCCTCTACTACTTAAAAAACCCCACATTCTTACTGTTGGACTCATGCCTTGACTATATCCATATATCTTTTTTTATTAATAATATTTTTTTTCCATTATTGTTATGTTATTGTGCATTGTGTATGTGCATTGTGGATGCAGAGAGGGGGTTAGGATTAGGGGCTGCATATGGTCCAGCAATCCAGGCAGGCCTCGGTACACTGCTTCTATGCTAAGTAGGGAAAAACCTGTAAGCACTGCGAATGTTCGGCCACTACTACTAGACAGCAGCACTGGACATCCCCTTGGCCGTAAGCTGTAAAGTTTAACATACAAAAATAGAAAAAAATACCCTATGAATAAGAGTGTTGTTATATACTTGAAGCGCATCGGGCTCTGAGGTTCCAGTTTCATGTGATTTTAATCTTCTAGCAATAAAGTATTTTGTTTTCTCTCCAGGTTAGATGTGCCGATGAGAATCCCTACCTTCCTTCACTACATGGCTGCAATCACGAGTGGGAGCGGCGCCCACCAGACAGACTCCAGTTAGAACTGTGAATTCCTGATCATCAACATGGTGAGATTCCGAACCTCCTCCTTCCTCTGATTCCATCCATACAAAAAGAGGATCCGGAAAATGGGGTAACATATCAATTTTTTTTTTAAATCACTCCCATTGTAAAAGAAGGGAATAACTGCTTAACTAGAAGAATTGCTGTAGCAGGAAAGCGTCACTAAAGCCCTTCTAGAACTTTTCACACAGCGATATAGTTCAGCAATTCAACCAGAAATAACTCGCCCTGTGAGTGGCACACTGAGGAAAAGAAGAGTTACCTCAAATCCATCCTCTAGTCCAACTAAACAGCCCTCACCCCGACCCCCATCACAATCTTCAATGTGGCGGAAACTTTCTGCTTCTGAATTAGATGTAATTATAGGAGACAGCTGATCTTTAAACAGCAGTATCTCACAATGTTACTATCCATTAGGATTCAGCAGCACTGCACAAGTATCATGGTAAAAGCAAAGCAAGTCTATTCCCCATGGAAACCCCTCTTTGTAGAGAACCCGTCAGCAGGATTTTGCGAAGTAAAGTACAAACATAACCATATTGGCGCAGTGATACTGATTGAAATGATTCCTGTCGTGAAGAAATCCGTTTTGAGTTTTTTGTGTAATCGTTGTGTGAAGTTTTCATTTACTGGTGTCTTCGTGCATTGGTGAAGGCCTTTGGGCAGGGTCTTTTCTTCTTGGTGCTCTGGTCCGTCACTCATACTCATGTTTGAATGACAGGTCACTGAGACGTCTGCTTCTATTTTATATATCCCGCTGATGCAATAATTGCTGTGGTCTCTAAAAAAAACGAGATGGTGCTGACGGCGCAGTCGCAGCTCTAAGTTATACCCCATGTTTTTATTCTGTGCATTTGCCACACACTGCCTTTACTAGCAATATGTTTTGAGCAGCAGAAATACAAGTATATGTTTTCTCTTCAGTGTGTGTTCCCGCTCTGGTCCTCTGCAAATAGTGTGCATGCTCCCGCTCTGGTCCTCTGCACACAGTGTGCGCGCTCCTGCTCTGGTCCTCTGCACACAGTGTGCGCGCTCCTGCTCTGGTCCTCTGCACACAGTGTTCATGCTCCTGTTCTGGTCCTCTGCACACAATGTGCGTGCTCCCCCGCTATTCCACTGCACACAGTGTTCATGCTCCTGTTCTGGTCCTCTGCACACAGTGTGCGTGCTCCCCCGCTATTCCACTGCACACAGTGTTCATGCTCCTGTTCTGGTCCTCTGCACACAGTGTGCGCGCCCCCATTCTGGTCCTCTGCACACAGTGTTCATGCTCCTGTTCTGGTCCTCTGCACACAGTGTTCATGCTCCTGTTCTGGTCCTCTGCACACAGTGTGCGTGCTCCCCCGCTATTCCACTGCACACAGTGTTCATGCTCCTGTTCTGGTCCTCTGCACACAGTGTGCGCGCCCCCATTCTGGTCCTCTGCACACAGTGTTCATGCTCCTGTTCTGGTCCTCTGCACACAGTGTGCGTGCTCCCCCGCTATTCCACTGCACACAGTGTTCATGCTCCTGTTCTGGTCCTCTGCACACAGTGTGCGCGCCCCCATTCTGGTCCTCTGCACACAGTGTTCATGCTCCTGTTCTGTCCTCTGCACACAGTGTTCATGCTCCTGTTCTGTCCTCTGCACACAGTGTTTATGCTCCTGTTCTGGTCCTCTGCACACAGTGTGCACGCTCCTGCTCTGGTCCCCTGCACACAGTGTTCATGCTCCTGTTCTGTCCTCTGCACACAGTGTTCATGCTCCTGTTCTGTCCTCTGCACACAGTGTTCATGCTCCTGTTCTGTCCTCTGCAAACAGTGTGCGCGCTCCTGCTCTGGTCCTCTGCACACAGTGTTCATGCTCCTGTTCTGGTCCTCTGCACACAGTGTTCGTGCTCCTGTTCTGGTCCTCTGCACACAGTGTGCATGCTCCCGCTCTATTCCACTGCGCACAGTGTGCGTCCCCCATTCTGGACCTCTGCACACAGTGTACGAACTCCCGTTCTCACCCTCTGCACACAGTGTGCGTCCCCCATTCTGGACCTCTGCACACAGTGTGTGCGCTGAAGAGAAGAGATATATCGCCGCTGTTCTTTTTAAAGATCACAGTAATTATTGTGTGGACGAGATATTTAAAGTAGGAGGCAGGTCACTGGCGGATCAGTGATCTGTCATTCAAACAGGAGGATCAATAAGGGATCAGGGCACCAAGAAAAGACCCTGCCCACAGGCCGCCCCCGATGTATGAAGATATCATTAAATGAAAGCTTCACACAAAGATTACACAAACACCATAAAACGGATTTCTTCACCACATGTATCATTTTAATCAGTATCACAGTGCCAATATGGCTATGTGTGTGCTTTAATTTGAAAAATCCTGCTGACAGGTTCTCTTTAAATCTAACAAGTCCGCTTTGGCCGCAGACACCTGTGTGTTATTCTCCTGAACAAGGCCTTTCTGGTGGTTCAATTTTTGTCTCCGCTGCAAATGTAGCTTTAAAGTATGACTCTGCGCTCAATGAGGCTGACATGTATAGACAGCAAAGTCGCTGATACCGGAAGTGATTGACAGCTGGGAGCAAGCAGCAGAGGGGTCTGAACGATAAACATTAGGAAAGTATTTTTTCGGTTATTAGACATAATGCACTTTTGGGTGATTTGAGTGATGGATTCCCTTTTTGTTCGGCAATTCCTGCATGTGTTGCAGCTGTCGAACAGTAAAGGAAACATGCAGCCGCGGGGACTCAAACTTATTTTTCGAGCATGCCGAAGACACTCGGTTAGCATACGAGCATGCTCAGATAACACCTTATCCGAGCACATTCGCTCATCATTATTCATTAGCTATATTTAACAAATATTTATTCTCTTTAAAATTAATGAAAAAAAAATCTAGATTGAGTTAAGTGTAGTCAAAAAAACAAACTAAATGTTCACATTTTTATAAGTTAAATAATTACATTATTATAAATCATTATTATTATTCTATATTTATCCATATTAAATTGCAGTACTTGCGCGCACAAAAATGATAAAAGTAAAGCTTGCATTTTATTTATGACCTGCTCATATTACCACAACAATAGCGTATAATGCATTAACAAAAAGGACACAGTCCTTTACTTTCTATACAAGTCCGCTCTAAAATGTAAAGTGCTGCGGAATAAAAATGATTATTAAACGTGTTTGTAAACCCTAATGATGAGAAATCACCTACAATTACACATTAGGTCTCATATTACCGTGCTTTATTTCCCATGTTAAATATTTTCCAGCACCAGGATGAGAACTGGCAGTCTCTGTACAGGGCTGTGCTATAATATATAGGCAACCAGAAATAAATAGCAACAAAAAAATGAAAACATCATTAGAGGGAGTGGATGGTGTACTTTTAATATACTGGCAGGTAAATATAGCTTGATGTTGCTTAAGCCTGCCGTCACACTAGCAGTATTTGGTCAGTATTTCACATCAGTATTTGTAGCCAAAACCAGGAGTGGAACAAATAGAGGAAAAGTATAATAGAAACATATGCACCACTTCTGTATTTATCACCCACTCCTGGTTTTGGCTTACAAATAGTGATGTAAAATACTGACCATATACTGCTAGTGTGACGGCAGCCTAACAGGTTCCAAAATATAAAAAAATTAACCAGTGTAAATAAACGTCAGCTCCCTCCATAGACTTCCCCATAACCAGCCTGGTCTGTCTGAACTTCCCATGAAAACATTGGACTAATCCACCGTGATGCCATAAAGCCATAAAAACTGCTTTTTTTTCTTCTTCCTCCAAGCAAGGGTTCTGAAGCCCCATAAAATGAAGGCCATCAGGGCCCCTCTGTCTGGTCCCTTGCTAGAAGGGTTGTAAATACCTCTGTCTTCAATAAAAGAGAGACAGGTTTTCCCATCTTCCAGGCTCATTTCCTGTGGGAAATGCACTGTTGTAAATCCCGGTGACACATCATGTTTACATTTACATTTTCATAGGGATGAACTTTGATGTAAAAAGTATTTTTTTTTTATTTACACTTACATATTAATTCGATTTATTTTTGTTTCTATTTAATTAATGCAATAAATATAATATTTATTTCTAGATAATATTTTTTTTTTAACCGCAAATTTTTCTAACGGGAGAAAAGAAAATCTAGGTTGTGTAAATGCAATTTCTTTTTTAGCCTGGGTCCTAATGAAATAGCCAAATTCAGAGATGCTGCTGGCTTGGGGCATGTAGCAAATTCCACTAGCCACCAACGTAGGAACAGTCCTGCATTATTTGTTGCTGACCGCTGACTGAACCCGGTCCTGATGAGCACCATTACCATTAGCTACTTCTCAGTGTATTCCATCAGCCAATGGCGAGAGCGGCGCGCTGCAGCCCCAGCTACAAGGAATTGATCAAACGGGGTAATGAGACTATTTCTTCACCGAGGTTATTTTAAATGAATATAAATATTTTCTTTCTACATAATTTGCCGCAAAAAGGTCACTGAACTCCCTCTGAGTCAGAAGAGAAATGGGGCCGCATCTCCTTTTAAATCTTTGGGCTTATAAAAAAAAAAAAAAAAAAAAAAAGTAAAAAAATAAAAAACAACAAACAATCACAGGCATTTTGCGATATGCTGGATGCATAAATCCTAATGAGCGCTGATGCCGGGTAATTAAAGGTAACTGCTGGTTTGCTACATCTTTAAATTACAGCTTGCAAGCTGATGTGATATCTCCAAAACCTTGCGTTCGGATCTTGGCACGTCAATAATAAATAACACCGGTGACAACTGAATAGGCTAAGCATTAAATATGCATCATAGACACAACTGGGAAATTACAGCAGAATGATGTCTTGTGAATTTTAACTTTTTTTTTTTTTTTTTTACTCTCTTTTTTATCACAAACCTTACAAATCATTTCCTCAATTTATTTTCACCAAATAAAAGTCTTGAGAAAACATTTAAACAGTGGGAGATGCACATTTCCAGCAATATTAGTATTTCAGTTACAATTGTTATTGCCCAATAATAATACTAATGAGCGATTATAATATTTAATTAATATTTGGAAACTAGCTGCTATAATGGCAGAGTAAATCGCTTGGTTCCCACTTAATGTCTGCTGCTACTCTAAAGTATTAGGTATTGAATTGGGGGTATAAGTGGCCATGGCTGCAATACATCATGGAAAATGCCATTTCTTAGTGGACAAAATGTATAAGAGCAGTGGAAACAGTGCTATAATTATTGGTATCTGTTACTTTCAGGGATTTCTGTACTGAGGCCACATGTTCCATAATGTGTATATCATATGCAGAGTTTATTTAAGTGGCGAGGACAAAGGCCAATGGCTACTGGCTAAGATGGGGGAAATGTCTCTACTGATTAAATAAATCAAGGCTTGGTTGGAACAAGGAGAAGTCGAACTAGGCAGCTGCCTAAGGCTCCAATGAGTGGGGCACAATTTATCAGATTCTGACTCACTATGCATTTTCCTCTAGGGGGGCATTCACATGTTGCAAATAATTTTTTCTTTTTTGCAACAATCTCTGCCAGACTGAACAAATTGCAGAGATTTTGCAGTGACTTTGCAAAAAATCAAATAATTTTGCTGCAATTTCATAGTAAATATGGAAGAAAAATGGAATATGAAAGCAACATGTGAATGTACCGTTAGTGCGAATATATGAATGTTACTTTTATTCTGATCTTCATAGACAGATGGTGTATGGGGGGGTGCGCTGATCCTGCCTGACTCACAGAGGACGTGTATGGCAGGTATTTAGCTAGGTATAAGGTAAGATTACACATTATGCATTAGTGATTATTGTTATTTATGTGGCTTATGTGTTGTTATGGGTGGTACATGTTGTAAGTGATGCAGTCATGTATGTTACTTATGGGTTAATGCGTTGTTACTGACAAGTACTTTCCTACTGTGCAGTGTAAGTATACTATTCTTATTATATCTCAAGAACACGTGGGATTATAATAAAGCGATGGCCTGACGTTCACATACACAGTCGTGAAATGTGGTTATGTAGTGATCCATGTTCTGATAAGCTCAAGAGCTAACCATTCATTCTCACAATCCCTTCAGAATATGCTCACCTATGTGATTGGGTTCAGTTCGTATATAGAATATTATGTGCATTCATGTTATTGTTTTGTAGTAAATTGCTTATCAAAAACTTTACACGAACATGACGTCCAATTTTAAGTCTGTGAGTTTAAATGTATCCATTGTAATGTATTCATGGACTTAAGTCCTTGCAAGTCAGTGAGTGACTGGATCCCCAATGTAGCGCCTGTTCATTGATGCGTAGAATTTTTCTTTGTTAATTTTCCCTTGGGCTGTTCAAAAGAAAGTATTCCTTTTTTATGATCATGGAACTGGGGGGCAGTTGAAGATTTTGTCTCCCTTCCTTTTAGATTTTTATCCTTAAGAAAATATCCATTTCAAGGTCAGGTTATTGATACAGTGAGCCCCATTATTTATTCCATTTTGGGCTTTCCTCAGAGTCAAGATTTTTCGTTCTGCATCAGAGATCATAGAATCTTTTAACATTCAAATGTATCAGTTTCGACAAGTTTTTTTTTAATTTGATTCATATCGAATTGATTCACCAAAGATTGCATTACTGCAAAGCCTTTAATTGACCTGTAAAACGTGTGTAATACTCAGAGGTTTCCTAGGACTGTATCCAACCCCTTCTGTGCTTTTGAAAACAAACAAAACTTTAGTCATGTCAAAGTGACCTCAATATACAAACAGATGATAACCCAATAGTAAGTAACTTTCCGTGTAATAATGCAGAGCACTGACAGACTTTTCATGTTTTTTAAATAAAAATGGTCCCAAATGTATTCCTCGTTGTCATTTGTGATCGTCCAGACTCTGTGCAGAACACCGAGTCAAACTGACAGTGTCGCCATCAGAGGTAACAGAACCTTGATGTGACTGAGATAAATGATGTTCCATATATTCCCTATTGCCCTCCGCTTCTTCCCCAGTAATACGCTTGCTGAAGGCACTTTTAGTAGCTCTTGTGAACAGATGACTGGAGCCAGTGCTTATGGTGCTAGCAGCTCCTGTATCCTTAACCATAATATGTTTTTTTTTCCTTATACACTATCCCATCCATTGCCATTTTTCTTCTAGCATACATTGTGTACGACATTATAATTAACTTTTAACAATCTTTTCAACCCCAAATATTGAAACCTTGCCAAAAGGGATGTAACAAGAAATGCTAAGTAGGTAGGTAGACACTACATATACTAAAAGCAAAAAGAGTCAGAAGGCTGCAGCATAGTCATGGTATGTATAGTTGTCAAGCTGAACTAGAAAAAAAGGTGTACAAAAATCAAAATTCAACCCGATTGCCCACAAAATTACATATGAAATGCTAAGCAGATACACATCCAAAGAGCCTGCATCTACAACAGTGCACTCTATTTTTGCAGTGTGTAGATACATTTTACGGATGTGCAAAAAAAAATGTTTGTGACATGAACACTTTGTAAGGAAAACAGTCACAGTTAATTTTTTGGGAAATGCTATCTGCTGCTTAAAAAAATATTATTATTGCTTCCCTCTTACAAAAAAAATTGCACAAGAAATACAAAAACTTGCTACAGTTGTTATGGCTGGCGGAACGCACCGAGTAAATATATGAGTTGTTATAGGTGCGTTCGCAGCCCGGGGTCCACCGTGCAGGAGTGAAGCCTGCTGCTAGAGAAATGGCAGCCTTATATGGTGGTACAATGACAGATTAGACGCGACTTCCATCACTCGGTCCGTATCAGCACGAACCCTGGTGCTTCACAGAGTCGTGAAATAATTAGTGGGACTAAGACCCTAACTAGGGCTGTGCTTGCTCTTCAACACTTCTGTGCTAACCGCACATATGAAGGAACAAGGAAGCCAAGCGACTAATTGCCCCCACTGAAGCTAGCTGCCTATGTAATTTCCCACGGCTAACGGACGCTCTCCACGTGTAGCCTGAGTGGCAGAGTATTACTGGCGACAAGCACAAAACACAAATGATACTAGCGCACCTTCCTAGAGGACCAATGGGAGCTGCTACAGGACCTGAGCGTGTGACCCCCAACCTCCAATGAGAGGTCCTCCCTGGGGCATGCTCAGAAGGGGAGAAAAAGGACTTGGTCCCAGAGACATCTGCTTGGCGCTGACCAGTACTGGCTACAATGGCTGAGCCTGGAAGAGCAGCAGACGCTGGGACCGACGTCTCCGCTGAGCAGACTCCACTGTGGCTGGAGAAGAATGGGAGACCGCAGCGGAGGTGGTTCGAGATTCCCCCTGTGCAGCTGTTGGAACTCGACACCTAACAACAGTTGCTTATAACAAGTCTCTGAATTACACCGAATTCAGAATTGTTTTCTGTAAAAAATATTGCACTGTCTTGCTTCTGTTTTCAGGTGAATTCATAGTGAAGAGAAAAATGTCTGATTGTAATTCAAATGCAGCAGGACAGATGCCAGCTACATGATATCACTGATCAATCACACTAAGTCTGCCATTGCAGCTGACTCCTCTTCTATTTCTCTCTCCATCTATCTATTAAATCTCTATATTATACAGACTGCTGCTATTATCTTCTTCAGTACTGCAGTTGTACAACACATTACAGTTTGGGGTATTTGTTCAATGTTTTACCAAACAAACATTGAGCTGTGAGCTCTGATGCCTTCTCTCTAAATCACCATAAAATGACTATTGTATTCCCTGCCTCTGCTTTTATACAGGCTATGCTGGTCCCTCCTGATTGGCTGCACTATAACATGTGATATCTGCAAGGCATAATTTAGAAATCTGTGTGTTTCACGCAGGAAATTTTGAGCTTTGTATGGCTGATACAATTTTCTGCAATGTGTAAAATGGAATCAGGCATTTTTTGGCGATTCTCGTAAATTGACAAGCAAATTACTCATATTTGTCCAAAACGGGAATTGCTCTTTTTTTATAGTCATGTTCAATAGTTTAAATCATTTAAACGTTGTAAAGTTTCAGAAGAAAAAACACTGTAGTACAGGCTACTGTATAAATGAACTACGCTTTATCTATTCTGAAATGATCTACATGTTAGAATTTTCACCTTGCAGTGAACAGATGCTTAGGATGTGCTGTTTCCCACAACATGCAATCCCAAGGGTCTGGATAGGAGAATGGATTATTGGCCAAGCTCTTAGACTCCCAGCCTTGATTGCCCTGCATGTTAACCCTCTCAGTGGAGAGCAAGTAGCTCCGCAGTACTTCTCTGTTATCTCAAAGCTCTCTTAGTAAATAAGTATGTGACCAATTTCACTGAACTTTACCAGGACCAGAAATGTTCCGAACATCTGTATGTACTGCTAATATTAATGTAACTTGGAAGTATTTTCCCACAGACCTGCAGCCCAATATGGCTTCCTTTAACATTTTAACTTGAGATTTCTTTATATGAAACACCTATTTTACAAAATGAATGCACAATTTAATGTCATTTATAATGTCCATTAGGAACTGGGAAGTTTGTCTCTAGGAAAACCAACTGGATACAAGATAAAATGTAGGACTTTAGATCTAGAACATTTCCACAACCCTAAATATACTATCCGAAAAGAAGAGTAAAGCTGCTAATTTTTGACAGCTTGTATTTTAGGAATAGAGGTCTCATAGAAAAGTATACATTTATACACTGTCCCGCTCTTTTATCAGAATTTCAAACCAGAGACAAAGAACTGGAAAATCACATAATGTAATAATATAAGACATATCCTCACAATAAATACAAAGTTGTGTTCACACTTTATATAAATATTTACTTTTTATTTCATATATTACATAGCAGTATTCTGAGCTTATGGGGAGATAGGAAATCTGTGACTACAACCTGACTACACATTGCAACTCCTACTCCGAACCCAACATATGAATGTATTAATCCGACAGACCATGTATTTACAGTGTAATGCTTCATTACCGCAGTGGTGTAGGGGAAGCCATCTTCTACTACCCTATGCCTTGACTGTTCAGTTTAACCAAATAAATCTTTAATGGTATTGGTATTTTACTGGTTAGGCCGGGGTCACACTTGCGAGTTCAATGCTAGAAACTCGCACAAGTCTCTCGCATCAAGTCCCGGCACTGCCACCGGAACTCGGGATCGGAGTGTGCTGCTGCATAAAAATACCGTATTTTCCGGCGTATAAGACGACTTTTTAACCCCCGAAAATCTTCTTAAAAGTCGGGGGTCGTCTTATACGCCGGGAATCGTCGTGTACGCCGGTGTATATGGTGGGTGGGGAGGGGGAGTGATCCTGATGACGAGGGGGCGTCTCACAGGAAAGTGAGTAATCCCCATTACCTTATCCTAGCGGTGCAGCGTGGGGGTGTCAGTGCTGGGAGCGGCGGCGGCTGCTGTGTTCTGGTGCGGCGGCTCCTCTTCTGTGTGGGGCCTCTGTGCTGTGAGGTGGCGGCGGCAGCGGCGTATCTTTATCCAGTTGGGGCTCCTCCGGCATCTCCTTAGCCCTGGAGGCCCCGCCGCAACTCCATCGGTGCAATGTGGTGGCCTCCGGGAAAATGGCCGCTGCTCAGATTCAGATCTCGTGTCCCGAGATTTCGGGACGAGATCTGAATCTGAGCAGCGGCCATTTTCCCGGAGGCCACCGCATCGCACCTATTGAGCTGCCTCCGGGAAAATGGCCGCTGCATTGCACCGATGGAGTTGCGGCGGGGCCTCCAGGGCTAAGGAGATGCCGGAGGAGCCCCAACTGGATAAAGATATGCCGCCGCCACCGCCACCTCACAGCACAGAGGCCCCACACAGAAGAGGAGCCGCCGCACCAGAGCACAGCAGCCGCCGCACCAGAGCACAGCAGCCGCCGCCGCCACTCCCAGCACTGAGACCCCCACGCTGCACCGCTACGATAAGGTAATGGGGGATACTCACTTTCCTGTGAGACGCCCCCTCGGCATCAGGATCACTCCCCCCCCCCCCAAAAGGCACATATTCACCGGCCCTATAAGACGACATAGGGTGTATAAGAAGACCCCCGACTTTTAAGAAGATTTTATATTTTAACTGGTAAAGTTGGGGGGTCGTCTTATACGCCCAGTCGTCTTATACGCCGGAAAATACGGTACATGCAACCACACGCTCCAGTCCCAAGTGCCGGCGGCTGTGCCGAGACTTGATGCGAGAGACTTGCGCGAATTTCTTGCATTTAACTCGCAAGTTTGACCCCGGCCTTACAGTGTTGTTTCCCTGCAAAATCATGCATCCATTAATAAACTATTTAAACACCACGCCTATTAGCAATCAATCTATTTATCAGCTCAGTTTTCATCGGCACTGCTAGCTTTGTGGCCTTACCCTTTTTATTATATTTATGGTTCATTTACATGGGCCAATATCATGTAAATAACAAATCTTGCTTGACTATATTCAAGTTGTTCGATGCTTGTATGCTCATTAGTGATGAGCGAGTGTAGTCGTTGCTCGGGTTTTCCCCAAGCACGCTTGGGTGGTCTCCGAGTATTTTTTAGTGCTCAGAGATTAAGTTTTCATCACCGCAGCTGAATGATTTACAGCTATTAGCCAGCTTGATTACATGTGAGGATTCCCTAGCACCCAGGCAACCCCCACATGTACTCAGCCTGGCTAGTAGCTGTAAATCATTCAGCTGCGGTGATGAAAACTTAATCTCCGAGCACTAAAAAATACTCAGAGACCACCCGAGCGTTCTCTGGAAAACTCGAGCAACGAGTACACTCGCTCATCACTACTGCTCATCTATTTACCCAGGTTGATGAGCAATTATGGAGCCAGAACTATCGCTAATATACGGTAATCATGTTTTTCCCCTGTATACTACATGTACGGCAGCATGGTGGCTCAGTAGTTAGCACTGCAGCTTAGCAGTGCTGTAGTTCTGAGTTCAAATCTCTCCAAGGGCAACATCTGCAAGGAGTCTGTAAGTTCTCCCTGTGCTAACGTGGGTTTCTTCCTGGTTCTTCAGTTTCTTCCCACATGCCAAAGACACACTGAAAGGGAAACTAGATTGTGAGCCCCAGTAGGAACACTGATGATAATGTCTGTAAAGAGCTGCTGAATATGGTAGTGCTATATAAGCAAAGCACTATAATAATGTTATCAAAAGCACATCACCTGCTTATATGGGGCAATTGCTGCCAATAAAAATCATTTTTATGGATGAAGATCAAATCACCTGAGGATCAAATGATATATATGTTTACATTGACAGATAATCGGGAACTGACGTTCCTACAAAAGTTCGTTCACTGCAAAAGAAGGGGGAAAAAAGCATTTTTGCTCTGAAATATGGCTGGTAATAAAACTTTAGAAAACTTTATTGCTAGTAATTGTCACCACTCTATCATCTAAGTCCATATATTGGCTACACATACATTAATTGGAGTCACTGATCCAAACCGCAATGTAGAAAGTGCCTATGTAGCAGACATGAAATTAATGTACATTATTGTGGAGTGCTGAGGATATCATGTCCATATGCCTGCACCCTCTGCTATCATTTGCATCTGGTCAATCATAATGAAACAATATTGGGCAATCAATACCCTCCTGATGGCCGGGCTCATGCTGTTAGTCGGCAACGCAGAGCTTCGAATGAACAGAAAATCATGTATGAGAGAATTATGAAGATATGTTTGTCATTATTAAGCTAGAGCTAATGCATCTCTCAGATGTAATAGACACATGAATATATATACTCTATAGATACTAGGCGGATAAGGTCTGCTCTAATGACTTTCAAGTAATCAAATGTGATTACAGTAACATCACAGCAATAAATTAGAGCGGGTCACATTAAGACCACTTTAATCTCAAGTAGTAAATAGGTGAAAGTCCCTGGAAGACGGTGCACAGGCCGCGATAAAGATCCGGGATGTGTATGACTAGTTCTGGGCAGTGATCCTCGCACTTATTGAATCTTTCCTAATCTAAAATGCCACTGCACACCACCTTCCCTGGGCCTGGCCGGCCATAGAGAGCCGCCCAAATGAATCATACAGCTAGGCAAGGTAGACATATGCTGTTCACGGGTCACAACCTTCATACGCCACAGACATAAGATATCTTGTAATTGTTCTAGGCCCTGAGGTTACTATTAAAGCTTCTGAGCCACTCAAGCATTTCCTTCTGCAAGTGCTGTTGGAATGGATTTAGGAAAGCAGTGGTCCTACAGACCTGGGAATCCAGGTCCTACCTCTCGTGTCATTGCTACTTACATAGGCACCAATTTAGGGGCTGAAGTCATTTTGTAAACATGATGGTAAGGTTTTTTCTTGTTCATATAACAATCTTTAAATATTATGGCTAAAATTGGCAAATACTTTCTAGTTCTAACAGCAAAATTCACATTAATTACTACTGATAGGCTGCAAATTCTTGAAGTACAGGTCTACAACGTGTCTTCCACTGGGACAAAAATGTGTACCTGAACTCTTAAATATATCATTATTGTTTTTCTGGAACAGTGTTCCAAATTTCAAGATTTCTAAGATGACATAACTCTATCTACAGTCTTTATTAAGGGAAGTGTGGAAGCTTACTACATACTGTTAATTATTATTATTATTTATTATTATAGCGCCATGGTGCTTTACATGTGAGGAGGGGTATACATAATAAAAAACAAGTACAGTAATCTTAAACAATACAAGTCGCGACTGGTACAGGAGGAGAGAGGACCCTGCCCGCTAGTGCTCACAATCTGTTAATATGTACTGTATGTATGTATATAAATTTATATATACTGTATGTATACATATATATATATATATATATATATATATATATATATATTTGTATAGTGACCAGTAAGTGTGGAAAATCAGGGGTTCGGCACTGCTTCCAAACACTGTGTACATGTTAAACAGCAATAAAAAAAGTAAAGATTCAGCAGCTAATAAACCCCATGGGGACAAAATGGGACACTCCTCACTGCATATTAAAATAAGCCACATTTTCAACTCCAAAAAGAGTTAGTGGGGACATAGTGACTGATAGCCATTTCGCATGTCAGTCATGCTTCCTCTGATCTTGAATAATACAATAACCTAAAATCTGTATATATATACACACATATATATATATATATATATATATATATATATATATATATATATATACTGCTCAAAAAAATAAAGGGAACACTAAAATCCCACCTCCTAGATATCACTGAATGAAATATTCCAGTTGTAAATCTTTGTTCATTACATAGTGGAATGTGTTGAGAACAATAAACCCTAAAAATGATCAATGTAAATCACAACTAATATCCCACGGAGGTCTGGAGTTGGAATGATGCTGAAAATCAAAGTGCAAAATGAAGTTACAGGCTGATCCAACTTCAGTAGAAATGCCTCAAGACAAGGAAATGATGCTCAGTAGTGTGTGGTCTCCAAGTGCCTGTATGACCTCCCTACAATGCCTGGGCATGCTCCTGATGAGGCGGCAGAAGGTCTCCTGAGGGATCTCCTCCCAGACCTGGACTAAAGCATCTGCCAACTGATGGACAGTCTGTGGTGCAACGTAACAGTGGATGGTGCGAGACATAATGTCCCAGATGTGTTCAATCAGATTCAGGTCTGGGGAATGGGCGGGCCAGTCCATAGCTTCAATGCCTTCATCTTGCAGGAACTGCTGACACACTCCAGCCACATGAGGTCTGGCATGGCACAAACATGCACACACCTTAGTGTGTCCTGTGTCGTTTTATAACCTTAATACTGCCACCAAGTGATTGGATGACTGCATGACATGCTAAAGCATTTCTATATGTAGGGCAATAGAGGGGAACATTTCTATATAAAGGGCAATAGAGGGGGACATTTCTATATGTAGAGCAATAGAGGGGAACATTTCTATATGTAGAGCAATAGAGGGGGACATTTCTATATGTAGAGCAGTAGAGGGGGACATTTCCATATGCAGGGCAATAGACGGGGACATTTCTATACGCAGGGCAATAGACGGGGACATTTCTATATGTAGAGCAATAGAGGGGGACATTTCTATATGTAGAGCAATAGAGGGGGACATTTCTATATGTAGGGCAATAGAGGGGGACATTTCTATATGTAAGGCAATAGAGGGGGACATTTCTATATGTAGGGCAATAGACGTGGACATTTCTATATGTAGGGCAATAGAGGGGGACATTTCTATATGCAGAGCAATAGAGGGTGTAAGGCAGTGACCGGTGTCATATGCGAGGGTCGCTATGTATCCCCCAGGATGTGCTTAGAAGCATATTAGATCCGCTGGAGTGCCATGTGCTCACAGCAGGTTTGCCTGTGAGACACAGGGAAGAATAAAAGTGAGTGTGAACTGGATCAAGTTATTTGACCCAGAAATTATTCAGGAAAACCCGGTATGGGCTTTTATTTTTGAAACGGACTGCAGGAAGGCAGTGGGGCCGGTCCGTTTCCTCCAGCCCAGATCTTATAGTGGCCCATGGCCATAGAATCTGGAGGAAAGAAAAAAAAACCCTGCAAGAGAGTTTGGGGTGTGTCAGTATTGGTCTGGGAGTCAGACCTAGCAGAAGGCTTATGAGGAGCTCTTTCCGTGTGGAGCAACACGGGCCAGGCAGAGCCTAAAAAGCCTGACACCCAGCGTGCACGGTGGTGTAATACGTTCATGGCAACAGATTGTGGACTGTTTTTACTTTTCCCGGCTGCATACCGAAGGACTTGTTTGCTTATTTTTCCAGTTTGTGAGTATGCTATGAAATAAACAAGACTTATTTTGAACTTTATATGGGTCACTGCCTACTCACTGCACAGCAAGGACGTCGCTGCATCACATATGGTTGGAGAATGCGGAGCAGTGTGAATTCAGGCATACCCCAACACCATTTTCATGTCTGTTATTAAGCCTGCTACATTACAATTCAGGCCTACAGACAAAATGGAGGAGATCCTGAGGCAGCTGGTCCTCACACAGCAACAACAGCAACAAACTAATAACCTGTTGCTGCAGCAAATTACAGCTCTGCGTGAGGCACCTCCAGCACCGACGCCGGAACGTCGCGATGCCCGAGACAAGGTCTGCTCCGCTTTGAGGAAATTGAGTCCGGAAGATGACGTGGAAGCTTTCCTCACCGTCTATGAGCGCACGGCAGAGCGGGAGAATCTGCCAGCAGCACAGTGGGCTGAAGATGTGGCTCTGTTCTTGAGGGGTGATGTGCTAAAGGCCTACTTTGACCTCAGTCGGGAGGATGCCCAGGACTATTCCAAGCTAAAAGGTGAGATCCTTGCCCGACTGGGGGTTAAAACTTATGTGAGAGCTCAACGGGTGTTTTCTTGGACTTTTGTGGAAGCCCAGCCTGCCCGGTCTCAGATTTTTGACTTACTGCAGCTTGTGAAACGGTGGCTCCAACCTGAGACTTTAACCACAAGTCAGATAGTGGAGAGGGTGGTGGTCGACTGACTGGTGAGGGCTCTGCCAGCAGCCGTACAGCGTTGGGTGGGTCAAGGGGACCCGGGTACCCTAGACCAGGTTGTAGGTCTGATAGAGCGATATAAGGCCACCCAGGACTTTATACGGGACACTGCTCCACTTCGGCTGTCACGTAAGGCTCCACCAGCTCAGGAGTCTGAGAAAAGTCCACGACCCTCCACTGGGACAAAACCAGACCGAGTCCGTGCTGAGGGGTTGTCTCGGAAAGAGAGTGACCACAGACCTGTGTCCCCTAAACTGGCCCCAAGGTTACCTCGTGCCACAGTCATTACGTGTTGGCGGTGCCAAGAACCTGGACATGTGGTTGCTAATTGCCCCCTAACAACAAGAACCCATGGACTGCGGGTATACCCGCCGGGTGTCTATGTATGCCCAGCCAGTCCGCATTGCAACTACAGACCCTGCCAGTACCGAACCTCAGCTGTGCAGAGTACTCGTTAATGGGTACCAGACGGATGCTCTCTTGGACTCGGGGAGCTTGGTGACCCTGGTACACGGGTCCCTGGTTGCTGGGGACAGTCCTAATGGACGAAAGGTGGGGGTAGTGTGCATACATGGGGACCTCCGAGAGTACCCGACTGCGGAGGTCACGTTCTCCACCCCATGTGGAGAGATAAAACATGTGGTGGGAGTGGTAAAGACTCTTCCGTATGGGACTGTGATGGGTAGAGACTTGCCCTTGTTCTAGTCCCTCTGGGAAACCAGAGTTAACCCTCTCAGGGTAAAAAACATTCTGGGTGCAGAACCCGAAGATCCCGAGTCAGGGACACCTGCCGTAGGGGTCGCCACAATAGGGACAGTGTGCAATCCCGATAGGTGTCCCCTAGAGGCGTTGGCAGGAGAAGTGGAAGAGAATCCACCAATTCCTGAGCTGGAGGTGTCACCTGGTAAGTTTGGGACTGCCCAGCTCCAGGATCCCACTCTGACCCGGGCAAGGGAGAGAGTAATCGAGGTGAATGGGGTGGCACAACAACCTGGTGCAGAAAAGGAGTTTCCCCGGATGATGATCAACCAGGAGTTACTGTACAGGGTTGATAAAATCTGGGATGAGGTGGTGGAACAACTGGTAGTGCCCCAACCTTATCGTCGGGCGGTGCTCAACATGGCTCACACTCACATGTTGGGGGGGCACTTGGGGGCCAAAAAGACGTTAGAGCGCATATTACAGAGGTTTTTTTGGCCTGGTGTCTACGCTGAGGTTACAAAGTACTGTGACACATGTCCTGAGTGTCAACTAACCTCACCCACCACGAACTACCGGAGTCCATTAGTGCCTCTGCCCAGCATAGAAGTACCTTTTGAGCGGATAGCGATGGATCTGGTAGGACCAATAGTAAAATCCGCCCGGGGCCACCAGCACATATTAGTAGTCGTAGACTACGCCACCCGGTATCCAGAGGCGATACCGCTCCGGCACACTTCGGCTAAACTAATAGCCCGTGAACTGTTTGCCATGTTTTGTCGCCTTGGGCTCCCTAAGGAGATCCTTACAGATCAGGGAACCCCTTTTATGTCTAAAGTGACTAGGGAGCTACAGTATGTAAGTTGCTCCAAATTAAACAGTTACGTACGTCAGTGTACCATCCACAAACTGATGGGTTGGTCGAGAGGTTTAATAAGACCCTCAAGGCCATGCTTAAAAAGGTGGTCGCCAAGGATGGGAAGGATTGGGATATGTTATTGCCATATTTAATGTTCGCCATACGCGAGGTACCGCAGGCGTCCACGGGGTTCTCCCCATTTGAGCTATTGTATGGCAGGCACCCGAGGGGACTGCTGGATGTAGCCAAAGAGACATGGGAACAGGAGCCCACTCCACATAAGAGTGTTATCGAGTATGTGGCAAGCATGCAGGATCGGATAGCGCTCATGCAACCCATAGTAAAGGAGCATCTGTTGGATGCCCAGGCCGCTCAGAGCAGTACATATAATAAAAGGGCCACGGTCAGGACCTTTAAAGAAGGAGACCGGGTGTTGGTACTAGTACCCACCCCAGAGAGTAAACTCATGGCCAAGTGGCAAGGGCCTTATGAAATACGGGGGAAGGTGGGGGAAGTGAATTACAAAGTGTACCAACCCGGGAAAAGAAAACCCGAGCAGCTGTACCATGTAAACCTGCTAAAGGCCTGGAAGGACCGAGAATATTTGGTCACAGAAGCAACTATGGTCATACAATTGGAGGTCCCTCTGGCACTGGCCAAGGACACAGCCGGGTGTGAGGTAAAAGTCAATGATGCCCTCACAAAACAGCAGCGGCGGGAGGCTCGAGCTTTGGTACAGCAGAATATGGATGTATTCTCAGAGCTGCCGGGGCGAACCTCAGTGATTCAGCATGACATTGTCACTGAGCCCTGGGTAAAGGTGTGGATGAAACCGTACCGAGTGCCAGAAGCCCGAAGGCAAGCCATCGCGGCCGAGGTAAAGCAAATGCTTCAGTTGGGAGTCATTGAGGAGTCCCGAAGTGAGTGGGCTAGCCCCATTGTACTAATACCAAAACCTGATGGGTAGTGTTGAGCATTCCGATACCGCAAGTATCGGGTATCGGCCAATATTTGCTGTATCGGAATTCCGATACCGAGATCCGATACTTTTGTGGTATCGGGAATCGGAATCGGAAGTTCCCAGTGTATGGATCCCAGGGTCTGAAGGAGAGGAAACTCTCCTTCAGGCCCTGGGATCCATATCCATGTAAAAAATAAAGAATTAAAATAAAAAATAGGGATATACTCACCCTCTCACGTGCCCTGGTAGTAACCGGCAGCCTTCTTTGCTTAAAATGCGCGCGTTTACTGCCTTCCGTGACGTCACGGCTTCTGATTGGTCGCGTGCCGCCCATGTGACCGCGACGCGACCAATCACAACAAGCCGTGACGTAATTTTCAGATCCTGAATGCCGAATTCTAGGCATTCAGGACCTGAAAATTACGTCACGGCTTCTGATTGGTCGCGTGCCGCCCATGTGACCGCGACGCGAACAATCACAACAAGCCATGACGTAATTTTCAGGTCCTGAATGCCTAATTCTAGAACTAGGCATTCAGGACCTGAAAATTACGTCACGGCTTGTTGTGATTGGTCGCGTCGCGGTCACATGGGCGGCACGCGACCAATCAGAAGCCGTGACGTCACGGAAGGCAGTAAACGCGCGCATTTTAAGCAAAGAAGGCTGCCGGTTCCCTCGATAAGGTGCAGGCTGCATCGGAGAGGTGAGTATATCAATATTTTTTATTTTAATTCTTTATTTTACACATTAATATGGATCCCAGGGCCTGAAGGAGAGTTTCCTCTCCTTCAGACCCTGGGAACCATCAAGGATACCGTCCGATACTTGAGTCCCATTGACTTGTATTGGTATCGGGTATCGGTATCGGATTAGATCTGATACTTTGCCGGTATCGGCCGATACTTTCCGATACCGATACTTTCAAGTATCGGACGGTATCGCTCAACACTACTGATGGGTCATTACGCTTCTGTAATGACTTTAGGAAGTTAAATGAAGTGTCAAAATTTGACCTGTATCCCATGCCATGGGTGGACGAGCTAATTGGGAGACTGGGGAAGGCCCAGTACTTCACCACGCTGGATCTCACGAAAGGTTACTGGCAGGTTCCCTTAACAGAGTCAGCGAAAGAAAAGACTGCTTTTATAACCCCAGAGGGTCTCTATCAATACGTTGTCTTACCTTTTGGGTTACATGGGGCTCTGGCCACATTCCAGAGGCTGATGGACATTGTGTTAGCGCCACATAGAGATTACACGTCGGCCTATTTGGATGACATAGTCATCTTTAGTACCGACTGGGATACCCATCTGTCCCAGGTACAAGCAGTGCTGGAGTCTCTTAGAGTCGCAGGATTAACAGCAAACCCAAAGAAATGTGCGATAGGTCTCACGGAAGCCCGGTACTTAGGATACGTGATCGGCCGGGGGGTTATCAAACCTCAAGTGAACAAAATTGAGGCCATTCAAAACTGGCCCAAGCCCTTAAGTACAAAACAAGTGAGGGCATTCCTTGGCATCATTGGGTATTACCGTCGATTTATACCCAATTTTGCTGGTAAATCGGCTTCCCTAACGGACCTGTTTAAAGGGAAAAGAACGGTGATGGTCAAGTGGAATCTTCAAGCAGAGGAAGCTTTCCAGTCTCTGAAGTCGGCGTTGTGTGGACAGCCAGTCCTCGTCAGCCCCGACTTCAAGAAAACCTTTATTGTGCAAACCGATGCCTCAGAGGTAGGCTTAGGAGCGGTGCTGTCGCAAGAGGTGAATGGGGATGAGCATCCAGTCACCTATTTAAGCAGGAAACTGACCCCGGCAGAGAAAAATTATAGCGTAGTGGAGAAGGAGTGCTTGGCGATTAAATGGGCCTTGGAGTCCCTATGCTACTATTTGCTCGGGCGTCAGTTTCGGTTGGTAACGGACCATTCGCCCCTTGTCTGGATGAGAAATGCAAAAGAGAGGAATGCCCGAGTCACCAGATGGTTCTTGTCCCTACAAAACTTCAGCTTCTCTGTGGAACATCGGACTGGGAAATCACAGGGAAATGCGGATGCCCTGTCATGGGCACCATGTATGCTGACAAATGTTCAATCCCACAAGTCTGAACAGAGGGGGGGGTATGTAAGGCAGTGACCGGTGTCATATGCGAGGGTCGCTATGTATCCCCCAGGATGTGCTTAGAAGCATATTAGATCCGCTGGAGTGCCCTGTGCTCACAGCAGGTTTGCCTGTGAGACAGAGGGAAGAATAAAAGTGAGTGTGAACTGGATCAAGTTATTTGACCCAGAAATTATTCAGGAAAACCCGGTATGGGCTTTTATTTTTGAAACGGACTGCAGGAAGGTAGTGGGGCCGGTCCGTTTCCTCCAGCCCAGATCTTATAGTGGCCCATGGCCATAGAATCTGGAGGAAAGAAAAAAAAACCCTGCAAGAGAGTTTGGGGTGTGTCAGTATTGGTCTGGGAGTCAGACCTAGCAGAAGGCTTATGAGGAGCTCTTTCCGTGTGGAGCAACACGGGCCAGGCAGAGCCTAAAAAGCCTGACACCCAGCGTGCACGGTGGTGTAATACGTTCATGGCAACAGATTGTGGACTGTTTTTACTTTTCCCGGCTGCATACCGAAGGACTTGTTTGCTTATTTTTCCAGTTTGTGAGTATGCTATGAAATAAAGAAGACTTATTTTGAACTTTATATGGGTCACTGCCTACTCACTGCACAGCAAGGACGTCGCTGCATCACAAGGGGGACATTTCTATATGCAGGGCAATAGAGGGGGACATTTCTATATGTAAGGCAATAGAGGGGTACATTTCTATATGTAGAGCAATAGAGGGGGACATTTCTATATGTAGGGCAATAGAGTGGGACATTTCTATATGTAGGGCAATAGAGGGGGACATTTCTATATGTAGGGCAATAGAGTGGGACATTTCTATATGTAGGGCAATACAAATGTAGGGCAATAGAGGGGGACATTTCTATATGTAAGGCAATAGAGGGGTACATTTCTATATGTAGAGCAATAGAGGGGGACATTTCTATATGTAGGGCAATAGAGTGGGACATTTCTAAATGTAGGGCAATAGAGGGGGACATTTCTATATGTAAGGCAATAGAGGGGGACATTTCTATATGTAGGGCAATAGAGGAGGACATTTCGATATGCAGAGCAATAGAGGGGGACATTTCTATATGCAGGGCAATAGAGGGGGACATTTCTATATGTAAGGCAATAGAGGGGGACATTTCTATATGTAAGGCAATAGAGGGGGACATTTCTATATGTAGGGCAATAGAGGGGGACATTACTATATGTAGGGCAATAGAGTGGGACATTTCTGTATGTAGGGCAATAGAGGGGGACATTTCTATATGTAGGGCAATAGAGTGGGACATTTCTATATGTAGGGCAATAGAGGGGGACATTTCTATATGTAGGGCAATAGAGTGGGACATTTCTGTATGTAGGGCAATAGAGGGGGACATTTCTATATGTAGGGCAATAGAAATGTAGGGCAATAGAGGGGGACATTTCTATATGTAAGGCAATAGAGGGGGACATTTCTATATGTAAGGCAATAGAGGGTGACATTTCTATATGTAGGGCAATAGAGGGGGACATTTCTATATGTATGGCAATAGAGGGTGACATTTCTATATGTAGGGCAATAGAGGGGGACATTTCTATATGTAAGGCAATAGAGGGGGACATTTCTATATGTAGGACAATAGAGGGGGACATTTCTATATGTAGAGCAATAGAGGGGAACATTTCTATATGTAGGGCAATAGAGGGGGAAATTTCTATATGTAGAGCAATAGAGGGGGACATTTCCATATGCAGGGCAATAGAGGGGGACATTTCTATATGTAGGGCAATAGAGGGGGACATTTCTATATGTAGGGCAATAGAGGGGGACATTTCTATACGCAGGGCAATAGAAGGGGACATTTCTATATGTAGAGCAATAGAGGGGGGGACATTTCGATATGTAGAGCAATAGAGGGGGACATTTCTATATGTAGGGCAATAGAGGGGGACATTTCTATACGCAGGGCAATAGAAGAGGACATTTCTATATGTAGAGCAATAGAGGGGGACATTTCTATATGTAGGGCAATAGAGGGGGACATTTTGATATGTAAGGCAATAGAGGGGGACATTTCGATATGTAGGGCAATAGAGGGGGACATTTCTATATGTAGGGCAATAGAGGAGGACATTTCTATATGTAGGCAATAGAGGGGGACATTTCCATATGCAGGGCAATAGACGGGGACATTTCTATATGCAGGGCAATAGAGGGGGTCATTTCTATATGCAGAGCAATAGAGGGGAACATTTCTATATGTAGGGCAATAGAGGGGGACATTTCTATATGTAGGGCAATAGAGGGGGACATTTCTATATGTAGAGCAATAGAGGGGGACATTTCCATATGCAGGGCAATAGACGGGGACATTTCTATACGCAGGGTAATAGAAGGGGACATTTCTATATGTAGAGCAATAGAGGGGGACATTTCTATATGTAGGGCAATAGAGGGGGACATTTCTATATGTAAGGCAATAGAGGGGGACATTTCTATATGTAGGGCAATAGAGGGGGACATTTCTATATGTAAGGCAATAGAGGGTGACATTTCTATATGTAGGGCAATAGAGGAGGACATTTCTATATGCAGAGCAATAGAGGGGGACATTTCTATATGCAGGGCAATAGAGGGGGACATTTCTATATGTAAGGCAATAGAGGGGGACATTTCTATATGTAAGGCAATAGAGGGGGACATTTCTATATGTAGGGCAATAGAGGGGGACATTTCTATATGTAGAGCAATAGAGGGGAACATTTCTATATGTAGGGCAATACAGGGGGAAATTTCTATATGTAGAGCAATAGAGGGGGACATTTCCATATGCAGGGCAATAGAGGGGGACATTTCTATATGTAGGGCAATAGAGAGGGACATTTCTATATGTAGGGCAATAGAGGGGGACATTTCTGTACGCAGGGCAATAGAGGGGGACATTTCTATATGTAGAGCAATAGAGGGGGACATTTCGATATGTAGAGCAATAGAGAGGGACATTTCTATATGTAGGGCAATAGAGGGGGACATTTCTATATGCAGGGCAATAGAAGAGGACATTTCTATATGTAGAGCAATAGAGGGGGACATTTCTATATGTAGGGCAATAGAGGGGGACATTTCGATATGTAAGGCAATAGAGGGGGACATTTCGATATGTAGGGCAATAGAGGGGGACATTTCTATATGTAGGGCAATAGAGGAGGACATTTCTATATGTAGGCAATAGAGGGGGACATTTCCATATGCAGGGCAATAGACGGGGACATTTCTATATGCAGGGCAATAGAGGAGGACATTTCTATATGCAGGGCAATAGAGGGGGTCATTTCTATATGCAGAGCAATAGAGGGGAACATTTCTATATGTTGGGCAATAGAGGGGGACATTTCTATATGTAGAGCAATAGAGGGGGACATTTCCATATGCAGGGCAATAGACGGGGACATTTCTATACGCAGGGTAATAGAAGGGGACATTTCTATATGTAGAGCAATAGAGGGGGACATTTCTATATGTAGGGCAATAGAGGGGGACATTTCTATATGTAAGGCAATAGAGGGGGACATTTCTATATGTAGGGCAATAGAGGGGGACATTTCTATATGTAGGGCAATAGAGGAGGACATTTCTATATGTAGGGCAATAGAGGGGGACATTTCCATATGCAGGGCAATAGACGGGAACATTTCTATATGTAGGGCAATAGAGGAGGACATTTCTATATGCAGGGCAATAGAGGGGGACATTTCTATATGCAGAGCAATATAGGGGAACATTTCTATATGTAGGGCAATAGTGGGGGACATTTCTATATGTAGTGCAATAGAGGGGGACATTTCTATATGTAGGGCAATAGAGGGGGACATTTCTATATGTAATGCAATAGAGGGGGACATTTCTATATGTAGAGCAATAGAGGGGGGCATTTCTATATGTAGGGCAATAGAGGGGGACATTTCTATATGTAGAGCAATAGAGGGGGACATTTCTATATGTAGAGCAATAGAGGGGGACATTTCTATATGTAGAGCAATAGAGGGGGGCATTTCTATATTTAGGGCAATAGAAGGGGACATTTCTATATGTAGGGCAATAGAGGGGGACATTTCTATATGTAGAGCAATAGAGGGGGACATTTCTATATGTAAGGCAATAGAGGGGGACATTTCTATATGTAGGAAAATAGGGGAGGACATTTCTATATGTAGAGCAATAGAGGGGGGCGTTTCTATATGTAGAGCAATAGAGGGGGCCATTTCTATATGTAGGGCAATAAAGGGGGACATTTCTATAAGTAGAGCAATAGAAAAGGACTTTACACCGGTTTGTACTGTGGAGGACAACTTGGCTGAAACTCACCTGCCAAGAGAGTCGGGGTTATGGAAGAATGATGCCACACCACCCACTCATCGGTGTAGCAGACAGCAGCTTTTGCTATACGCACAGTCAGCGCCCACATTGAAGTACTGCTTGATATAGCTGTTACCAATTGGGAGGGGGGAGTCATCTCATCCAAACTCATTCCACTTTTCCCTATGCAGCGCCTACTACACTAATCTGCATGTTTTGCTCTGCTGCTCCTGCTTCATCAACCTCTAGCTGGCCAGTCCTGCAGCATTAGCCACTCATAATGAAGCTCTGTACAGGGATGTGCTGTGTGATGTGAGTGGTACGGTAGGACAGCGAAGGGCGGAACTTTGCTCACCAACTTCTGTGCACATTGGTTCCAACTGCATTCTGTACCCACACCAAATCACTGTACAGCATTATGGGCACTAACAAGTACAATGGGTTCCATGCATAGCGACCTCTGTGCCATGGGTTTCTGTGCCCAAACATGCAGGGAGTGGATGACGCTTGCTTCTCGGATCAGTGGCTCCTGTGCAAAGCTGATTCTCCTGCTTTCAGCTCAGTACGGATTTTTGGACCAAAAACAACAAGATTAAAGATGGGGATACATTTTCAAATGTTTATCATAAATACCATTACAGGCTTTTTTTATCTTGTAGATTGTGAGCCCTTGTGGGCAAGGTCCTCTCTCCTACTGTACCAGTTGTGACTTGTATTGTTTAAGATTATTATTGTACTTGTTTTTATTATGTATATCCCTCCTCACATGTAAAGCGCCATGGAATAAATGGTGCTATAATAATAATAATAATAATAATAATAATAATAATATTGTAACAACAAAGAATATAAATATGGATATGTATAGGGCAGCACAGTGGCTCAGTGGTTAGCATTGTTGCTTTGCAGTGCTGGTGTCCTGGGTTCATACCCCAACAAGAAGTTTGTATGTGCTTCCCATGTTTGCATGGGTTTCCTCTAGGTTCTCCAGTTTCCTCCCACTCCCCAAATACATACTGATAGGGAATTTAGATTGTCCCAATGGGTACGATGATGTCTGTAAAGCGCTGTGGAATGGGATGGCGCTATAAAAGTCATATAAATAAATATGTTTTGAAAACAATTTCCAGAAACAAAAGTTGCTGGTTTTATAGGTAGGACCCGCAATGATCATACAGGTATGTCACATCCTGTGTATATGTCATAAATGTATGGGATAGGAAGATGATTTTAAATTAGAATTAAATCAATTTTCGGTGTGACCGCCCTTTGCCTTCAAAAGAATATCAAAGCACGAATTCTCCTAGGTAACACTTGTACACAGTTTTATTATTATTATTATTATACATTTTTATAGCGCCATTTATTCCATGGCGCTTTACATGTGAAAAGGGGGCAAATATAGACATATACATTAAAAATGTGCAAAAAACAAGGCACACAGGTACATAAGGAGGGAGGACCGTGCCCGTGAGGGCTTACAGTCTGCAGGGGATGGGTGAGGATACACAAGAGAGGGTAGAGCTCGTTTTGTGGTGGTTCAGTAGGTTGAGGATCACTATAGGCTGTAGGCTTGTCGGAAGAGGTGAGTCTTCAGGTTCTTTTTGAAGGTTTCTATGGTAGGCGAGAGTCTAATGTGTTGTGGTAAAGAGTTCCAGAGTATGAGGGAAGCACGGGAGAAGTTTTGGATGCGGTTGTGGGAAGAAGAGATGAGAGGGGAGTAGAGAAGGAGATTTTGAGAGGATCGGAGGTTGCGTGTAGCTAAGTACCAGGAGACCATGTCGCAGATGTATAGAGGAGACAGGTTGTGGATGGCTTTATATGTCATAGTAAGGGTTTTGAACTGGAGTCTCTGGGTGATAGGAATCCAGTGAAGGGCTTGGCATAGAGGAGAGGCTGGGGAATAGTGGGGAGTCAGGTAGATTAGTCGGGCAGCAGTGTGTAGGATGGATTGGAGTGGCGCCAGAGTGCTACATGGGAGGCCAGAGTGCTACATGGGAGGCCAGAGAGTAGGAGGTTGCAGTAGTCAAGGCGGGAGATGACAAGGGCGTGCACTAATGTTTTTGTGGTGCAGTGGTCAAGGAATGCCGGGATCCGGGAAATATTTTTGAGTTTGAGACAGCAGGAGGAGGCAAAGGCTTGGACATGTGACTTGAAAGAGAGGACAGAGTCAAGGGTCACCCCGAGGCACGGGGCGTGTGGGACTGGGGAAAGTAAGCAGCCATTGACATTGATGGATAGGTCTGGTGGAGGGAAAGAGTGAGATGGGGGAAAGGTGATGAATTCTGTTTTGTCCACGTTCAATTTTAGAAAGCGAGCAGAAAAGAAGGTCGAGATAGCAGACAGACAGTGTGGGATTTTGGTAAGTAAGTGAAGGGAGGGCTTTTTGAGGATGGGTGTGAGCTTGGCATGTTTGAAGGATGAGGGGAAGACACCTGTTGTGAGTGAGAGGTTGAAGCCGTGTGTTAGGATTGGGAAGACCGTGGCAAGGATAGGGATGACGTGGGACGGGAGCGGGTCAAGCGTGCAAGTGGTGAGGTGTGATCTTGACAGGAGGTTGGAGAGTTTTTGAAAGATCTCGGCTGGAAGGTTGTTCCAAACGTCTTTGGAGAACTAACCCCAGACCATCTGTGGAAGGAGGCTTTCACAAATACTTCTGTCTCTTTGTGTAATCCAAGACAGACTCGATGATAATATCTGCTGCACTAAGTTTACTTGGACAACCATTGTGTAAAAGGTCATCACTGTTGAACACAACTGGATGTCATCAATGCCGAGAAATACAAGCAGATGGTTATCCATCAAGCATTACTATCAGTGAAGCACCTGATTTGCTACAAATTTGTTCCTCACAGAACAGTGACCTGAAACAAACAGTCAATGTCATTAAAGGCGCTGTCCACTACTAGGACAACCCCTTCTTGATCTAAATGTTTTCCCAGATAAAATAAGCCTTATACTCACCTCCCGTGCTGGCACTGTTCCTGCAGTGTCGGAACTCGTGTTTCTGGGGCTCACATAAGGTTGTCACCTTCGCTCTGCGCCCAATTACAGCAGGCGTCACTGTCTCCGCCTTCATACGAACTGAACATGAACAGGAAGTCCAGGATGCGTCTGCTCTCTCACTTTCTTTTCATGTTCAATCCGTATGAAGGTAGAGACAGTGAAACCTGTTCTGATTGGGCTCCAGACTCATGTGTCATAGAAACTGCACGAAAGCCCCAGGAATGTGAGTGCCGACACCGTTGGAACGGCACCGGCACAGGAGGTGAATCAAGCATGGGGTATGAGAAGGGGTTGTCCAAGTGCAAAGAAGAACAAGAAGTCCGGGAAGTGATTATATGCCCCCCCCCCCCCCCCCACAAAGCCCTGATCTCAACATTATCCAGTCCGTCTGGGATTACATGAAGAGTCAGAAAGATTTGTGCAAGTCTTCATCCACAGAAGATCTATGGTTAGTTCTCCAAGATGTTGGGAACAACCTCCCTACAGAGTACTATCCAAAGTTGTGCAAATGTACCAGAAGAATTGTTGCTGTTTTGAAGGCAAAGTTGATGGTCACAGTAAATATCGATTTAATTTGGGTTTCTCTTTTGTTATTATGTTGCATGTATAAGGTTTTACCCCATAATGCATCCACCACATACTCTTGACAACCATGACAACTTGTGGAAATTAATAAAAGCATGGTTTACAATAAGACCTGCAAATTGCCTCTTCTGAGAAAAAGAGGACTTAACTCTATAGCGCCACCTGTTGGAAGTAGCGATCCTTTTGTAGGATTGCTACTTCCAACAGGTGGCGCTATAGAGTTAAGTCCTCTTTTTCTCAGAAGAGGCGATTTGCATATTTAATTTCCCAGAGGAGCATTGTACGGCAAATAAGCCTCCTTACCTTGACAAGCCAGAGATGGTATGTCACTCTCCATAAGGAGATACCCCTTAGACAATAAGACCTGCAAACTTTTGTGCTTATTCACCCCTGCAGGTGGATGTGACATCACTAACAACTGAGCTAGCATGTGATCGCAGCATCAGTAACAGTAGGATTAGTAATATAGCAAACAGGATATTGTAAAGAAATCTCTAATAAAAATCTTTTTCACAGTCAAACTGCCATAGCAGTTTATGTAGACATAACACAAATAAATGAATATCTATAACAATCATAATTGCTACTGCATGTGAAACACGTGATGAGGTTATCGATGCCTTTCTTCCAAAGGAATTTCAACAATCCCCTTAAAACCTCAAAATATATTCTATTCATACTTGACTCATATGATTAAGCAAAATCAATATGGGTTCAGATTAGTCTTTTTATGTTTCGCTTTTCTCACTTATAGAGGACCTGCTGCTGCATCTTTTCTTATAATTTAACAATGCAACATTATTCTGTTATTCCTTCTAGAAACAAATTAATAAATTGACAATCAGGTGTAAATAGGGTGTGCCCTGCTTTATCTGACACTATTAGCACTGGCTGCACCCTGCCAAGTTCCCTCCCTTTGCATGAGGGAAAGGCAATGTCCAGACGTAAAGTTATTTTTGTATTGCCAGGAGAAATAATAGAGGGACATCACCAGTTCTAAAGTTATCAAGTGGATAGGAGGTAATATGTAATACCGGGGAGCAACCACAAAAAGGTTTATGGAGTTGTGCTGCTTGTACCCCATAAACAGTTTCCTTCCGGTAACAGCTGATTAGGGGGGGGGGGGTGTAGGGAGTCGGACCCCCACTGATCTGATTTTGATGACCTATCCTAAGAATAGGCTTTGGGTAACATTACACTTATTTATTCTCTCCTTGTATGCAGATTTATGTTGTACCTTTTATAATGACTGCGGGCCAGAGAGCAGGTCTGCACTTAATAAAGTTACCGACTGATTAATTTAGATCTTAGCCATCCATAGAAATTATAATAGACATTAAAACTGCAGCCAGTAGAGACCTCAGAAATGTTTAGTCTCTCGTCGCTGGCAGAGTGACAGTCATGGAGCTATACTGTTATTCTAAGTCTAACGTTCTGTAATTCTGTAGAATAGAGAGCATTAATACAAAGTAACAGGTTTATAAACTATTTGCTGTCTACAGAGATAGAAGAACAAACTCCTAAAATCTGGCATATTTAGTCTTCTCCACGCTTTACAAAAAGTGAAATGAAACCAAGTAAATTACAACAATTACTGTACAGTTTGATTTTATTTTAAACGGAATTACTATAATCTGGCATCCAATAATCGAAACTGTATGACAATGTAGCACAGAACTAAAATACATTAATTGGTCGGTTTATTATGAGGAGTTACTTATTGTTTGGGGTCCCAACAGTGGGACATCCACAGATCACAAAACAAAGGCTCTCAAGTTTAGGCGGAGTAGTGTCATGTGTCATGGACTGGTCCACTAGGGGTAGTACCTAGCTAGGTAGGGAAAGCCAAGAATTCGGAACACGGAGCAGCAATGCAGTTTTAAGGAGCAGCACGTAGCGTAGTCAGGGATAGCCAAGAAGTTGTTACATGGATCAGCAATGTAGTTTCTTGAAGATAAACAGCAGGTGAAAGGAAGCTTGACTAGAGTCTGGTAGCTCAAATACCTCACAAGGAAGGGAGTGCAATGCCAGGTTGAAATAGGGTGTTCAATCAGGGTGGAGGCAATCAGGAACTCAGGGTGGAGACAGTCAGAAACAACACAGGTACAAGTACGTGGGTTAGCATGGAACTGTACAGTGAGCTGAATAGCTCAGAAGGAAGAGCTGGTGCACAAGAGGTGCTGGGTTCAAGTTCTGACAGCTCCATACGAAGTCTTAACTCCCCATATACACTAAAGCAGTTTCATCTGAACCCTTGATATTGGCAGGATATGGGGGCCACAGGCAACTGATTGTTGGGGAGCTAAAGATCAACCATCCCTGATTCCTGACTGCCGATTGTTTTTGTTCTTCCGAAGTTAAGCCACTACCAGACATCTCTCTCATGAAGAACAAAGGTGCTGTCAGATGAAGGAGCAGTCCTGTTTACCTTACAATCGGCCGAGATGGCTGCTGACCATATGAACTTATATGTATGGTGGGGTTTGGAGACTGGTGGTCATGGACATTATTCATATTGAAGTGGTAGGATGAATGAACCATGACTCCATTAAAAAAGGGGTTTTAAGGCATCTGGGGGGTCGAATTGGTGGGACAAGCAGTAATTAGTTATTTATCACCTATCCTGTAAATACTTGTGGCACCATTTTATGCCCAGTCATCTGTGACAGGTTCACCAATATTGAGGGACCTTTATACGTAGTGTAGTTTTTTTTCTTTAATCACTATATTTTGTTAGAATACAGCTGCATTCACACTGCTCGGTATTCACCATTATACACACAGATGTTAGCGCAAACTATAAATTCCAATAGCCTCTAAGGGAGTATAAATCACACACTTCTCAGCCACTGACAGTAATGACAGGAGCCCATGCATATTTTGGTGCTGCCAGCCAAATGACTCCACTTGACCATGTGTGCATTCATTCCACACACACTGTGCCCTGTAGACTTCTGCTGTTTAGCCTGATCCAAATCAGTGATGTAGATGCAATTTGACTTATTGTTTCATTAGTCTTTGTTCATACAATAACCGGATGTATACAGTATATACTATGATAAGGTGTGAAATATAGCTGCAAAAGCATAAACCTTAGAGACGTCATTAACTTTACTACAAGGCACAAATATGGGCTGTAATCAGAGTTCCAAATTTGAAAATATATTTTTTATATAAACTCAGCGCCCATGACATATGCATGCTTGAATTATTCTAACAGTGCCTAATTACATAATTAAATGGAATCTAACAATACAATTTTAGTAAAAAAACTAATGATATTTCTGTATAGATTGTAAAAAAAAAACAATAAAAACAATACCTGTTTTGCAGCAATCTGAGAAATTCAGCTTTGAAGCCACATGCAAATTAGTCTGAAAGTGCATTTGGGGCATGTCAGATGCAGCAACCCGCCCCCAATGTGTTTCAGGTTAATTTGCATGTGGCTTCACAGATTGATCTACCTTCTGTGTTGGGGAAGACCTTAACAGTATAATGCAATGTACATTAGATTTGCACATTCCTTTGTAAACCTTTAAACACTTCCAGAAACACATCTTTTAAAACCATCTTCCTTTAAGATTTAGTTTTGTCATCCAAAAAATCTTGGATGCTGGTAAAAATATTTGGGAAAGTTATTAAAAGGCAGCAGGGTTCTGGCATTTGTGAGAAGCCATAGAGATGGCTAAGTGGGAAAGGGCTGAACTGGATGATGCAATTTTAACCTCTACATGGATATGTATCAGGGGGGGACGTAGCGGCCAGACTGAAGCCTTGTGTTACCTAACTGCATCCTTGCAATCTGAGGATTTACCACTGATCATAAGCAAATACATCACGTAATTAAAAACCATTGCAGCAAGCGAGAGATAAATACATGGCAAGTCAAAAGGACATTTATTTTTTTAAGAGATGAAACTTCCCAGAAGGTGAAGGATCTAGTTAGAATTCTGCACATTGCGGTCTGTAACTTTATTACTATTGACAGGGCAGCTGCAGCCAGCTTTATTGATAAGGTGCAATAATAGGAGTCCCTAGATGTCTAGTGCCATTCTATTATGGAAACCCTTGTCCTATGAAAACCCTTTTCCTTCTATTGTATGGAAGTTTATAAACGGCCCTTTAATGACTGTATAAAGATTTTTATACCAATAATACATATATCTCCGAGTGTAATCATGCTCTGCTATTTGTTCCTTATCCCTTAGCCTGAAATGGTTGTGAAAATGGTAATAAAAAAAGAAAGAATGCAAAATACAATTTGTGTCCTCATAGGTGCATTTTCTATTTCAGCAGGCTGTAAACTTATTTCATTGCGAATACTCAGCCCATAAAAAGAAAGATTTTCGGGACCTAATTTTAACCCCATATGTGCTGACTGAACGATTCTACTATGTATAATTGAATTTATGGCTCTAAATCTTTACGACCAAAACGTATTCACCGTCACCTAATCCAGGTCTATTTTCGAGTTATTACATGGTTGCACATCAATAGAAAAATAATAAAATTCTGATACCTTTAATAGGAGTGCGGATATTGAAATCTGTCATTTAGATGTCATATAACCTACACGTCAATAAATGAAACAGGATCCCTATTCCAAAATCAATGATCTCCCCTCTATTGTGTGAAGCACCTTTCATACAATTGATATTAATGAGAAGACAGGACTATAGAATCGCCATTACTTGTACTGACAAATTGGTGACCACTTTAGCCTCTCATGGAAATTCCATTAATCTTCAGCATCAAGGTCCAATGTACAAATCTACATTTCTTCCCGAAGCCTGAGACTCGCGCACAATAACCTGCGTGTGAACTTGGTTTGATGCTATTATGCTATGAATCAGCATAAAACACAATCTACGTAATATATATTTGTGATATGTAATTACATTATTTGTATGCAACTGACTGTAGATTTCTGTCCTTCTGCTCAGCACCATGTAAAACCAATCACTTTACGCCCAGACGGTGATAATTGCCGCTAGCAATCAAGTCCAGGCATCAGTGATCTGAAGTGTGCTCGGATTTCATTAGAAGATATAACTTATTTGACTTTCCTACAGTACCTAATAATCCATAAAGAAACCAAAACACATATGGCTTCGGGGAATAACTAGAAAATTAGGTGGCCATTGGGGAACCGGATGAACTTTTGAACCAGAGGAACAGTGAGGGAGAAATATTAAGCAGAATGAGAGCTTCCTAATGCATATAGAAATATAGGGATGTGACCTTTTGGGGACCTTGAAAATTACATTAGCATTATGAAAAATACTTATCATGTTTGGCGCTCATAATCTATCAGTTTAGATACTTTTCTTGGTTCGAACCACAAAGAAGAAAGCCAAAAGGACAAAATAACAATAAGATTTAATAACAGACCTCGCCGTGACCTGGGCTAATTTGGTTTCGCTCATTGTGAAAATTCTGTCTGGTAGAGTTTAATGGAGAATTGTGTGACAGCTGGAAAATTTATTAGAAAAAAATATATATTTTTTTTAATTTCTGGTTTAAAATTTTACAATTGAAGCTGCATGCGTTTTTAAAATGAATCGAGTTTAATAATGCATTTTGTAGAAAAAAAACTGCAAAAATTGGGCAGTGAAGGGAAAGAGACATGATGTAAGGCCAGGGCTCGTTCAGGCCATTGTATCCGTGTTTAACTATTTGTATTCCAGATGCAACACTCAGACCTCCTGGAGGTTTCTTTTTTTTTTTTTTTACAGCTCGACTGAACTTACAAAATCGATGACCAATATGGCGCCGTACATTCAGTTCACATCCGGAGTCTGAATGGTTAAAGGAAAGCACAATACGACCCTAATGGGCGATTCCGGTGATAGATGGGTGAACTGGGCATATGGCCGCTTTTGCGGGAGCCAGCTCTATATACCTTTTGAACTTAATATTTTTTTAATCTACTCGTAAAAATCTGAATTCGCATTAAATCAGCGGATTTTACGGTCATTATTACGGACTTATCGGCGAATGATATTGTTCATACGATCAACGTATATTAAGTCCGCGGCCTTATCTAAATCTAATAAGCGAGCATTTAGGGAGCCGTTTTCAGTTAGTTACTGATGAATACTCCAGGAAAGCAAAATACTGCTTCATTTTCTAGAGACGGTAAATTATATTTGGGCAGAAGAAGATGGAATATAATAACTGCTCCTATATATAGGGGTAAAGATGACAAAATCTGTTTCCCTGAATGGCCGAGTACAGTATTTATTACACATGCATGCAGCTCACTTATCCCTGTTCTGCAATAGACATAATTTTATACCCCATAAAGGCAATTTATGTATCCAACGGGAATGATCTGGATAACATAAAACCTTGAGTGCTGTGTTGCAGGAAGCATATTTTAGTTTGGCAATTGTACTTGGAGACAGAGTGGCCCTGCCTGATCATCATATCATGTCACCAAGCATTACTCAATCACAACTTTATAACCAACTTATAATGCTTTCACTCGCTGCATGTAATTAAATCGCAGGAGACTACATACAATGCCCATGGAAGTTATCGGAAAATATCATTTGCTAACTTTTCCTAAACGGTTCTTTATATGCAGCATCATCAATTATTGCTGTTAAGAAAAAAATAAAATGTTAGCATAACGGCAGGCTAGGAGGAAAGTATTCTCTGCCATTGTCTCCGACTTCTGAATCCCGTAGAAGCAAGTGTTGCTTTTATTATTTTTTTTTAACCCTACTAAAATAATAGTTTATAATAATCTGCATTTAGTATGTCGGTGTTGAAAATTATAGCTCTTCCAATTAGAAAAAAAAGATTTTTTTTACAACATTAGAATCATACCAGTGTTTAAAATAAAAAATGTAAAAATTAAGCCTGTAAAAACAGCCCATACAATAAATAAATTCAAAATAGCATTATAATAACAGAAATGTCATAAAAATGCATATTCCAACGGATTAAAAAAAAACTAATAGAAAATGGGAAAACAATAGAATTTTTAATAGTTTGTTTTCTGTTGTTTTAGATATATAAAACAAGGTTTATATAGAACTAAAAAAAGTGTTAAGATCATTGCATATCTATTATAGCTTTTATTCATCTGGAATAACGACTTTGGAATTTTGTTTAATACATATAAATTAATAAAACTATTGCTATTGACTTTAAAAAAACCTGAAAAAAATTCTGATTTTTTTTTTTTAATGATTTTGATGAATAAAATATGGGAAGGGAAATGGTATGTGGAAGCCAAAAAACAAACAAATAACATGATGTTACTGTAATAGACAGTTGTTTAAAAAAAACCTGTTGCAGTAAAATAAAATCAATTTTCTTTAAAGAACCACTAGAGGGAGCTCCTCAGTTCTTAAAAGATTCAGAGAAAAGGCAAACACCCATGGGCGCAGTAGCCCTATACTATTTTTGCATCTATCTATGAAGTTCTGTAATTCTATTTCTAGTGTCTCATTACGCACACTTATAGGAGAGAGAAGTCTATTGTAAAGTAAACAGAAGCATACCGTCAGAAGGCAGCTCCTCGTCCCTATCTCGATCTGAGGCAAGAGAAGATGTGTCAGGGGGGCGAGGAAACCCATCCGACTCTTCCACATCCTCTGAGTCTCCTAGAGGGAAAGAAAAAAAAAATGTCAGCTTGTATAATAAGTTCAGAGAGAAATCTGGCATCTGCTTAGTCATTTTTATCCTAAAACTATTAATAGGCACAATAAAAGGTGCAAATATTTGTTTGATATAAAATGTTAAAAGGATGAAGAGGAATTATTTTTTACATTTTACCAAACAATAATGTAAAATAAAAAAAAAAAAAAAGGAAAATCTTACTTTTAAAATAATTTACAATCAACTTAATACAGAAGGATCTTGTATTTGCTGCTTGCTAGTAATATTAGAATAACATTCATTTTAATAACAATTATTACAATATGGATGATTATATTAATATAATTATATATATATATATACAGTATGTGTATATATATATATATATATATATATATATATATATATATACATATATGCATATATAGTATCTTTATTGGGTGGTCTTAGGGCTTTTGTGCCCGATGTAGATAATGTGGATACAAACTAAAGTGACAGCGCTACTTGTTTCCAATTACCTATAATTTTCACACAGTTATTATCTCTGATTAAGGCCGGTTTCACACGTCAGTGGCTCCGGTACGTGAGGTGACAGTTTCCTCACGTACCGGAGCCACTGACACACGTAGACACATTAAAATCAATGTATCTGTGCAGATGTCATTGATTTTTTGCGGACCGTGTCTCCGTGTGCCAAACACGGAGACATGTCAGTGTTCGTGGGAGCGCACGTATTACACGGACCCATTAAAGTCAATGGGTCCGTGGAAAACACGTACCGCACACGGACGTTCTCCGTGTGCCATGCAGGAGACAGCGCTCCAGTAAGCGCTGTCCCCCCACATGGTGCTGAAGCCGCGATTCATATCTTCTGTCCAGCAGCGTTTGCTGTAAAGAAGATATGAATAATCCATTTTTTTAGTGGTATTTCGTGTTTAAAATAAAGCTCCATGTCCCCACCCCCTGTGCGCCCCCCCGCTGTTCTGAAAATAATCACCCGGCTCCCTCGGCTGTCGCTGCTTCCTGTCCTGGCCGCACCTTCTACTGTATGTGGTCACGTGGGGCCGCCGATTACAGTCATGAATATGCGGCTCCACCTCCCATAGGGGTGGAGCCGCATATTCATTACTGTAAATGAGCGGTCCCACGTGACCGCATACAGGAGAAGCTGCGGCCAGGACAGGACACTGCGAGGGAGGCGGGTGAGTATTTTCAGAACAACGGGGGGGCGCACAGGGGGTGGGGACATGGAGCTTTATTTTAAACACGAAATACCACTAAAAAAATGGATTATTCATATCTTCTTTACAGCAAACGCTGCTGCACAGAAGATATGAATCGCGGCTTCAGCACGATGCAGGGGACAGCGCTAAACTTTAGCTCTGTCTCCTGCACGGTCCGTGTGGTACCCAGGCGGCACACGGCTGCCGCACGTGTGCCACACGGATGGCCTACGTGAGCTCACGGACACACGGACATGGATAACTCCGGTACCGATTTTTTCCGGTACCGGAATTATCTGGACGTGTGAGACTGGCCTAATACAAAGCTTGGAGACATTAGCTCACATGTATCACTTTATGTCTGCGGCCGACATTCAGATAGAGGTTTTGTGACTCATGAAAAACTTTGATTTTATAAATATTGCTCAAAAGTGACTCCGCTAGTGATGAGTGAGCGTGCTCGGATAAGGTGTCCCCCTAGCATGTTCGGGTGCTAATAGAGTACCTTCGGCGTGGTCGAATAATATGTTTGAGTCGCCGTCGCTGCATATCCCACAGCTTTTCAACAGTCGCCACACATGCCGGGATTATCTAACAAACAGGATATCACTGCAGGTGTTGTGGCTGTTGAACAGGCGCGGCAACTCAAAGTATCTTCGGCATGCTCGAATACTATATTAGCACACGAGCGTGTTCTGAAAATACCGTATATCCATGTCACATATCTGTCATTTGAATATGGTAAGCTGGCCATACACAAATAATAGCTATTTGGGATGATGGCTAAATGACCCAAATTCATCATGATCTTTCATGCTCAAACTGGGTGCTTAAAAGGCACATTAAGGCCACACTCACACTTTCAATGTTTGGTGAGTTTTTTACCTCAGTATTTGTAAGTAAAAATCAAAAGTGGGTGAGAGCAAAGTATAATACCGTAGAAAAACGTTCAACCCTTCTGAATTTTTCCCCTCCTCTTGGTTTTGGTTTACAAATACTGAGGTAAAAAAACATCAAATACTCAACGTGTGCACGTGGCCTAAATGTGGTCAAAAAAGCAAAGACCAAAAATAACGAGGTGACGGACATTTTGAGCACATGCAGTAGTCACTGTATTATATACCTTCAGCTCTATAAGGGTATGTGCAGACGATCCGGAACTGGCAGCGCTTTAGATGTAGTGCATGTCCTCTTCGTCCAAAGCGCTGCCGTCTATTGAGCGCAGGTAAATCAGCATGTGTTCATTGAACAGTGCGGATTTACCGTGTCCAATACATTCCGCAAAAGCAATTTCTCCACAAAAGCAATTAACATGCTGCTGTCTGGAAAGATGCACCACATGTCCATCTCCTCGATTGAGCCACGGGTGTCTCTGGAAGCATAGTGGACATGGGATTTTTTGAAATCCCATCCACTATGCTGTAACAGCTGTCCGCTGCGGGATGGACGCTGCACAAGTACAGCGTTTACTGATCGTGTGCACATGCCCTAATACAGATGTGGAGGGCGAAGTGGTATGTATCGTGTGAGGAAACATAGAGCTGCTTATCACCGCAGAGGAGTGTGCTTTAATAATTTAGAAAATCTCTTTAGGGTACTTTTCGATTTAGTGAACATGCACGCTTATTTTGTTTGTTAAAATAAAACTCTTCCCGTGGTAATAGGAAATTGGGAAATATAGCAACTTAGAAAGTGGCACAGTTCCACGTAATAAATATGGACTATTGTACTAGACATCGAGTTTCTGCCATATTAATTGTCTGCAGAGCACTAGGACTAGGACAAGGAAAATTAGAAACAGTTTTGTCATTATTGTGTCATGGCACTGCCAGTGTATTATATAAAATGCAAAAGAATAAAGCTGAACAAAAATGCCCATGCATAAACATCATTAACCTTAATAGAGGTCATAAACTTTTCATATTTATTCAATTTTTCAAAGGGTGATGTGAAAGAAAGATTCAATTTTTCAGGAACAAATTTCTAGTTGTACAGTTAAAGTGAATCTGTCAGCCCAAACTGACAGAATAAGGCTACGTTCACATTAGCGTTGCATCGGGCGCAGCCGCGGCGACGCATGCGTCATGCACCCCTATATATAACATGGGGGGCGCATGGACATGCGTTGTCTTGCGTTTTGTGATGCATGCGTCATTTTGGCGCAACTGTCAGGGCGCAGAGGATGCTGCATGATGCCGTTTTTTCTGCGCCAAAAATCATGCAAAAAATGAACGCATGCGTCACAAAACGCTGCGTTGTGCATGCGTTTTGCATGCGTTGTGCGTTGCGTCGCCGACGCTGCCCCGCACAACGCAAATGTGAACGTAGCCTAAGAATGTAGACATATATCCGCTGTAAGAAATCCCACCGTTAGTGATTTAATCACCGCCTCCATTTAGCAGAAATGGAATTTTAATCAGTATGCTAATCAGAGAGCTCAGTGCACCATTGGTGTGGCCACCTGCCTAGATGCACCACTCCGCCCACTGGTTTTGTATATCCGTGCCCCCCTCAATGGTGATTGACAGCTCTGACATACACCAGTGCTACCAGTCACTCTTGAGGAAGGCAGGTGGCATGCAAAACCAGTGGGCAGAGCAGTGCTCCGAGTCTTCTGGCCACACCAAGGGTGCACCGTCTCCTAATTGCATTTAAATAAACTTCCGTTTCTGCAGAACAGAGGCACTAAAGGTGCGATTTATGTATAGGGCTTATATCCCATACCAGGCTATGTGCTTAATTTCATTTTGGGCTAACAGTCTCTCTTAATCTCTTAAGTCGATTAAAGGGAATATGTCACCAGGGTTTCCCAATATAAGTAAGGCCACCACCTTAAGGCCTGTTTCACAATATTTGAGTAAACTGTGTGTAATTCCCCAATCCCCTCTGCATTGCACACAAAATACCTTTATTACCCCATATGGCATGGTCCAGTCTGATGAGAGTTGCAGGTCTTGATCCTGCGCCTCCTCTCTTCTTACATCTTTCTTCCCTGCTGGATGACCTGCACAGTGTCCCCATTGCGCTCCGCACAGGCGCACTTCTCTCTGCCCTTCCGAGGGCGGAGCACTATAATGCGCATGCACCAGGAGAGGCCACAGAGCACCAATGACCTGCAAGTAAAGCTGGCGCATGGCACAGAGTGAAGTACGCCTGCGCAGGTGCACGATTGGGGTACACTGTGTGGATGACATGTCATCTATATGAAGCAAGCAGGAGGACTGCAATTGCAAGGAGAGATGAGGTGGCACCCATAGGACTGGACTGCGCTGTATGAGGCTATAATAAAAGGTGTAATGCAAAGGGGAAATACATACTATTTACTAGAATATTGTAAAAGAGGGCTTAAAGGTGGTAGCCTGACGCTATAGCGGGAGATCCTGGTGGCAGGTTCCCTATAAGCGATACATGCCAATGTGTGGAAAATGTAAAATGCTGGAGTTAAAAATATATGCTGCTGGTTTATCATAAATGCCTGTTACTTAGTTCTGCAAGATCACATTTTTACAACATACATAAGTGCATAAATGCAGAGTAAAGTTTGAAATTATCCAAAGTACTGTAACCCTACTACAATTTCATCCTGGTGCACACAGTCATATTATAGCGCCATACAAAATCCAGTTTCTACAGAGCTGCAATGCGTCACCCATAGAAATCTGTGAAGCCATGGCAGTAAAGACTTTCATTCATATAGTTCAAGAAAAAAAATGTGCCTTGTTTCAGGAAATGTTGCTTTATGGGGGAGAATAGTTTCATAACAAGGTGCCTAATGGAGGCATCATGCAAATGCCACGAGACGTGCCTAAGGGTACATAGTAAAAAGTAGACGTAACTTCATGTCAATCCATAGAGAACTGTGCACACAGATGAGCCACCACTGAGTTGCATTGGCAACAGGCAAATTTACTGCATCAATGAGCGCTGATCGGTGATATCACAAGTTTAAAGGCCCTACTTCATGAACCATAAGGAGATGGATATCATAATTATGATCATTCAGTCTCCATACAGTTTGAGTATTCCCGGCAGCATGTCTTCTGTTGACACCAGGAGATGTGCTGCCGACAAGGATAACATTTTTAGACTTACGAAATATGCAATCAGCTGATGGACAAGCATCTGCTTATATACTGGCCTATGGCCATCAGGACAGTTTAATGAAGACTCATTACACCAATTATTCCTCATGTAAAAGGATCTTTAAAGTTCATTACTAATAAATATTAAGCTTCTCTAGAGTCCTATGGAAGACCACATATCTCACAGCACATGCTAAATGATGAACCCTGCTCCGTTCCATCTGTGTATGGTGTCTGATGGAGCAATATAAGAGCTGTATCTACAGTATATATGGGACCAAATGACAATTCAACACTGGAGAAATTCTCTCTCTGAAACAATACCGCTAAAAGCAGTCACCGAAGTTACGCGTTTATTTCAATGAACTGTAAGAAACCTTTCCTGGACCTGTAACAGGGGCCGAATCCTCATTCATCTTTGTCTAAAGGCACTTAATATCTGTTACTTGTATTTTGCCAAGTAATGCTGTGATTGAAGTTTAGGGGCATTCTAATTAGGAACATTACACACTAATCGGACATTGAAATGAAATGTATGTTCAGAAGAATGCTTAGAGCCCCATTAGTTCACAGTCATTCTATTACAATCAGAAATACTGTCACTGGTGCCTTGAGCTTGTGCCAACGACAACAGCATAAATTCTGCATCTCATTTCTGGGATCATAAAATTAATGATCAGTTTAAAAAATGCTTCTTTGTAAAAAGTTATAGCACAAGACGAACGTTGGAATCTCAGCTAGAGGCATGGAGGGATGATTAAAACTTCACAGCTAATTAAAATATCTTATAAAATGCATGCTATGGAGCAACGATGGCTGCAAAACCAACGGAGCTAATTGCAGGGAAGAGACAGGTGGAAAAATCTGCAATTGCCCCTATGTGCTGTATGGTAGATCTTATAATTCTGTGTAGGGGAATTGGATTTGATAAAAAACATATTTTGAGATGTACATGGAGCTAATGCCAAGACATGGAGTGCCTGTGACTCAATTCTACAAAGCAGTAGAACTCTGCGCTCCGTTGTATAGCGCCATCACATGGCAATGTATAAGAGTTTTTCCTTGTCCATGTGCTGTGTGTGGCTTTTCCTACATCTGTAGGAATCTGAAAGAAACTCACTGCTTGTCCTACTTTGGGCCATTTGCATATCAGACTTGGTCTTTAAATTCTGAAGAGCAAAAAAAAAACGCACAACGTATATGGAAGCCCTTTGCCATCTGGATTTCAGTGATCGCATTTTGTGGCCACAAAATCTGACACAGCCATCTGTATAGAGATATTGTCACCTATTGATTCTAGGTAGGAAGTACATAACTTCATAATTCAACATCTGATGAAGCATGGCATGTTTTTTTCATGAGAAAGGACTGAAAAAGAATCTGTCTGCAGGTTTTCACTTTGTAAGCAGAATGATGTAGGGATGGAGACTCTAATTCCAGTGATGTGTCACTTAGATTACTGAGTACAGGAGTTGTGATAGAATCACAGTTTTCTTTGCTACAGATCTAGCAGAGCTTGGAATGCTGAGCTCTGTATAACCCCGCCCACACCACTGATTGGCTGCTTTCTGTGTGTAGTGTTTATTGACAGAAAGCCGCTAATCAGTCCTGGGGGTTGGAGTAGGAGGCACGAGGCCAGTTGGCCCTGTAGTGATAGCCTCCTGGTAAAACATTGATTGTATTGAAATAGCAAAAAACAGCCTAGTAAGTGACACATCACTGTAATCAGCGTCTCTGCCCCTACATAACAGTGCTCTCAGATTACATAGTAGTAACCAGGTGACAGATTCCCTTTAAAAATACTCTACATGGATAAAAATATTGGAACACTTACACATTACAACTACAGGAATTTTATGACATCCCAATCTAAATCCACGAACATTAAGGCTTTATTCACACATCTGTATTTGTGATCAGTATTTCATCATTATTTGTGTGACAAAAAAGGAGTGTCAACAAGTGTCACTCTTTCAATTATACTTTTCCTCTGATTGTTCCACTCCTAATTTTGGCTTACAAATATTGATGCAAAATACTGACCAAATACTGAAGAGTGAATAAGCCCTGTGAGGCAGTAATGGGGATCATATGCAAGGTTTGATATATTCCCCAGGATGGGGACGGAGTCCTATTAGACCTGCTGCAGTGCCTTGTGTTCACAGCAGGGCGCCTGTGAGTCACAAGGCAAAAAAAAACTAAGCGTGGACCTGGTCAAGCTAGTTGGCCAAGGCAATGTTCAGGAAAACCCCTTATGGGCTTTTATTTTTGGAGCGTACTACAGGATGTTAGTGGGGCAGTTCGCTCTCTCCTGACCGAGTCTTACAAGTTGCCCATGGCCACAGATTCCATTTAAAAAACCTGCAGCAAAGGGTTGGGTGTGTCAGTCTTGATTTGCAAACTGCAGAGCAGGATGCTCTGCAAGATTCAGCCTGTGTGAAGTAATACGGAGCCGAGCAAAGGCAAAAGGCCTGGCACCCCTCAGCATGACACGGTGGTGCAGTCGCCCGTGGCAATTGGTCTCGAATATGGACTGCCTTGACCCCCCGGTAGCGATCTGGAGGATACCATTTGTTTTCAAATTGTGAGTTTCTTTGGACATTGAAATACATTTGCTGTGAACTTTTCTGTGATCCCTGCCTATCTGTTGCACTGCACCAACCCCACTGCACTGCAGCCCTTATGTGGCTGCTTGTCCCCCTTAACTGCTAAAATGGCTTCCACTCTTCTAGGAAGGCATCAGACATGACATCAAAGGCAACAGCTACTGTAATCACATGATAATGAAGGCACTGCAGATTTCAGATAACCTACATGGAAAAAATAATGTCCTCGTTTTATCCCCCCGCAGCCCTCTCACTATGGGTGCCATGCTACAGCGCTGTACAATCCATGGGTTTTCAGAACCCTAAAAGTCATGTGGCATCTAATATAATTGTCATATGCTCAGATTGTTAGAAACTAGCTTCATCAATGTATTACCATTTTATATAAAGCATGAAAGAGATTCAGATACCACTTTATTCCTGGAGATGATGACAAACGACGCAGTGATGTTACATAGTAACATCACGCCATGGTGTAGTGAAAGCATCACATCCATCTGCAGACAAGTGAGCTGCAATCTGTCTGGTATACAATGGAACAATGTAGTCCTCATTCAAAGCGCCAAGCCATTAGAGTCTGGGCACGTGAGCAGGCATTTCCATTGCTGTTGTGCAACGGCTACAGCCTACAGACTTTGCCATGTTGCCCTGGCCTCAATGATAACACAGTTTTCTGATTAAATACATGCCTCTGTTCCTCTACTGAATTTTCATTACTGGTCAAAGAGATTACCGCAGTGACTGCATTATTTGCAAACTAAAGAATACAGCAGCACAGCTGTGTGCCAAAATAATTGCAAACATTTAACATGTGAAATGGAAAGGGGTTGTTCAGTCTTTCCATTAAAGTCTGTCGTCACACTTAGCGACAGCCAACGTCTGAATCCTTACAGTGTTCACACTGCACACTGCCAAGATTGCCTGCTATTGCCAGTGATAGCGGACAGTCATGTGACTGAAAGTATGAAGTTTGCATAGATACGGTCACGTGCCAACTAGACGTGTTTGGCAACACCAATTCACTTGTACTAAGTGAGGCTGAGCACGTCTAGTCAGAATGCGGCTGGAAATATGCAAATTCATACATCCGGTCATGTAACCACCTGCTTTCAGCCTCAACACTGGAGAATCCTGTCAGCGTGCAATGCACGTGCTGTAAGAATTCTGTCGGCAGTCACAGACAACCTCATTAAACTGCATTACTGCCATATAAAATGTACTTATAAAATAGAGGTGCTGAGCACTCCTCCAATCAGTTTAAAGGCTCGTTCAGAGGACCGAATTTTCAGTCCGAGTGCCGCCCCTATGGTTGAAAATTGTTCCCTCCAAATTCAGGTGACAGAGTCCCTTTAATAGTTGATGCGGTAAAGAAACGGATCATCCCACATATCTAAATGAAACTATAATATCATGTCATTGGCAGAATACGTCATGCTTACACCAGACAATGTGCTGCCGAGACCATCATTTTTGTTCTGGCATAAATGGTCCAATTCCATATAAATTGAAACACCTGACAAATGTATTCTTAAGATAGAAATATATTTACCAAATAAAGTGCACAAATACAGTCCAGTAAGGATATATACAGAAAGGTAGCTCACTTTCAGTGCGTACTGCTACCTTAAAAGTACATTGCAGTAGATCCACAGGAGAACCTCCTACATAGTGAGACATTTTGGGGGTATCCTCCCCCTTGTATTGGGGTCACCATATTTTTCCAGAAAGGTGGGTAGAGTACAGAGTGTTGTCATATTGTGCGTGTGGAGGAATCCACTTTGGGGGTATTATACTTCGTCTGCGGGGCACTCTTGTTGGCATTGAAAGGGGAATTTAGGGGCTTTGATAAAAGGGAAATTACTTTGTAAGGGCTGCAAAGTTGTGACATACGCTCTTCTATGACCCTATTATTCTTTTGTGGAGGGCCCAATTAGGACTTCTGTTATGGGGCCCAACAATTTCTATGCACGCCCCTGGAACTGAATACAATTTTGAAAAGATGAAATTTTGTAAAGATGAAACAGTCTGCTCTTGCACATCCTCAGTAAGTAGAAGTAAATGGTAAATGTTGGCATTGTTTCTGCGCCTTACTTGGCAAACTAAATTGAGATTTGCTCATCTCTATCCACAATTGACGGCTCCACCTTCAGTTACATAATCTCCGTGTAACCAAAGCACATTCTGTAATCCCAGGGGGTATAGGCCTACACAAATAACGCCATTCCACCCACAAAATGAAATACTGCCAGAACTGTTTTAACACGTTCTTTGCCTCTGTGTTCAGATGCACACTGCTGTGCTAACTTCTCTTGCACCAAAGGGGGTGAGCACAATGTATGTACCAGCTTGTTTGTGTTTCACACTCCATGCTCAATAGCGAGGCTGTGACACTCCGCTCTGCCTTTGATTCCAGCAGCTGCAGCTTGCTTAACAAGTACTGACACATATGTCGAAAACTTTTGCTACACGGTATTAACAGTGCAGGAGTCTAAGGAATCAAAGCTGAACTGAAACAACATGTTTTCTCCCAAATAATTGTGATTTGCTTTCCAGAAATGTGGTATTCAATCTGTAACTTTTCCACGTTGCCAGTTGGAAGACAAGCCTGCTCATGTGTTCAAATACTTAGCGCCTGTGCAAATATTGGACGTATACTAGGGAAATACTCTACAAAGCGAAAATGTAACTGGTGCTGTAAAAGGTTTTGTAAACTAATGTATACTAGAAATACCTATAACTGGCCAAAAAATAGTAAGTACCAATTGATGATATAGGTAGATGATAGGGACTCGTCTACTATGATGCAATTACCGTGAGGGTTTAGTCCAAATGATCATTCATCTTCCTTTGTCTCATACAGGTTAAAAAAAAACATTGAAAACTGGAGCAAGTCCAGAGAAGAGCTACCAAGATGGTGAGTGGACTGCAAACTATGTCCTACAAAGAACAATTAAAGGATCTGGGAATGTTTAGGTTGCAAAAAAGAGGAGACTTAATAGCTGTCTACAAATATCTGCAGGGATGTCACAGTGTAGAGGGATCATCACTTTTCTCATTTGCACAAGGAAACAAAAGAAGCAATGGAGTGAAACTGAAAGGAGGAAGATACAGATTAGGTATTAGAAAAACTTTTTGACAGTGAGGGTGACCAATGAGTGGAACAGGCTGCCACGTGAGGTAGTGAGTACTCCTGCAATGGAAGTCTTCAAACAGATGCTGGACAGACATCTGTCGGAGATGGCTTAGTGAATCCTGCGCTGCATTGAGCAGTGGGTTGGACATGATGACATGGATAGCATTCAAGTGCTGTCCGATTTTTTCAAGGACCAATAAACTTACATTGGGTAGTCTGATATGATGCAAATCTTCAGCATTTCGTAGACCACTTGGTCCGTAGTATTTGGACATGTGAACTACCCCATAGACTATCATATGTACAAGTGCTATCCATGAAATTCATGGATAGCACTAATATTAAGTTTTTTAAGCAAAGGTAGAAGTGAATTCAAATGGAGTGATGAATATAAAGGAAAAAACCCTGCAACATAAACTGTCATGGCACTTTTCCTAAAACCGTTGAGTGTGTAATCACCTTTAGGCTATATTCACACATGGTAGATTTATTGAAAAAACTTCTGTGACTGAAAATCAGTTTCATTGATCTAAATAGGTTATGGTGGCAAGCACATGCTTTTGTGCAACTCCTTATTTAGATTACTGTAATTGAACAGTTGGCGAATGTTCTGAAAAAAAATCTACCATGTGTGAATTCACCCTTACCTTGCAACATGGGAGTCATGGGTTGAAATCCAGTCAAGAGCAACAAAACTGTACATATGTGGTATCTTCTCACACTCCAAAAATAATCTTTACATGTTTCTTCAGCTTCCAAAAAATCACGGACGCCAGTGACATTTCAATAAATCTTGCAACATGAATGAGTGACCCTTGATGCAGTCCTGAGGAAGGAAGGAAGGAAGGAAGGAAGGAAGGAAGGAAGGAAGGAAGAAAGGAAGAAAGGAAGGAAGGAAGGAAGGAAAGGAAATAAAGGAAGGTAGGAAGGAAGGAAGGTAGGAAGGAAAGGAAAGGAAGGGAAGGAAGGAAGGAAGGAAGGAAGGAAGGAAGGAAGGAAGGAAGGAAGGAAGGAAGGAGAGGGAAAAAGTGAGTGGAAGGGGTAGGAGGTAGGCAAGGAAGGAAGCGAGAGAAAGAAGGAAGGAACGAGGACAGGATAGACAGATGGATGGACCTTGAGAGGAAAAAAAGAAGTAAGGAGGGAGAGAGAGGGAAAGAAGAAGAATAGAGGGAGTGAGAGGGAAAGAAGAAGGAAGGAGAGAGAGAGAGGGGGGAAACAAGGTGAAAGGAATTCTACTGACAAATTACATTAGTACCTGACCCCTTTATCATAATTGGCGCTTGGCAAGAGAAGTTAGCTTTCACTTTAATGTTTCATCATGGCTATTGTTTAAAACCATATATAAACTTTGTATATGTTGGAAATACTCTTAAAGAGAACTGGTCAGCAGAATTTTGCTATGTAAACTACAGACAGGGCCATATTAGTGATATAATACTGATTAAAATGATACATGCGGTGAAGAAATCTGTTTTGTGGTTCTTGTGTAATGAGTGTTTAAAGTTTTTCTGTAATCATGTCTTCGTGCAGTTACCTTCTTGTTGCTCTTGTTCCTCCTTCTGCTTCCTGTTTGAATGACTGGTTTCTGATCTGTAAGTGACCTGCCTCCTATTTTAAATATCACACCTGCACTGTACTTTATTTTGTGTCTCAAAAAACATTCAGCCTCCCACAAAATGCAGGTGACGCATGTGCGGAGGCATCTAAGGGTCTATATTAATTCTCAATCTGCGCATGCGCAGACCACTGTGCCCAGAAGATCAGTGCAATGCTTACGGTCTCCTATTCTGCTTGTTCCCATGTTAGTCCTCTGGGCATGGTGGGCGGTGCATGCGCAGATTGAGAATTAGTATAGAGCTTTAAATGCGAATGCGCATGATCCAACACCATTATGTGGGAGACCTAATATTTTGGGACACAAAATGAAGTACCGTGCAGGTGCGATATTTCAAATAGGAGGCAGGACAGATCAGTGACCTGTCAGTCAAGCAGGAGGTAGATGGAAGGGTCAGAGCAACAAGAAAAGAGACTGCCCATGTTCTCGCTCTATAGTCCCGCCCCAATGCACATAGACATGATTACAGCAAAACTTTAAACACTCATTACACAAGAACCACAAAACAGATTTCTTCACTGCAGGTTTCAATGTAATCAGTACTACAGCACTAATATGGCTCTGTCTGTAGTTTACATAGCAAAATCCTGCTGACAGGTTTTCTTTAAAACTTTAGACATGATCACCTGATCTAAGACTTTTTTTTTACAGAAATTCACAAAAGTCATACAGTGTGAAATATTTTGGATCAGGCATCTTTAGGCTCCATCCAGATGGTATTGTCTCCTAATATACAGTAATGAGAGCAGAAGCACATATGTGGGATATGCTTCTTTTTAGGAGAATTGATCTAGTCACTTTGGTTCAAAGTTTAGAAATCTTGAACGCTATCCTGCTGCTTCTAGGGAGGTGAGTGAACTGTCAGTACTCTCTCATGTTATCAGGTGGAACTGGAATTCTTCTCCATCTGGAATATATGCCTGGGAGCTGCAAAATATCAGTGTCTATTACTAAATTCTTTGATCACGCACTAAATCTATGCCAGGAACTACTTACAATTCAGAAATCCAACTGATTTTTTACAGGCAGTGCTGAAACATGTAAGAGGCTGAAATTTTTTTCTAAAACTGAAATTTTGCAACCACTTGTATATATAGAGCTAAAAAGTTGTGTAAAGTTGTAAATGATTTTTCTCCTTCTGTAATGACAGGAAAAAATACATATATTTTCATCAAATTAGAAATGATGAATTACACTGACACACAGCAGTGTTTCTAACAATGGAGGAAGTGGATGGAGACCACAGCGTGGATGACCTCAACAAAGGATATTGGCTCACAGTCATTTTTCTGAAATTCTACTTGGTTACCTAGAAAATAATTAATTGTCCAAAATCTAAAGGATATAATGTAGTCTTTCCAATGTTATCAGTGAAATTTCTAAGTTGATTAATTCCTTCGGGACCATTTTTAATTTTTCCCGCCCTTTCTTCCAAAATCCCAAACTTTTATTATTAATATACATTTTTTTTTACAACATAGCTGAGAGATGTCGTGCTTTTGAACGACACCATTCAATCGATCATTTAATGTACTGTAAAATTAAAACAAAGTTGGATGATATAGTGAAAAATACACAACTACACTATCGCAATTTTGGCAGGGTTTCGTTCTTAGAGTGCTAATTGTGTGGTATATATTTTGGGGGCCTATGGGAGTCCTAAAGGGCGCACAGGCATGAATGGGGTTGTCCACGGTTGGCAGTCTGCGGTACCTCTTTGTGTCTGCAGACTTGTAACCCTTCACATCACGTATAGCGTGTGCTGCCAGCATTCTCCGGTGCCAGTGGTGATACCAGGCAGTCATGTGACATGCGTGGCTTCACTCAATTCACTTGTATTGAGCGAGACCGTATAGGTCTAGCAGTAATTATGCCAGGAGTATGCAAATCCCATACTTGCAGACATATGACCGCCTGCTCCCAGCAGCAAAGAATCCTGACATTATACGTTGTGTGCAATGTGAAGATTCACAAGTCTACAAGTCTGCAGTTACTTTGAATGACGGCAGATGTTAATGCAAAACCTGGACAACGCCTTTAAAAAACCATAGAAATGCTGCTTCCAATGATGCACAGCGGCATCTAACTGTTCTTCAGTCCATTCCATTTACTGCAACCCTGCGTGACACGTACATCAGGGTGCAGGAAGGGGATAAAGTCTCCATGTATTGTTTTAAAGTGGTTACAGCTTTGTTTTCTAATACAATGTTCCAAATCCCCTCCACAGACATGGATTTCTAACATATGCCCACCACTAGAGGGAGCCTCAGAGCTTACTGCATACTGTCCTAATACTGAGCTCAATGTTTAGCAGCATGTAGTAAGCTAACCTCCCTCTAGTGGGGGCTGTAGATGAATAAATGTGTTTTATATGGAGATTTGGAGCTCTGTATCAGAAAATCAAAATTCTAACTGCTAAAAGAATAAATATTAATTAGGCTAGAAATTAATTTAAAGCTATAAGGGAACTAAAGGGCACAGTAATGGTTCAATGCTGTGTAGTTGTAATGGTAGAAATTATGTCAAAAACTATATACAAAATTGCCAAACCACAATGGATAAGATAACTTACAGCCAAGGAGGTTGAATAACTCTGAGTAGAAGGCATGTTGTCTAGGTGGTGGGTGCCATAAGATAGTGTCAGTAATGCACATTCGCAGTTACCAGTGTGATGATAGTCGCTACTCTATGGGATGCTAGTCACCACTCGCAGATTTGCCATGAGACAGTGTATTCAAGAAGTCCATGGTCAGTACCAGGAAGGTTCGTAATAGACAAAGGGAAAAGACAAAAGGGTAGTCAGGTCACAGTCTGAGGTCAGAGTATCAGAAAGGTAGCGGATCAAGACACAGGGGTAAGTCAAATGGATGGTCAAAGGTAAATTCAACGTGGACAACAGTGATCATAATACAACTCAGAGCACAGAGCAAACACACACCTCTTGAGAAAAGCTACAATTGGCAATGGTCTGACCATTGTGAGAGTGCTAAATAGCCCTGAAATCATTTAGAGTGGATGACACCTGGAGGAGATCCCACAGACCCAGCCAGATAGACAGCTGAGCTGTCAATCACAATACTCACACCTCTGTCCCAGATTGGGCGGTTGAGCTGTCACTCGCAAACCTGACAGCTCAGCAAACCCTCGATCCCATAGGGTGGCAGAACTGTCATTCACAGCATCCATAGGACACCCTGAGTGCTAGAATTGTGACAACCAGATTATTTTGATACAAGTAAAAACTGCAGATTGAGTCTTTACTCCAGGTGAAGGCATTTGTAAAGATAGATAGATAGATAGATAGATAGATAGATAGATAGATAGATAGATAGATAGATAGATAGATAGAAAAAAAAGAAGTAGCCATGCTAAATTAATATGCCAGGGTAAATTCCGCTACAGAATCTTCCGAGAATCACTTACTAAAGAGGAAGTGTATTACACAAGAATTTCATGTACACAATACTCTTCTTGTGGTAGGAAATCCTTTCCCGGTGTGTTTATTACAAACCTATTCACTGTCCATGAGGCTAAACAATTATACTGTATGTGGAAGCTCTGTGAGTAAACTACATACACTCTACACCCCCTATAGCCATAGAATATACATGTAGGTTTGGCAGAATCACAGAACATCTTGCTCTGAGGACATGTCCGTGTTTAGTCTTTTATAACAAGGTTTTATTAATGACACCAAAAGTATTGAACCAATAAAAACAATGAAGCAATATCTAACAATAAGTAACATTACCAGTGAATGCCTTGCGTTGTCCTTTGTAAAATGTAAGACTTGTGGGAATGCTGAGTTATGGGTGTTGTGCCACCACAAATAAACTGTCTATTATCACTTCTAGAACGTGACACCCAATAAAGATACATACAAAGATATTCAGTATTGATGCTGAGGGTAGCGGTCCCTGACTTTATTAGCACTATCAGCTCTGTCCGTCTACGCACGTGACTTTAGCCTGGTGACGGAGCACGCACCGTCAATCCTGTATTCTGTGGCAATGCAGTGATACTTAGTTTAAAAGCTAAAGCATTAAACAGAATGTGTCATCAGAAAATGACATAGTTTATCTATATAGTATATCTGTTGTTTACATTTATCTTTTAAAATTGGGCAATGCTTTCTTTTTATAGTACAATGTGTTATAATTAGTGTTGAGCATTCCGATACCGCAAGTATCGGGTATCGGCCGATATTTGCGGTATCGGAATTTCGATACCGAGTTCCGATATTTTCCGTATAGTATTCCGTAAGTTCCCAGAATTCAAACTGCCCGAATTCAGCCAATGAGGACTGATTAGAAGTGTGGGCACATCCTGTTCTGCATGGTGGGCATGGAAGTACTGGCATGGCTGTGATTGGCTGCTGAAATGATGTCATGATGCACTATAAAAGTCGCTGCCGCCATTTAGGGCTCACTTCAGTTAGGGACAGGTCGCTGTGTTCTGACTGAGGGCCAGTTTAGAGATAGCGACTTGCTTCATTGTGCTTTACCCAGGCTAATTTAGCAACCGCTGTGTGAGAACCTTGCTTTTGCCTTGCAGCGCTGTTCACAGCTGTCTGCAAGGTCTCTGTGTGTGTGAGTGCAGCTCACTCTGTAGTCTGTGTGCAGCCACAGCCGGTTGTATTCAGCTCAGGGTGCGTCACTGCCTCATACCGTTCTATCCATTGTCCTTTTTTGCTATTAGTGCAGCCTGCTGCACATTTATTCAAATATTTCCTATTAGTGGCTTTCCACCCGTATCCAGCTAAATTGTGGAAAAACACTACATAGGATTACATAGACGAGCTTTTTTGGCCTTGCAGCGCCGTTTACGGCTGTCTGCACGGTCTCCGTGTGAGTGCACATCGCTCTGTAGTCTGTCCACAGCCACAGCTGGTTGCAGTAAGCTCAGGGTGCGTCACTGCCTCATACCATTAAATCCATTGTCCTTTTTTGCAATTAGTGCAGCCTGCTTCACATTTTTTCAAATATTTCCTATTAGTGGCTTTCCACCCATATCCAGCTAAATTGTGGAAAAACACTACATAGGATTACATTGAGGAGCTTTTTTTGGCCTTGCAGAGCCGTTTACGGCTGTCTGCACGGTCTCTGTGTGAGTGCACATAGCTCTGTAGTCAATTCTGCAAAAAAAAATAATAATAAAGTTCAACAAACACACCACTTTACAGTTGTGTAGGCCACATTAGCTCATATAAAAGTCTAGTCCACACTTTAGAAAATTAGTGTTTCTTATACCTGTTAGGAGCTGTTGAGTAATAAGCACACTAAGCCCTTAGTACTTTTCTGCTTATCTTTATCAGTCAACCATGATGAAGAGGGCAGGGAGTAAGGCACATTGGAGTGGGCGCAGAGCAGGGAGAGGACGTGGGGATTCTGTGCTTGCTGCGGACACCGGTGACTCATCATCACCCAGTTTCAGCAGGGAACAGTCCTTCATGCACAGCTTTGTAGGAGATCGCCGTACACTGCTGCTGCGTGAAGAACAAATTGAAGCCGTTGTCGGATGGATGGCAGCTAATGCATCGACTTCAATTAGTGCCACATCCTCTCAGGCACAGAGCACTGGAGAGCACCCACCTGTCTCTTCACCACCTGCCAAATTGCCCAGGCAGTCAGAGAGCCCAAGACAGGAGCCATCTGTACTTCTGTTATCTGAATCTCTTGGCTTGGAAACAGGGGGCCAGCCAAGCAGCATTGGAGAAATGGAAGAAGAGGCAGTGTGCAGTGATGCCCAACAGCTTTGTCTCTCTGACTCTGAAGTGGCGGGTGGGCCAGTGCCTCCGGTCACCACACCGCAGTACGCATCTGATGATGAGACTCAGGTGCCACTTTCTGGTGCGTACTGTGCTGCCGAGACTACCCAGGAGGAGCAGGTGGTGGCAGAGGGTAGTGTAGATGATGAGGTCCTTGACCCATCGTGGTGTGAGGTACAGGAAGGTGGTGTGAGCAGCTCTGAGGAAGAGATTCCCCGAACGGGCCAAAGAGGGAGAGGGAGGGGGAAGACTGCGGTTCCTGTAGCCTCCACTTCGGCACCCGTTAGGAGCATGCCTCTTCCAAAAGCCAAAACGGGCGCTCCCAAGACTTGCAGTGCCTGGTCCTTTTTTGACACAGTTGCAGATGACATTTGCTTTGTCAAATGCAAGGTGTGACATCAGAAAGTCAAAAGAGGGAAAAATGTCAGCAACTTCAATACCACAAATATGTGGAAACATGTGCGGACCAAGCACGCGGTGGAGTTACAAAAACACACTGAAAACCTAGGCCAACCAACTACGTCACGGCTTTGTGATTGGTCGCTGAGCGGTCACGTGGGCCGCCGCGACCAATCACAAGCCGTGACGTCATCGAAAGGTCCTTCACGCGCTCATTCTTAAGAAGGAAGGCTGCCGGAAAGAAGCCGAGGGTGAGTATATTCCTATTAGGTATAAACTCACCCTCGGACGCGCCCTGCTTCTTTCCGGCAGCCTTCCTTCTTAAGAATGAGCGCGTGAAGGACCTTTCGATGACGTCACGGCTTGTGATTGGTCGCGGCGGCCCACGTGACCGCTCAGCGACCAATCACAAAGCCGTGACGTAATTCTCATGTCCTAAATTCCTAGAATGAGGAATTTAGGACCTGAGAATTACGTCACGGCTTTGTGATTGGTCGCTGAGCGGTCACGTGGGCCGCCGCGACCAATCACAAGCCGTGACGTCATCGAAAGGTCTTTCAAGTGCCATTCTTAGGAACGGAAGATGCTGGTTACCAGCGGCGATGTCCAGGCTGCGTCGGAGAGGTGAGTATATCAATATTTTTTATTTTAATTCTTTATTTTACACTTAAATGTGGATTCCGATACCGATTTCCGATATCGCAAACATATCGGAACTCGGTATCGGAATTCCAATACCAGATTCAGAAGATCGCCGACCTCATGGCCAACCCCACACAGGGGTCGGGTCGGGTTTCATGAAACCCGACTTTGCCAAAAGTCTGCGACTTCTGAAAATGGCCGACCCGTTTCGCTCAACCCTACCTACCACCTCTTCAGCTCGTGTTGTTGCCTCTTCCTCCAGCTCACACACAGCTGGTTCGGCTTCCTCCCAGGATCGCCATGGAAGAACCTCTGGCACTGTTGTCCAGAGACCCACAGTAATTCCACCCACAGCACCACGTTCCCAGTCATCCTCACACTCCCAGCCCCATCTACAGCCATCGGTAGCACAGGCATGGGAGAAAAGGCGGCCATTCTCGGCAAACCACCTCCAAGCACAGGCTCTGAATGCTGGCATTGCAAAACTACTGTCCCTTGAAATGCTGTCATTCAGGCTGGTGGAGACTGACAGCTTCCGTAACTTGATGGCATTGGCAGTCCCACAATACAATGTGCCCAGCCGCTTTTATTTCAGCAGGCAAGCCGTCCCTGCCATGCCCAAGCATGTGGTGGGACACATAAAACACGCCCTACTGAACGCCGTCAGTAGCAAGGTCCACCTCACCATCGATGCGTGGGCCAGTCACCATGGACAGGGGCGATACCTTTCCCTCACTGCCCATTGGGTTAATGTTGTTGAGCCGGGTACAGATCGTGCGAGAGGCGCAGGACATGTTCTGCCAACTCCAAGGATTGCAGGAATCCAGTCTGTCCGCATTGACTCCTCCTCATACACAAGTTCCCCAGAATCATCGCTGCAGGAGCCGTCACAGTCCACCTCCACATGGACCCGTGAACGTTTACCTGTTACGACCGACATGAGCACAGCTGTCGCCAAACGTCAACAGGCTGTCTTGAAATTAATTTCTTTGGGGAATCAAAGCCACACAGCGCAGGAGCTCTGGAATGCCATCAAGCAGGAGAGCGACGTGTGGTTTGTGCCAGCGAATCTCCAGCCAGGCATGGTAGTGTGTGACAATGGCCGAAATCTGGTGGTAGCTCTGGCCCTAGGCAACCTCACTCACATCCCATGTCTGGCACATGTGCTCAACTTGGTCGTGCAGAGTTTTTTGAGGGACTATCTGGATCTTGATGCACTGCTGCACAAGGTCTGCCTAGAGTGTGCTCACTTGCGGCCTTCCAGCATGGCAAGATCGCGCATTGCAGCTCTGCAGCGCCGATTCCACCTTCCAGAACATCGCATATGTGACTTACCCACCAGGTGGAATTCCACGTTACATATGTTGGAGCGGTTGTGTGAGCAGCAGCCAGCAGTAATGGAGTACCAGCTGCATCAGGCGCAAAGAAGTCGCACTCCGCGCCGTTCAGACTTCACAACCACTGAGTGGGCCACTATGAAGGACGCCTGCCAGGTTTTGCGTTCCTTCGATGGTTCCACGTGGATGGCGAGTGCAGATGATGCACTAGTCAGCATGACTGTCCCCCTTATCTGCCTGCTTCAACAAACACTGCAAGCGCTGAGGGATAATGTTGTGGAAGAGGTGGAGGATGAGGAGTCACCAATTGCATCAGCTTCTGGACAGTCAGCGCTACGTGGTTCCTCACAAAGGCCTAGGCAGGGGACAGTTTGTGAGGAGGATGAGGAGGAGTCAATGGAGGAGGAAGACATCGGTCCAGAGGAGGGAGTTACACAATTCTCCAGTAGTCAGTGTGTAGAGCGAGGGTGGGGTGATGCAGAGCAGGCAAAGATCACGCCTCAAGCAGGGGACAGCGTTTCTTGGCCAGTTGGCAGTCTGCAGCACATGGCTGATTACATGCTGCAGTGCCTGAGAAACGACCGCCGCATCGCCCACATTCTGAACACGGCTGATTATTGGGTGTACACCCTCCTAGATCTTCGCTACCAGGACAACTTACAAAGCCTCATAACACCGTTGAGCTGGGAGCGTAAAATGCGGGAGTACCAAGACACACTGGTGAATTCCATCATCTTCTCCAGTCCAAGTGAGAGCAGTGCTGCTAGTGCTTTACAAAGCAGCTCAGTGCGTCGAGGCAGTGGAGGAAGCTCTGCACAAAGAGGGAGCAGAATCAGTGCCTCAGCACAAGGCAAGACCAGTATGGCCCAACTGTGGCACAGTTTTGTGTGCCCGCCACACATGTCTACACCATCACAGACAGCTCCAGTCAGCAGGAGGCAACGTTTCCATCAGATGGTGACAGACTACATGTCTTGCCCTCTTACTGCACTCCCAGACGGCTCTTCCCCCTTCAAATTTTGGGTCTCTAAGCTGGATACATGGCCAGAGCTAAGCCAGTATGCATTGGAGGTGCTGGCTTGCCCTGCAGCTAGTGAATTATCGGAACGCGTCTTTAGTGCCGCAGGTGGTGTACTAACAGACCATCGCATGCGACTATCCTCCGACAATGTTGACCGGCTTACTTTTCTGAAAATGAACAAGGCCTGGAACTCGCAGGAATTTGCCACTCCTCTTCCAGATTAAATAATTGGTTGGCTACAGTATCCAGGTCTCCTCTTGCGTTCATGTTTCTACCACCTGAACTGTAATTCCTGGGCTCCAACACCGCCAGTTGATGCTCAGAAGTGCAGGCTGCACAGTCAAAACACATGACCCAGTGTTATTGGGTTTCAGTAACGTCAGCTGATCCCCAGCTGTGTAGCCGGCAATGTGTCCTGCGACCGCCACGCTGACACAACTACTGAAATTTAAGGAAACCTGCCCCCCCCAGGCGTTTGTTACTGAAAGAGCCACCTTGTGCAGCAGTAATGCTGCACAAGGAAAAGGTAGCTCTTTTAGTTTAGCTCCTTGCACACGCAGAACTTAACACTTATAAAATGTGTCCCCTCACACCGCAGCACAGCCGTCATTCCTACCACCTTGGTGCCGTGCGCCGCCTCCTCAGGGTTGTTTGAATCTGTCCCGTAGCCAGCACTGTTATGTTATCCCTTGGCCATGCGCACTTACCGCTGCCCGTCTTCTGATATCATTTGTTGTCAGGCTGCCTGCGCCTGTGCGGACGTGCTGCCAGAGATTCCGCTTCACAGTCTCTTCTGCTTTAATCACACTGCGGGCCTGGGATCCATGGGCTTGCGCAGTGCATATCTTCACCTCAGGCTCTCACTCATCTCCCTCCGCCTTCTTCAGACTGTGCGCTGTCAGCTGATCCCTAATAGCATGCCACGGCCGTGACGCCGCACAGTCTGAAGAAGCCAGAAGGAGGGGAGTGAGTGGCGAAGATATGCACTGCTCATGCCCATGGATCCCAGGCCCGCAGTGGGATTACATTACACGACACTGCGAGGTGGTATCTCGGGCAGCGCGGGCGCACAGGCGCAGCCAGCCTGACACCAAATGATGTCAGAAGACGGGCAGCGCTAACTGCGCATGGCAAAGGGATAACATAACAGCGCAGGCTCCGGGACAGAATCAAACAACTCTGAGGAGGCGGCGCACGTCGCCAAGGAGGGAGGAATGACGGCTGTGCTGGGTCCGATTACGAAGGAAAGTCCCACCTCCGGGACGGTCTCACGGTGTGAGGGGACACATTTCATAAGTGTCTAGTTCTGCGTTTGCAAGGAACATAATAAAAAGAGCCACTTTTTCCTTTTGCAGCATTAGTGCTGTACAAGATGGCTCTTTCAGCTACAAACGCCTGAGGGGGGGGGGTTAACGGTTCCCTTTCAACTTGTTCCAATTAGGCCTCGGCCTACACTCCGCTCCTCCTTGATTCCCTGGGCTCTAACACAGCCAGTTGGTGCTCGGAAGTGCTGGCTGCACAGAGAAAAACACCCGCCACTGTCAGTGGGGTTCAGTAACGCCAGCTGTTCCCCTGCTGTGTAGCTGGCAACGTGTCCTGGAAACGCCACGCAGACACAACAGATATTAAACTGCCTCCAGTGCAGGCTTCTGCCTACACTCTGCTCCTCTGCTCCTCCTGCTGACCCTGGGCTCTAACACCGCCAGTTGGTGCTCGGAAGTGCTGGCTGCACAGAGAAAAACACCCGCCACTGTGTCAGTGGGGTTCAGTAACGCCAGCTGTTCCCCTGCTGTGTAGTCGGCAACGTGTCCTGCAAATGCCACGCAGACACAACAGACAATAAGCTGCCTCCATTGCAGGCTTCGGCCTACACTCTGCTCCTCTGCTCCTCCTTGATTCCCTGGGCTCTAACACCGCCAGTTGGTGCTCGGAAGTGCTGGCTACACAGAGACAAACACTCGCCCCGCCACTGTGTCAGTGGGGTTCAGCAACGTCAGCTGTTCCCCTGCTGTGTAGCCGGCAATGTGTCCTGCAAACGCAACCCAGACACAATAGACACTAAGGTGCCTCCAGTGCAGGCTTCGGCCTACACTCTGCTCCTCCTGCTGTCCCTGGGCTCTAACACCGCCAGCTGGTGCTCGGAAGTGCTGGCTACACAGAGAAAAACACTCGCCTCGCCACTGTGTCAGTGGGGTTAAGCAACGCCAGCTGTTCCCCTGCTGTGTAGCCGGCAACATGTCCTGCAAATGCCACGCAGACACAACAGACACTAAGCTGCCTCCAGTGCAGGCTTCGGCCTACACTCTGCTCCTCCTGCTGTCCCTGGGCTCGAACACCGCCAGTTGGTGCTCGGAAGTGCTGGCTGCACAGAGAAAAACACCCGCCACTGTGTCAGTGGGGTTCAGTAACGCCAGCTGTTCCCCTGCTGTATAGCCGGCAACGTGTCCTGCAAATGCCACGCAGACACAACAGACAATAAGCTGCCTCCAGTGCAGGCTTCGGCCTACACTCTGCTCCTCTGCTCCTCCTGCTGACCCTGGGCTCTAACACCGCCAGTTGGTGCCTGGAAGTGCTGGCTGCACAGAGAAAAACACCCGCCACTGTGTCAGTGGGGTTTAGTAACACCAGCTGTTCCCCTGCTGTGTAGCCAGCAATGTTTCCTGCAAACGCCACACAGACACAACAGACAATAAGCTGCCTCCAGTGCAGGCTTCGGCCTACACTCTGCTCCTCCTTGATTCCCTGGGCTCTAACACCGCCAGTTGGTGCTCAGAAGTGCTGGCTACACAGAGAAAAATACTCGCCTCGCCACTGTGTCAGTGGGATTCAGCAACGCCAGCTGTTACCCTGCTGTGTAGCCGGCAACGTGTCCTGCAAATGCAACCCAGACACAACAGACACTAAGCTGCCTCCAGTGCAGGCTTCGGCTTACACTCTGCTCCTCCTGCTGTCCCTGGGCTCTAACACCGCCAGTTGGTGCTCGGAAGTGCTGGCTACACAGAGAAAAACACTCACCCCGCCACTGTGTCAGTGGGGTTCAGCAACGCCAGCTGTTCCCCTGCTGTGTAGCTGGCAACGTGTCCTGCAAATGCCACGCAGACACAACAGACACTAAGCTGCCTCCAGTGCAGGCTTCGGCCTACACTCTGCTCCTCCTGCTGTCCCTGGGCTCTAACACCGCCAGTTGGTGCTCAGAAGTGCTGGCTGCACAGAGAAAAACACCCGCCACTGTGTCAGTGGGGTTCAGTAACGCCAGCTGTTCCCCTACTGTGTAGCCGGCAACGTGTCCTGCAAATGCCACGCAGACACAACAGACAATAAGCTGCCTCCAGTGCAGGCTTCGGCCTACACTCTGCTCCTCTGCTCCTCCTTGATTCCCTGGGCTCTAACACTGCCAGTTGGTGCTCGGAAGTGCTGGCTACACAGAGAAAAACACTCGCCTCGCCACTGTGTCAGTGGGGTTCAGCAACGCCAGCTGTTCCCCTGCTGTGTAGCCGGCAATGTGTCCTGCAAACGCCATGCAGACACAACAGACACTAAGCTGCCTCCAGTGCAGGCTTCGGCCTACACTCTGCTCCTCTGCTCCTCCTGCTGACCCTGGGCTCTAACACCGCCAGTTGGTGCCCGGAAGTGCTGGCTGAACAGAGAAAAACGCCCGCCACTGTGTCAGTGGGGTTCAGTAACGCCAGCTGTTCCCCTGCTGTGTAGCCAGCAATGTGTCCTGCAAACGCCACCCAGACACAACAGACACTAAGCTGCCTCCAGTGCAGGCTTCGGCCTACACTCTGCTCCTCATGCTGTCCCTGGGCTCTAACACCGCCAGTTGGTGCTTGGAAGTGCTGGCTACACAGAGAAAAACACTCGCCACTGTGTCAGTGGGGTTCAGCAACGCCAGCTGTTCCCCTGCTGTGTAGCCGGCAACTTGTCCTGCAAACGCCACGCAGACACAACAGACAATAAGCTGCCTCCAGTGCAGGCTTCGGCCTACACTCTGCTCCCCCTGCTGACCCTTGGCTCCAACACCGCTAGTTGGGGTTCTAGGAAGACAATCTTGAATAGGTCCCCCTGGTTCCAGTACCGTCAGCTGGTTCCGGGCAGAGCCTTTGGTTTAGGTGCCTCCTTCTGGGTATCCGAGTTCCTTCAACGTCAGGTGGTCCTTGGTAGTGCTTTCTGGCACGGGTACCTCCTGCTTAGTAACCGGGTTCCAGTTATGTCAGCTGGTCCTAGGTAGTTCCATTAACTCTTGTACCTTCGGCTACCCATCCGGGTTCCAGTACCATCAGCTGGTTCTCGGCAGTGTCTTTTGCTCTTGTACCTTCTGCTCCCCATCCTGGTTGCAGTACCGTCAGCTGGTTCCGGGCAGAGCCTTTGGCTTAGGTGCCTCCTTCTGGGTATCCGAGTTCCACCAACGTCAGGTGGTCCTTGGTAGTGCTTTCTGGCATGGGTACCTCCTGCTTAGTAACCGGGTTCCAGTAACGTCAGCTGGTCCTCGGTAGTTCCATTGACTCTTGTACCTTCGGCTACCCATCCGGGTTCCAGTACCGTCAGCTGGTTCTCGGCAGTGTCTTTTGCTCTTGTACCTTCTGCTCCCCATCCTGGTTGCAGTACCGTCAGCTGGTTCTGGGCAGAGCCTTTGGCTTAGGTGCCTCCTTCTGGGTATCCGAGTTCCACCAACGTCAGGTGGTCCTTGGTAGTGGATTCTGGCATGGGTACCTCCTGCTTAGTAACCGGGTTCCAGTAACGTCAGCTGGTCCTCGGTAGTTCCATTGGCTCTTGGACCTTCGGCTACCCATCTGGGTTCCATTACCATCAGCTTGTTCTCGGCAGTGTCTTTTGCTCTTGTACCTTCTGCTCTCCATCCTGGTTCCAGTACCGTCAGCTGGTTCCAGGCAGAGCCTTTGGCTTAGGTGCCTCCTTCTGGGTATCCGAGTTCCACCAACGTCAGGTGGTCCTTGGTAGTGCTTTCTGGCACGGTACCTCCTGCTTAGTAACCGGGTTCCAGTAACGTCAGCTGGTCCTCGGTAGTTCCATTGGCTCTTGGACTTTCGGGTAGCCATCTGAGTTCCAGTTCCATCAGCTGGTTATTGGCATTTTCTCAGCCTTCTTGTACCTTCTGCTACCTTTCCAAGTTCAAGACTCTAAAGACGACGACCCGGAAGACCGAGAAGCAGAAGAACAAGAGGCTGCAGAACAAAGAGCAGAAGAACATTAAGCACAAGACTAAACATCAGAGCAAAATATATTATCTAAATTATAAGCAGAAGAAGACTAAGCAGTGTATTGGGGTGAGTCCGTTCCTCCTCGTGGTGCCCCTGGAAAAAGCCTGCTGCAGCAGGCCTAACTGAACGTGGACAAATCCTGTTGTAACTCTTTTGTGACAGGCAGAATGGAAGGTGTAATCTTCAAACTGTTATAGATAACAACTACAGGAATGCCTGTCACAAATAAGAATATGATGAAGAAGTAGAATATGAAGAAGAATAATAGTTTAATAAAAAGAATATGAAGAATGTAACAAAAAAAAAAATAGGTAGAAGATGAAGAAGAAGATGAATACGGTGAAGAAGAAGTTGATGTCAAAGATGCTGCTGCTGAGGATGATGAAGAAGAAAGTGTCGGAGAAGTAAAAAAGAAGGTGAAGGGCATGGAAGTAGTGAAACATCAATATCTGACAAAATAAAAAAAACTTAACATAGTCAATATCTTTGTAACTCCGAACGTCTTAAAAAAAACCTTAAAATTCCTGCAATTCTATTTGATTGGGCTAAACCTCTATGCCTTTAATGTCTCCGCCACCTCCCCCAATACATCCTACATTATTCTTAGTTGTTTTCCTTCATGTAGAATGAACCTACAAGGAAAGAAAGGGTTTATTTTAATTCCGATATTTTGGTCCCATTGACTTGCATTGGTATCGGGTATCGGTATCGGCGATAGCCGATATTTTTTTAATATCGGCCGATCCAATCCGATACCGATACTTTCCGATATCAGAAGGTATCGCTCAACACTAGTTATAATAGCAAAAAAAGAAAAAACTTTTGCAATTTTCACAGCTGATAACACAGGATCCACCAATCACAGTGGGTGATGTTACAGCTGATCCTGTCCCCTTGTTTCATAATGACATTTTTAAAGTTCATTAGAAGCTTCAGTATAAAAGATAGGTTCAGAGTCTGATCATCGCTGCATGCATATATGCGGTTTCCTGACATAACAGCCAGAATGAGTCTATAAAGACCCAGCGTCCAGCGTGGATATTGTAAAATTACTGATTTTGTTTTTTAAAAAGATCATGATCTGAAACAAAATGTCAACGTTTAAAAGAAAATACATGTAACACAAAAATCTGATTTAAACAATATGTGATTTTCCAATGACAGCTTCCCTTTAAATGCATAAAACACTAGGACTATGGCTCTGTTTCACATTACCTTGGTGTCAAGATGCACTAATGCCTCCCTTCAGTGCTGAACACTGAGAGCACTGTCGGGTGGGGAAGGCACTATCACCACTGTGGAGCCCTGGGAGCCTCACTGTTCTTATTTGTCCATTCTTCACAAATAGGACTATAATGTTCCTGAGAACCAACTCGGGATATAGAAGGCAAATGATGCAACAAACAGTAGCCAAAAATTGTAGATTTACTCTATAGGATGATCGGGAAAGTTTTTTTGTGAAATCAGATAGTCCCTCTTTTCTCTCTCTGCATTCTCTGTTTTTGCTTCCTTATTTTCCTGCCCAAACCTATTGAAGGACAGCTTTAAAGGGAATCTGTCACCCCATTTTTGGCCTATAAGCTAAGGCCACCGCCATCAGGGGCTTATTTACAGCATTCTGTAATGCTGTAGATAAGCCCCCGATGTAACCTGAAAGAGAAGAAAGACAAGTTAGATTATACTCACCCAGGGGCGGTCCGGTCCGATGGGCGTCGCGGTCCGGTCCAGCGCCTCTCATCTTCATACGATGATGTCCACTTCTTTGCTTTCTGCCACGGCTCCTGCGCAGGCATACTTTACCTGCCCTGGTGAGGACAGAGCAAAGTACTGCAGTGCACAGGCGCTGGGAAAGGTCAGAGAGGCCCGACAGGAAGCAAAGAAGAGGATGTCATTGTATGAAGATGGGAGGCGCCGGACCTGGACCGCGATGCCCATCGGACTGGACCGAACCGGGACCGCCCCTGGGTGACTATAACCTATGTTTATTAAAACACAAAATTGAAGCATAAACTCACATAAAAAGAGTAAAAGTAAAAATACACTTTATTTAACACTTGTAAAAAGTACACAACAACTGTGCAAAGCTTATATATGCCAATCAAGTATAATTTAACACAACCAGAGTAAATTTGAATCAGGAGCAAAGGTGCACCCACTAAAATGTGTAGCACCGCAGGGCCATAATGGGTATATGGATGGAGGGTCCAGGCTCAATAACAACCAGTAAATAGAGAACTAAAGTGCCAGTGCATAAAAAGTCATAGTAGTCGTAATCTAATCACTAGTCAAATATATATAGGTATTACCAACATAATCACAGTCAGTCAGAATCAATCAGAGAAGGAGCTTCTAAATGTCCACAAAACAGTGTTCCCATCAGGTCGTCTTACCCATGTTCCTATCCATGTGCATACACACACGCCCCAACGCGCATTTCGCCCTCGGCTTCCTCGGGGGGCAGCTGATGCTGGCATTTAGAGGCTCCTTCTCTGATTGATTCTGACTGACTGTGATTATGTTGGTAATACCTATATATATTTGACTAGTGATTAGATTACGACTACTATGACTCTTTATGCACTGGCACTTTATTTCTCTATTTACTGGTTGTTATTGAGCCTGGACCCTCCATCGATATACCCACTATGGCCCTGCGGTGCTACACATTTTAGCGGGTGCACCTTTGCTCCTGATTCAAATTTACTCTGGTTGTGTTAAATTATACTTGATTGGCATATATAAGCTTTGCACAGTTGTGTACTTTTTACAAGTGTTAAATAAAGTGTATTTTTACTTTTACTCTTTTGATGTGAGTTTAAGCTTCAATTTCGTGTTTTGGTGATTAGTAAGAAGCATCACATGTCATTACTTATAGTAGCTTTATGAGTTGATTCCAAAGACTAATATTATGATATCGTTTCCTGTGATTTTGTATCTAACCTATGTTTATTGCATCAATAGATTATTGCAGGGCCGGCTCTAGGTTTGTGGAGGACTTTGGGTGACAGAATTCCAGTAGATTCCTATCTGCTTCCAAGACTTCTAACTTTTTTATTTTTTGGTTGATAAAATTGTTCAAGGGCTTGTTTTTTAGGTGTATTACTACTTTGGGCAGGGCCGGTTTTAGACAAAGTGGGGCCCTGGGTAAAAGTTTAAAGTGGGCCCCAAATGCTCACATATTGCACCATCGCACAGAAACATTTCTGTTGTATTTACAAGGGCTGAGTTCAGGCAGCTAAACGAGCACGATCGACAATATTGAAGTCATTCGACACTTGTTTCCCGGCCTCTTTAGGCTAGGTGCACATCCAAACTAGTCTGAATAGGTGCATACCAGAAGCAGCTACCACCATATGCAATATACAAAAAAGGTTGCACTCTATCGTGTTAAAGGATGTCAATGTGAAATATATGAAATATGAATAGCAAAACGGCTAGTGAATATTAGGAAAAAATGAATGAGACGCTTTGCACAAAATTTCACCAAATAATGTCTGCCCATCAACCAACATCAAGGTGATCCCATAAGTCTGATTGATCCCTATCCAATGTGAACACCTCTCTAAGGCTGATGTCTGAATTCCTTTGATATTATTATTATTATTATTATTATTATTAAATCTACTACACATTGGGATAGGATCTTGAAGATGGGAGTATCTTTTTAAGGTATATTCACACAGTGCTTTTTTGCACATGAAAAACAGACTGTTGTCAGGAAATACGCTGCTTGCATTATGTGCATTAAGTATCCATGGTTATGATCACTCATACAGTAACAGTTTGTTGTTAGTGTTTGTATGCATGGATACTTAACGACTATAATGCCCTGCACATGGGGTAAGCAACATAGCTAATCAGAAGAACTATACTATATTTGTAATTAGAGGTATTTGCCAATATTATTATTATTACACCTACTACATATTGGGATAGGATCTTTAAATTCCCTTTAAACTTTTCTATGCACTTATCTTACTGTGCTCCTACAGTCCTACACTAGTTATATGGATACTTAGTGATGTGTCCTCCAGAGTGACGTTGTCACTTGACCTCAGACGACCAATTGTTGCAGCTTGATGTGACCTTTTTATGGATGTATTGTATATTGGATGGGGCAAATGGTAGAGCACCGATAGGAATAGTTAAAAATAAATAAAATTATTTTTATAATGATGAGGCTGATGTGAAGCAAGACATGTAAATCTGACCAGAGACACAAACATCTGGCTATGATTTACTAATAGTCAGAATATCCACACATATTCAGGTATAATGTTGTCGAAAAATCAACATAATATAAATATTTTCCTGCACATATGAAATTCGAAGCAAACTTTTGATAACAAGTATAAAAAGATAATGTGTGCAAAAACTGTAAAGTGTTGCGGAATATGTTAGCGCTATATAAAAATAAAGATTATTATTATTATTATTATAAAACTAGTCTCAATGACAACATGGGTAAAAGTTTTAGGCAACATTTTAGAAGCTTTTCTGCCTGACTAGATATATATGTCACTGGAAACTATTAAAAATGAAATTAAAAATGTTGATTAGACTGCAATTCTTATTTGCCACATTTGCAAATTTATTTTCATTTAGTTTCAGCTAATGGCTTTAAGACCGGAAAAACATGGTGATACGGTATAGTCTGACAGATTAGAATTATGCATTCATTGCATGAATTTACTTTTGGATGTCAATAATTTTATCTAGCACAGATAAATAATCTTCAACCGTGAAACTGGACTAGTACATGAATGGTTAATGATTATGCAAGAAAAGTTCCTTGAAAAAAAAAAAGAGCTGACTTTCAGTTGCAGTGCAATTCTCTACCAGCAGGGTGTGCTGTGATCCTCAATTCTGCATGTTTGCTCCAGAACCTGAATTTTCATGTCTGTAGCTGTACTATACAATGTAAGGGGACGGTGGGTCACCAAGCATTACCTTTATCATGGAATTCCTGTGGGTAGCTGAAAAAGAAAGAAAATTTATGCTAGGATAATCATATTATCAGGCCATACTTCTGTTAATTAGAAAAAGAAATCCATTATGTAATCTGAGATAATATGCCTGGCTATAATTATAGCAAATAGGTAATAAAATGCAGAACTTTCGCCCTAGAGGTGTCATCACGGCTGACGTTAACTGTGTCGTTTGTGCCATTAGTCAGGATTCATAAGCATTTTAGTGTTATATAGTCATTCCAAACTATGTAAATTGGTTGATCTCTAACAAACATATTATCCAAATATAATTACCAAATTTCTACTTATACTCGTTTTATTGCCTTTAAATTAACAATTATCAATGGCCCGAATTGTGTAAAAGTGAATTAGTATAATAAAAGCCAATGCTACAATGGTTTGGGGAAATGGTATCACACATATATAATAGAAAAGAAACCAAATATCCAGATATTAAGGCTCGAAAAAGACATAATTAGAGAACCGAAACATCCCTTGGCTATGGATCAATGACAATATCCTCCTCTTTTCATTGCTACCTTTGGAGTACTGCCTGCTTTATTATTTTACTACTGGAGGGTATGGAGTTAGGATAGATAGATAGATAGATAGATAGATAGATAGATAGATAGATAGATAGATAAAGTCGAATTGGAGATAATTTCACACAAAACCTCAAAAATGAGCTGGTTAAAATTGTTGGCACCCTGGACTTAGTATTTGGTTGCATGCCCTTTGAATTAATAACTGCAATCTAACGCTTTCTACAACCATCAACAAGTTTCTTAAATCTGTTAAATGGAATTTTGGACCACTGTTTTTGCAAACTGCTCCAGGTCTCTCGTATTTGAAGGAGCCTTCTCCCAACAGCAATTATAAGATCTCTCCACAGGTGTTCATTGGGATTTAGATCTGGACTCATTGCTGCCCACTTCAGAACTCTCCAGTGCTTTGTTTCCATCCATTCCTGAGTGATCCTTGAAGCATGTTTGTGGTCATTGTCCTGCTGGAAGACCCATGACCTAGGAGGCAAACCCAGCTTTCTGACACTGGACACTACATTGTAACCCGAAATCCTTTAGTTATCTTCAGATTTCGTGATGACTTGCACACAGTCAGGGCATCCAGCGCCAGAGGCAGAAAGAAAACGAAAACATCTTTGAATCTCGCCGTATTTGACTGTAGGTACTGTGTTCTTTTCTTTGATTCCTCATTCCGTTTTCTATGAACAGTAGAATGATGTGCTTTACCAAAAAGCTCTATCTTGGTCTCATTTGTCCACAAGACACTTTCCCAGAAGGATTTTGGCTCACTCACATACACTTTGGCAACGGCATTCAAGCTTTTTTATAACTCAGCGTAAGCAGTGATGTCCTCCTGGGTCTCCTGCCATAGCGTTTCATTTCATTCAAATGTCAATGGATAGTTCGTGCTGACACTGATGCACCCTGAGCCTGCAGGACAGCTTGAATTTCTTTGGAACTTGATTTCGGCTTCTTATCAACCTTTCATCAATTTTTCTTTGCTGTCCATGTCCTGGGAGATTAGCTACAGTGCCATGGGTTGTTAACTTCTTGATTATGTTGCACAACATGGACAAATGAACATCAAGATCTCTGGAGATGGACTTGTAGCCTTGAGATTGTTGATATTTTTGAACAATTTTGGTTCTCAAGTCCCCAAACACACAATGCAAAGATTTAACATTTTCCTTTTTCATTTGGTTTCAATAACAAATTGCATTAGACAAATATTTATAGACAAAGTGATTAAGAGTACAATTGTACATCATTAGCAGAAATAAATATAAAGTCAAATTATAGAATTGTTGTAAAGTATGCAGGAATAAAGTCAAGTGAACATACATAAGATTGCAAATAAGTGAAAAAATGCAGATGTGACGCTAGTCACTTCTCATGGCCAAGCCATTAATCAGAGTGGTCAAGGAGTCCAAGGTCAGAAGCCAGGAGGGTTCGTCATAAACAGAAGGAAGAGACAAAACATAGTCGGGTAACGTTACGAAGTCAGAGTACCAGGAGGATGACGGATCTGAGCTGAAGCGGTTAAACAGGCGGATGGTCAGAACGAAGTCTAAGGCCAGGCAACAGATCAAGCATATAGAACTCAAGGCATAGGAGAGAACAGCACAAACCTCACAAGCTGGCAGAGTTCTGGGAGACACAGCTCAGTTAAGAAGCATGGCAATTAACTGGAATAATGAACACATGGAGACAGCCGATGCCTCACAGTCTCAGATTGGATAGTTGAGCTGTCAGTCAATACACTGACAGCTCAGCATGCCCCTGTACCAGGTTGGATGTCAAAGTACTGACAGCTTCAGCACACCCCTAAATCACATTGAATGGCCGTGCCGTCAGTAGCCACATCCCAGACACACTGGCAGCATGGTATCATGGTATACATGTAAAGAGTCATAGTGCTTATTGTTCAGATGACTACCAGATGAAAATAACATTCATCCATGGTGTACTCCAAGGAGATAAAGTATTGCACTGTCCCTGCCCTCATAAACTATCAAGATGAGATGGTCAGTGCAGTTTCCTTATCTTCAGAACACTTGTAATTCAGTTTGACAGGAGCTGCTCCTAACTGCTCCCCCTTCCATCTGGAACATCACATCACACAGCAGTGTGCAATTCCATTATGAGGGTAGGGACGGTGCAAATTTTTTTTATCTCTCCAGAGTAAAAACAGAAGACTCATCCTATTATATAAAGCAACATAGTGTCAATATTTGTAATAAAAAAAACAATGCTGATCTCGGCATCCTAATTAACCTACTGCACATGTCAAGATATCAAGAAAAGTGTGTATTGTGCGTTCATGCATGCATGGTGAAGTGTGAAGCCACTGGCACCATCTTGAAAGAAGTCTAAAGTTCAATGCCCATGTCTGTTCTCATATAGCTATCAATAAATTATGGGGTGCTCACAGTATTTATAAAGTTGGTGCGCTGGAGAAAAAAAGGTAAATATAGATCAACTCCGGCACTTAAATGTAATCTTCAAGCAAGAGATATATTCTTCGGGCAAAAAAATATTTTTGAGCAAAAAATTTTTATTTGTGAATCCAATATGATGTATTCATGAAGAATAAACGATAAATACAGGCATCAATATTTACAACGTTTCGGCTAACATGCCTTTCTCAAGTTATGTCTGTTTAGTTCCGAATGCTACAGGTTGTTGCTCCTTGCACAGCACTGCACTGGACAGGTGCACTCTACAATACAAGAGTGAGAAACTGTGAAACAAGAGTACAGCTGTCCAATGCAGTGCTGTGCAAGGAGCAACAACTTGCAGCATCCGGAACGACATAATTTGAGAAAGGCATGTTTGCCGAAACGTTGTAAATATTGATGTCTGTATCTATCGTTAAATATTCATGAATACATTATACTGGAATCACAAATAAAAAAATTTTTGCTCAAAAGTATTTTTTTGCCTGAAGAATATATATCTTGCTTGAAGATTACATTTGAGTGCCGGAGTTGATCTATATGTTCTCACATAGCAGCATGAAGGGGATGTAAAACGTTATCAGAGTATCTAGAATGAGGCTTGTAGAGGCAAAAGGCGCCAACTTGTTGAAGGGCAATAATTGGTTAGTACACAATAATAAAATGTAGCTATCACATCTCTTGTGTACTTTATGTAAATATTAAATACCCTAGGGAGTATGTCACATATCTTAAGTCAAAGTAGTAGCTCTCAATTAATCTCATTATGGAAACACCAATCCTGATTTAAATTCTCGATAGCCACATGTTTCACCAGAGTATCGGCTTCGTCAGGGAATTGAGGCGAATGCTGTGGGTAGCATCCATTAAGACTTTTAAAACCTCTATGTGGGTGACGTAATTTACATCACTTCATATGCTTCCAATCCACTATATTGGTACAATTACTTCACTGCATTGTGCCACCTATGATGGCTTGCTTTTTTATTAAGAGGCCAGTGAGTCATCAGTTCTTGTGGCCATGATACTTTGGTAGGGGCGCATGTGGGGACCAGCATACTTTGGGTTGCACTCTGGGATTATTATATTGTGCATAATATTGTGTAAGTAGGGTTGTGGGGATATTATAGTATGTGCAGGAGGGCTAGGGTGCATTATACCTTGTGTAGGGGCTGTGGGGTCATCATACTTTGTGTGGGCGCTTTATACTGTGTGTTTTGTCATCATATCATGTGGGGTTATACTGTGTACTGAGGGCTGTTGGGTACTACAGGGGCATCATACTATGTGGAGATGGTCAGTAATACTGTATGTAGGGGAATTAAACAGTGTAGGGATTTTTACAGAGTCACCTTATTCTGTGAGGGTCTTTGAGGACATTACACTATGAGTAGGGGCTGTGGACTTCACCATATTGTGTAGGCAGGCTTGTGGGTGCATCATATTGTGTGGGAGCTGTGTATACCAATATATTGTGTATTAGGGAGGGGGGAGGGGCACTTTTGTGGGTCATCATACTCGATAGGGGGCATGAAAGTGGCATTGTAGTAGATGAGAACACTAACAGTATTTAAAAGCGGCAAGATTAATGTCTAAGTGCCACAATATCTCTCCATGTCGTTAGATATTGGGAGGTATGCCCTTCTGTGATTGTACCTATGCATCGTGACACCACCAACTCTGCCTAATATTTATTTTTTTCTTTAGAGGGGAGTGGTGCTCAATTAGGGCTTTTGCTAGAGAGCCCCATGATTTCTATGTAGACTCCATTTCAGAGGCCTTATTAGGTTAGATTGTGGCACTAAGTGAGCATTATTAGTTATTAAGAAAAGTAGTCAAGCATTGCTACTTTTTAGGGGGCACTTGGAGCAATATTACTTTTTTGGAGAGCATTGTTACTTTAAGGAGGATTATTATTACTTAAAAGGTGCTTTGGGGTCCTTATTACTTTCCAGATAGCACAATGAGGGCTTTATTACTGTAGCATGTTTAGGGGCAGGAGATAATTATAGTAATAATGCAATCTATAAAGTATTGGGTTCACTGTTACATGCCACAGGTGCAGGCAGGATGGGGAGTTAGTGTAGGTTGAGCAATGAAAAAGAAAAAATCTCCAGCATGGATCTTCTAAAAGTCAATTTATTAGAAACACTTTAAAATGCAAACATTTGCAAAAAAGAGAGATGGGGGTCCCAGGTGGTCAACGCCGACGCGTTTCGACCATCAGGTCTTAGTGTAGGTTGGGAATAGCTGGAGACGGTGCTGCGTTTTGTCACACTGCGTTTTGTCACCCGTTCTAAAGTCCCGTCAGGGCTTACGTCCAACCCCCTGGAAAACGTGCATTATTTTCTAGCCCATATGCGTACGTGTGGGTGTTGTAGGTGGACACTCAGACACAGTCTACTACATATAAATGTCTGCCTTAAGTAGGCATACAAGCCACAAAATAATGCAAGACCGGGCTCACGTCGACTGTCGGCACCATTATAGTGTATGGCCCCGTCAGCGCATACGCCTGAATCCCGTTTTTGTATAGTGTGTTTCTGTAGAGTTTTGGTAATATTTATTCAAGATGTAGTGGTAATGGTCATGTTCGTCTTGTAGCAGGGTTTATCGGCCTTTTAAAATGGCAATTTTGGTAATATTTTATTGTGTTTTAATGTGTAGGTAATGTTTAGTCCTCATATAGCAGAAGTGGTATATGATAACTATATACAGGGGGTTGAATACAAATGCATGCCACAACTTTCAGATTTATAGTTTTTAAATAATTAGAAAACCATGTATCATTTCCGTTACACTTCACAAATACTTGCTACTTTGTGTTGGTATATCACATACAATCCCAAGAAAATACTTTAAGTTTGTGGGTGTAGCATGAAAAAGTGTGGAAAAGATACTCTATGTATAGAAGTTCTTTTAAGTGGCGGGGTACTTTGGGGCTCGGGCCCCTTATTTTTTAACATCATATCAACACTCCCGGGAGCTGAGGATGCCGACAAGCAGTAGGTGGATCACAGATCTCCCATCTGGAGGCCACAGAATACCAATGTGGCTGCTGGATCCGGGTGCTGCGCATCAATTCGCTCATCTACAAAAAATATATGCAACATTTCTGATGGCAGATTTTATAGTTAAGCATTAATATGTCCAAGGCTGACAAAAAAATTACACTGACAAAATTATCCTAAAGTGACTGTTTTATAATTGTTCCAGTTCCTAATCATTAATTATAAATATGGTCAAAAGTGGCTTAAATCTTAGTCAATTTATATTTGTAAAGTGGATCACCTAGCTGCTCACATTGTGGAATATCCATATTTTAAGATTAATGTAAAGTTTAAATTGTTAAAATGTGCTGCTATTTCGATAATGCAGAGTTTATTCACTTTTTATCATTGGATTATTTTGAGGTTCAACATTCTGTGCTAACGTCATAATATGCTACACTCTATGCAGTCAGCCTAGTTAAAGCGCCATTTTTTCTGAATCAACACATGTCATGCAGGCTATCTTTAGTAGTCACTAGGGAAAGGAGCTTATGTACTTATTGCATAATGTTTTATTATTCCGGTATATTTATAACAGCATGCAGTAAGCTCCTAGGCTTCCTCTAGTGGTGGCCGCAGGCAGAGAGAATTGTGAGTTCAGTGTAGGAAACAAGAAGTTCTGACTGGCAACTAAAAATATTAAGAGATTAATCAGTTCGGAACTTTTTAGATATCTAACAAAATGACTCTGTTACATACACGAGGCAAAAACCTCACCGAGTATACAACACAATTCCAAAAAAGTTGGCATGCTGTGTAAAATACAGAGGAAAAAAGAATGTAATGATTTGAAAATCCCTTGTAGCCATATAAAACATTGAGCACAGATCAGAAGTTGAAAGTTATCCTGGGCTCTGCTTCTTTCCCCTGGGTCCGGCGTACTCTGTTGTGCTCCACGTAGGGATTTGCAAATTCCCCAGTGTGGATCAATGACATAATTTCCATAGACCTATTTAAGGCTCGTGAAGACAGACTCATTGGTCTTGAGACAGAGACTCTATTCTCTTTTCATCCCTGCTAGGTTCCACGGCATCTGTCCTGATGATCCTGAGATTCCTCTGTGTCCATGTGCCCATCTGGACTTGAGGCATAGAGGATCCACCTCTCCTGTTGAGCCTTACACCTCTGCAGCCAATTTTAACTTGCATCTTAATTGTCCCCTAGCCATAATTTTTTTTATTTTTAACTGACAGACATACAAGTGCTTCTCACTAAATTACAATATAATCAAAACGTTAATTTATTTCAGTTCTTCAATACAAAAAAGTGAAAGTCATATATTATATAGAGTCATTACAAACAGAGTGATCTATTTCAAGTGTTTATTTCTATTAATGTTGATGATTATAATGAAAACTCAAAAGTCATTATCTCAGTAAATTAGAATAGCAAAAACACCCACAAAGGCTTCCATGAGTTTAAAAAGGTCCCTTAGTCTGTTTCAGTAGGCTCCACAATCATGGGTAAGACTGCTGAATTGACAGATGTCAAGGAGGCAGTCATTGACACACTCCACAAGGACGGTAAGCCACAAAAGGCCATTGGTAAAGAAGCTGGCTGTTCACAGAGTGCTGTATCTAAGCATATTAATGGAGCGTTGAGTGGAAGGAAAAAGTGTGGTAGAAAAAAGGTTCACGAGCAACCAGGATAACCTCAGCCTTGAAAGGATTGTTAAGAAAAGGCCTTTCAAAAATTTGGGGGAGATTCACAAGGAGTGGACTGCTGCTGGAGTCATTGCTTCAAGAGCCACCACACACAGACGTATCCAGGACATGGGCTACAAGTGTCACTTTCCTTGTGTCAAGCCACTCATGACAATTAGACAATGCCAGAATCGTCTTACCTGGGCCAAGGAGAAAAAGAACTGGACTGTTGCTCAGTAGTCCAAGGTGTTCTTTTCAGATGAAGGTAAATTTTGCATTTCATTTGGAAATCAAGGTCCCAGACTCTGGAGGAAGAATGGAGAGGCCACAATCCAAGCTGCTTGTGAAGTATCCACAATCAGTGATGGTTTGGGGAGCCATGTCATCTGCTGGTGTAGGTCCACTGTGTTTCATCAAGACCAAAGACAGCGCAGCCGTCTACCAGGAAATTTTACAGCACTTCATGCTTCCCTCTGCCAACAAGCTTTCTGGAGATGAAAATTTCATTCTCCAGCAGGACTTGGCACCTGTCCACATTGCCAAAAATTACCAATACCTGGTTTTAAAAAAAACAGTATCACTGTGCTTGATTGGCCAGCAAACTCACCTGATCTTAACCTCATAGAGAATCTATGGGGGGTATTGTCAAGAGGAAGATGAGAGACACCAGACCCAACAATGCAGACGAGCTGAAGGCTGCTATCAAAGCAACCTGGGCTTCCATAACACCTCAGCAAAGCCACAGGCTCCCAATACTCTTCTGAATAATCCAAATGCTCTTTAGCAAACTTCAGATGGGCCCGGACATGTACTGGCTTAAGCAGGGGGACATGTTTGGCACTGCAGGATCTGAGTCCCTTGCGGTGTAGTGTGATACTGATGGTAGCCTTTGTTACGGTGTCCCAGCTCTATGCAGGTCATTCACTAGGTCCCCCTGTGTGGTTCTGGGATTTTTGCTCACCATTCTTGTGATCATTTTGACCCCACAGGGTGAGATCTTGCGTGGAGCCCCAGATCAAGGGAGGTTAATTATCAGTGGTCTTGTATGTCTTCCATTTTCTTATTATTGCTCCCACAGTTGATTTCATCACACCAAGCTGCTTGCCTATTGCAGATTCAGTTTTCTCAGCCTGGTGCAGGGCCACAATTTTGTTTCTGGTGTCCTTCGACAGCTCATTGGTTTTCACCATAGTGGAGTTTGGAGTGTGACTGTTTGAGGTTGTGGACAGGTGTCTTTTATAGTGATAATTTCAAACAGGTGCCACTACTACAGTTAATGAGTGGAGGACAGAGGAGCCTCTTAAACAAGAAGTTACAGGTCTGTGAGATCCAGAAATCTTGCATGTTTTTAGGTGACCAAATACTTATTTTCCACCATAATTTGCAAAATAAATCTTGCCAAATCAGACAAGGTGATTTTCTGGACTTGTTTTCTCATTTTGACTCTCATAGTCCGGTCTTTCTGGCTATTTGCTAGAATGGAAGCCTATGGGAGCCAGAAGGTGCCGGATCCGGAAAATGACGGATTCCAGCGCCGGATTCCGTTTTTTTAAACTGAGCATGCTCCAATTTTATTTTTATCCAATAATCTAGATATGCTAGCCGGATCCATTGAAAAAACGGATCCGTTGCATCAGTTTTTCACAATCTGCGCCAGATCCGGTTTTTCCAACATTCCCCGGATTGAAACCTGATGTGTGAAAGTAGCCTAAGTACTTTTTTCCTCACTGTGTATAAACAGTAAGAAACTCAAAAATTATAGTGTTGGCCCCCACAAGAATAATCTGGGAGACGTGGTGGCAGACCAATCTACTAAACATCTTTTTCTCTACAGTATTTACACAAGAAGATCCCATGACAGATGACATGATCAGAAATACTGTAAATTCTCAATTAACCCCCTCACGCTGCAGCCCTTTTTCGTTTTGCGTTTCTGTTTTTTTTCGTTCCTCTTCACAGAGCCATACCTTTTTCATTTTTCTGTCAATATAGCCATGTGATGGCTTGTTTTTTGCAGAACGAGTTGTACTTTTGAGTGACTCCATAGGTTTTACCATATTGTGTACTGTAAAACAGGAAACAAATTCCAAGTGCGTGAAAATGCAAAAAAGTGCAAATTCCACAATTGTTTTTTTTAATTTTTTTTTACCATGCTCAGCAAATGCTAAAAATGACCTACCACTGTGATGTGTCATTTTGAGTTCATAGACACCAAACATGCATAGGTTCTTTTTTATTTAAGTGGTGAAAAAAAATCAAAAGTTTGTTAAAAAAAATTGCGTAATTTTCCTAAATCCTGTAGCGTTTTCATTTTTTCATGATATGGGGCTGGATGAGGGCTTATTTTTTTGTGTGTTGAGCTGATGTTTTTAATGATACTTTTTTGGCGTGGATACAATTTTTTGATAGCCCGTTATTGCATTTTAAGACAATGATGTGGAGACCAAAAAATGTAATTTTGACATTTTTACTTTTTTTGCTACGCCGTTTACAATCAGATTAATTATTTTATATCTTGATAGATCGGGCAATTCTGAACGCTGCAATACCAAATATGTGTATTTTTAATTTTTTTAATTGTTTTATTTTGAATGGAGCAAATGAGGAGTGATTTGAACTTTTATTTATTTTTTTTATATTTTTAAAAACCTTTTTTTAACTTTTCACTTGGTTCAATAGTCTCCATGGGAGACAAGAAGCTGTGATAATCCGATCGCCTCTGCTATACACAGGTGATGATCAGATCGCCTGTGTGTAGCAGAATGCTCACAATCCGGCAATGACAACCACAGGGGTCTGGTGCAGACCCCGGGTTGTCATGCCAATGCATTGGAGACCAGCAGTTATGTGAGACAGGTGCCGATGGGTGGATTAGTGACACGCTTCCGGCGTGATCACATTAAATGCCGCTGTCAGAGATTGACAGCAGCATTTAACAGGTTAACAACTGCAGATGGATTGCGATTCCACCCACGGCTGTTAGGAACACATGTCATCTGCAGGGCCGCCATCAGGGCATTACAGCCGTGACTGGCGTATGGGGCCCGGTGGGCAGAGGGGGCCCGCATCGGGCCCCCTCTCATCTGCTCACCGGGCCCCTACCGGCAGCCGCAGGCTGAACCGGGCCCTTAGCGGCGGCCGGCGCTGCAGCTGTTTAACGCTATTGACGTGCGGGCCCGCGCCCGCACGTCAATAGTTAACAGCCGCCAGCCAATCTGAGGCTGGCAGCTGACGTCAGCCACACCGTGCATGTCGCCGGCTTCTGACGTCATTGTCAGTCGACGGCGAGTGCACGCTTCAGCTGCGTGGAGAGAGCAGGAGCGTGGCAGGTAAGCGAAACTTGTTTGTTTGTTTTTTGTTGTTTTTTTTTTTTTATTTTGAGCGGCGATCCGGGGGGCCCAGGGCAGGACGCTAGACACACTGGGGCAGAACGGCTGGACACACTGGGGCAGAACGGCTGGACACACTGGGGCAGAACGGCTGGACACACTGGGGCAGAACGCTGGACACACTGGGGCAGAACACTGGGGCAGAACGCTGGACACACTGGGGCAGAACGGCTGGACACACTGGGGCAGAATGGCTGGACACACTGGGGCAGAACGGCTGGACACACTGGGGCTGAACACACTGGGGTAGAACGCTGAACACACTGGGGCAGAACGGCTGGACACACTGGCGCAGAACCCTGGACACACTGGGGCAGAAAGCTGGAACACTGGGGCAGAACGCTGGACACACTGGGGCAGAACACTGGGGCAGAACGCTGGACACACTGGGGCAGAACGGCTGGACACACTGGGGCAGAACGGCTGGACACACTGGGGCAGAATGGCTGGACACACTGGGGCTGAACACACTGGGGCAGAACGCTGAACACACTGGGGCAGAACAGCTGGGCACACTGGCGCAGAACTCTGGACACACTGGGGCAGAACGCTGGACACACTGGGGCAGAACGGCTGGACACACTGGGGCAGAACGGCTGGACACACTGGGGCAGAACGCTGGACACACTGGGGCAGAAGACTGGGGCAGAACGCTGGACACACTGGGGCATAACACTGGGGCAGAATGGCTGGACACACTGGGGCAGAACGGCTGGACACACTGGGGCAGAACACACACTGGGGCAGAACGGCTGGACACACTGGGGCAGAACGGCTGGACACACTGGGGCAGAACGGCTGGACACACTGGGGCAGAACGGCTGGACACACTTGGGCAGAATGGCTGGACACACTGGGGCAGAACGCTGGACACACTGGGGCAGAACGCTGGACACACTGGGGCAGAACACTGGGGCAGAACGCTGGACACACTGGGGCAGAACGGCTGGACACACTGGGGCAGAACAGCTGGACACACTGGGGCAGAACGCTGAACACACTGGGGCAGAACTGTTATGACCCCAATGGCGAGGGTCTCAGAGGAACAAGTAAGTCTGCGAAGTACAAAAATCCAGCTCATAGGGCAGTGGTAACTGGGTTGACCATATATCTACTCCTAACGCCAACACTAGAAGTAGCCGGGGAACATGCCTACGTTGGTCGCTAGATGTCTCGCGCCAGCCGGAGGACTAACTACCCCTAGAAGAGGAAAACAAAGACCTCTCTTGCCTCCAGAGAATAGACCCCAAAAGTTGGATACAAGCCCCCCACAAATAATAACGGTGAGGTAAGAGGAAATGACAAACACAGAGATGAACTAGGTTTAGCAAAGAGAGGCCCACTTACTAATAGCAGAATGTAGTAAGATAACTTATATGGTCAACAAAAACCCTATCAAAAATCCACACTGGAAATTCAAGAACCCCCGAACCGTCTAACGGCCTGGGGGGAGAACTCCAGCCTCCCTAGAGCTTCCAGCAAGGATAGGATACAGATTATGTACAAGCTGGACAAAAATGCAAACAAAAACAAATAGCAAAAAGCAAGAAAGCAGACTTAGCTTAATCTAGCAGGAACCAGGATCAGTAGACAAGAGCACAACAGATTAGCTCTGATTACAACGTTGCCAGGCATTGAACTGAAGGTCCAGGGAGCTTATATAGCAACACCCCTGACCTAACGACCCAGGTGAGCATACAAGGGATGGCAGACATTCCCAGAGTCAAATCACTAGTAACCACTAGAGGGAGCCAAAAAGGTAAATTCACAACAGTACCCCCCCCTTAGTGAGGGGTCACCGAACCCTCACCAAGACCACCAGGGCGATCAGGATGAGCGGTGTGAAAGGCACGAACCAAATCGGCCGCATGCACATCAGAGGCGACCACCCAGGAATTATCCTCCTGACCATAGCCCTTCCACTTGACCAGGTACTGAAGCCTCCGCCTGGAGAGACGAGAATCTAAGATCTTCTCCACCACGTACTCCAACTCGCCCTCAACCAACACCGGAGCAGGAGGCTCAGCAGAAGGGACCACAGGCACAACGTACCGCCGCAACAAGGACCTATGAAATACGTTGTGAATGGCAAACGACACCGGAAGATCCAGGCGAAAGGATACAGGATTAAGGATTTCCAATATCTTGTAAGGACCAATGAAGCGAGGCTTAAATTTGGGAGAGGAGACCTTCATAGGAACAAATCGAGAAGACAGCCATACCAAATCCCCAACGCGAAGTCGGGGACCCACACCGCGGCGACGGTTGGCAAAACGCTGAGCCTTCTCCTGTGACAACTTCAAGTTGGCCACCACAAGACTCCAGATCCGCTGCAACCTATCCACCACAGAATCCACCCCAGGACAGTCAGAAGGCTCCACATGTCCCGAGGAAAAACGAGGATGGAAACCAGAGTTGCAGAAAAATGGCGAAACCAAGGTGGCAGAACTAGCCCGATTATTAAGGGCAAATTCAGCCAACGGCAAGAAGGTCACCCAATCATCCTGATCAGAAGAGACAAAACACCTCAAATAAGCCTCCAGAGTCTGATTAGTTCGCTCCGTTTGTCCGTTAGTCTGGGGATGAAAAGCGGACGAAAACGACAAATCAATGCCCATCCTACCACAAAAGGATCGCCAGAACCTGGAAACAAACTGGGATCCTCTGTCCGACACAATATTCTCAGGAATGCCGTGCAAACGAACCACGTTCTGGAAGAACACAGGAACCAGATCAGAAGAGGAGGGCAGCTTAGGCAAAGGAACCAAATGGACCATCTTGGAGAAACGATCACATATCACCCAGATGACAGACATGCCCTGAGACACCGGAAGATCAGAAATGAAATCCATAGAGATGTGTGTCCAAGGTCTCTTCGGGACAGGCAAGGGCAAGAGCAACCCGCTGGCACGAGAACAGCAAGGCTTAGCTCGAGCACAAGTTCCACAGGACTGCACAAATGACCGCACATCCCTTGACAAGGAAGGCCACCAAAAGGACCTGGCCACCAGATCTCTGGTGCCAAAAATTCCCGGGTGCCCTGCCAACACTGAGGAATGAACCTCGGAAATGACTCTGCTGGTCCATTTAGCAGGCACAAACAATCTGTCAGATGGACAAGAGTCAGGCCTACCAGCCTGAAATCTCTGCAACACACGCCGCAGATCAGGAGAAATAGCTGACAAGGTAACTCCTTCCTTAAGAATACCCACAGGTTCAGCGACTCCAGGAGCATCAGGCACAAAGCTCCTAGACAGAGCATCGGCCTTCACATTCTTAGAACCTGGTAAATACGAGACCACAAAGTCAAAACGGGAGAAAAACAATGACCAGCGGGCCTGTCTAGGATTCAGGCGTTTAGCAGACTCGAGATACATCAGATTTTTGTGATCAGTCAAGACCACCACACGATGCTTAGCACCCTCGAGCCAATGACGCCACTCCTCAAATGCCCACTTCATGGCCAACAACTCCCGATTGCCCACATCATAATTTCGCTCTGCCGGCGAAAACTTCCTGGAGAAAAAGGCACAAGGTCTCATAGTAGAGCAACCAGGGCCTCTCTGCGACAAAACGGCCCCTGCCCCAATCTCCAAAGCATCCACCTCCACCTGAAAGGGAAGTGAGGTGTCAGGTTGGCACAAAACAGGCGCCGAAGTAAACCGGCGTTTCAACTCCTGGAAAGCCTCCACGGCAGCAGGAGCCCAGTTAGCTACATCAGAGCCTTTCTTGGTCATATCCGTCAATGGTTTAACAACGCTAGAAAAATTTGCGATAAAACGACGGTAGAAGTTAGCAAAACCCAAGAACTTCTGAAGACTCTTAACTGACGAGGGTTGAGTCCAATCATGAATAGCTCGGACCTTGACTGGGTCCATCTCCACAGCAGAAGGGGAAAAAATGAACCCCAAAAAGGTAACCCTCTGTACACCAAAGAGACACTTTGAGCCTTTAACAAACAAAGAATTTTCACGCAAAATCTTAAAAACCATCCTGACCTGCTCCACATGCGAGTCCCAATCATCAGAAAAAAACAGAATATCATCCAGATAAACAATCAAAAATTTATCCAGATACTTCCGGAAAATGTCATGCATGAAGGACTGAAAAACTGAAGGTGCATCAGAGAGCCCAAATGGCATCACCAAGTACTCAAAATGACCTTCGGGCGTATTGAATGCGGTTTTCCATTCATCGCCTTGCTTAATGCGCACAAGGTTGTACGCACCACGAAGGTCTATCTTGGTGAACCACTTGGCACCTTTAATCCGGGCAAACAAGTCTGACAACAGCGGCAAAGGATACTGAAATTTGACAGTGATCTTGTTTAAAAGCCGATAGTCAATACAAGGCCTCAAAGATCCGTCCTTTTTGGCCACAAAAAAGAATCCCGCACCAAGAGGGGAAGAAGAAGGACGGATATGCCCCTTTTCAAGAGACTCCTTGATATATGAACGCATCGCGGTATGTTCAGGTACCGACAAATTAAACAGTCTCCCCTTAGGAAACTTACTGCCAGGAATCAAATCTATTGCACAGTCACATTCCCTATGAGGAGGCAGTGCACTGGACTTAGACTCGCTGAAGACATCCTGATAATCAGACAAATACGCCGGAACTTCCGAAGGCGTAGAAGATGCAATAGACAAGGGCAGGGAATCTCCATGAATTCCATGGCAGCCCCAACTTGACACCGACATTGCCTTCCAGTCCAAGACTGGATTATGGGTCTGTAACCATGGCAAACCCAAAACAACCAAATCATGCATCTTATGCAGAACAAGAAAACGTATCACCTCCCGATGTTCGGGAGTCATGCACATGGTAACCTGTGTCCAAAACTGCGGTTTATTTTTTGCCAAAGGCGTAGCATCAATACCCCTAAGAGGGATAGGATTTTCTAATGGCTCCAGAACAAAACCGCAGCGCTTGGCAAATGACAGATCCATCAGACTCAGGGCAGCACCTGAGTCTACAAACGCCATGACAGGATACGATGACAGTGAGCAAATCAAAGTTACAGATAGAATAAATTTAGGTTGCAAATTACCAATGGCGACAGGACTAACAACCCTAGTAAGATGTTTAGAGCATGCTGAGATAACATGTGTAGAATCACCACAGTAGTAACACAAGCCATTCTGGCGTCTATGAATTTTCCGCTCATTTCTAGTCAGGATTCTATCACATTGCATTAAATCAGGTGCCTGTTCAGACAACACCATGAGGGAATTTGCGGTTTTGCGCTCCCGCAACCGCCGGTCGATTTGAATTGCCAGGGCCATGGAATCATTCAGACCTGTGGGAATGGGAAAACCCACCATCACATTCTTAATGGCTTCAGAAAGGCCATTTCTGAAATTTGCAGCCAATGCACACTCGTTCCACTGGGTCAGCACGGACCATTTCCGAAATTTTTGGCAATACACTTCAGCCTCGTCCTGGCCCTGAGACATAGCCAGCAAGGCTTTTTCTGCCTGAATCTCAAGATTGGGTTCCTCATAAAGCAAACCGAGCGCCAGAAAAAACGCATCAATATCAGCCAATGCCGCATCTCCTGGCGCCAGCGAGAAGGCCCAATCCTGAGGGTCGCCCCGTAAAAAAGAAATAACAATTTTCACTTGCTGAGCGGAGTCTCCAGATGAACAGGGTCTCAGGAACAAAAACAATTTACAATTATTCCTGAAATTTCTAAATTTAAATCGGTCTCCGGAAAACAGTTCAGGAATCGGTATCTTAGGTTCTGACATAGGATTTCTGATAACATAATCTTGTATGCCCTGCACACGAGCAGTAAGCTGGTCCACACCTGTAATCAAGGTC